>NC_082708.1:158527493-158854160 GCF_030144855.1 Hypanus sabinus | reverse complement strand
ACTGTGTAAACAAATTCCTATGTTCATCAAGGATTCCTAGAATCCAGAATACTATCCATTGAAGTTTGTTATGTGTCACTGGATTTAAGGTTTGAACTCTGGGCTAATGATTCATCTCCCCTCCCTCCAGCATAAATAAGCTCGGAGTTCAGGATATTGATCATTCCAGTTAATATTCATTTATAATTTACAAAAATATTGCCAGGCATTGGAGTGTTATTTTATTGCAGATATATATTATTGTGTTCTGACAGAATACTTGAAGCAGTATTCATTTTGTGAAATGGTTTTGGAATGTCACAGTGATTTCTTAACATTATAAAGGTGGTTGGATTAGGCACCCTGTGACTCCACTTCACCAAATAATGACGCAAAAATGTTGCAAAGAAGGTTGTTGGCATTTATTGCAGTAATTCAAAATGGTGTCAGTCTGATTGCTGATGTCTGCGTTGTCAAGAGGGTGTCCATTATTATGGTGAAATGCGATCCATTCCCAGCACCAGCGTGTAACACTTAACCTGTGAGAATATGTCCCAGGTGTGATTGTCACCACTGTTGAAACAGTTGCCATCAGGGGCTGCCTGGTGCTTGAGGCTGTGGGAGGGAACTAGTTCCATTTTATGAATGGGCCCATTGTTAAGTTTACTTGGGAAGAGGAGCAGCTGAGATTGTTTTACTCAAGACTAGAGAAGTTTGTGGAGTCGCTAATATGTTGCAGGTGATAGGGCTGTGATAGTGAAAAGAATTTGTTCAGATGCAACATGAGGGCACGTGTTTAAGATGTTTCCTGAAGCTACTGGAACATTCCCTGGGTTCCCTTTCCCTTTAACGATGATGCTGTATGTCTTTTGCCACCTCACAAGGAATGTGCCATGGAATGCTTTCCTTGCCTGCATGATTGCAGCTCTAGCAGCACATGGAGTTCAATGCCATCCTGGACAATGTTTGATCGCGGCTCCATTCATCCTTTGAAGTCAGGCCCTTCTCTTCGGGATCACTGTGACTGCAGCGTGAACCACCTGAAAATGCATCACAGCATTGGCCTGCAGCACCTCCCATTATTGCTAACTGGTTTACTTCTGTCTCACGTACCTAGAGTGAAGAGCTTCATTGGCATACCATCCTGTCAGATTATTCAATACTTAAACACGTCAAGTTAGTTGAAAAGGGGAAAGGACAATGACAATGCAGAATATAGTGTTACAGTTACCGTGAAAGTGCAGTTCAGGTGAACAAATAAAGTGCATGGGCCCTGATGAGATAGGCTGGGAGATCAAGAGTTAATCATACAAGGGGCCCGTTCAGGTGTCTGATAACAGCAGGGTAAAGGCTGCCCTGGAGTCTGGTGGTGTGTGTTCGCCAGCATTTGTATCTGCTCGATGGGAGAGGGGAGAAGAGAGAATCACTTCCACCGCCCAGTAAGAATGGCTCGCATTTATATAGCATCTTATATTGATTTGTGTCAATAAATGCATTACAGCCGATAATCAGAGAAAAAAGGTTACCATCTTCGTGCACAGTTACATCCCACACGTAGACGTGAGGTAATGGACCAGATAATCTTCCTTCAGTTAACTAAATGTTAAACTTTAGCCATAACCCAGAAATAACTTCCCAACATTTCTTTAAATTCATGGGTGGGCATTGATAAGGTGGATGGCCACAGATTTTTCCCCAGGGTAGGGAGTTTATAACCAGAGGACATGGGTTTAAGGTGAGAAATGAAAGGTTTAAAGAGGATCTGATGGGCAATGTTTTCACACAAAGGATGGTGCGTATATGGAATGAGCTGCCAGAGGAAGTAGTAGAGGCGGGTATAATTACAACATTTAAAAGGCATTTGGAGAGGTACGTGGATGGGAAGGGCTTTGAGGGATACAAGCCAAATGCAGACATATGGGAGCAATTCAGTTAGGCATCTTGGTTGGTATGGGCTAGTTAAACATAAGAGCCTGTTTACCATGCTGTACGTCTCTGACCTTGTTTTTACATCTTATCCTCAAGAACAATGATGACAACCAGCACTTGCAGGTTCTCCAACAATCCCCACAACACCCTGACTTGGGAATTATCCCTATTCCTTCATCACTGCGTCTAAATCCTGGAGTTTCCTCCCGGACAACAGTATAGGAGCATTTTCAACTGAAGGACTGCATTGATTCACAAAGGTAGCTCTCCACCATCTTCTCAATTGGGACTGAATAATAAACTTAGATCCCTGAAACTGAATAAAAGAAGCATTGCAGAATAGCACGGGCTGTGGAAATGTTGAAGAAGCCATTAGCCAAACCATGACTGGAGTAGTTCTCTGATAATAAAAGACAAGTAGTGATGTTTATCAGAGGAGACACTTCATTGTAAACTACTGATCCTTCAGCAGTTCAGTGTGTGGCCAGCACTGGAATGGGAGGAGCAGTCTGACAGACTCAAGTACTTAAGATGCCACTGAGGTTGTGGCTCAGGCTTGGATCTAGAGGACTGCGTACGGGTGTGCGTGAGTAAGTGAGAGGGAGGAACGGGGCTTGCTTCACTTTTTTTTTTGCTTGGTACATTCTGTATTGTTGTGCCAAGCATTGTGGGCATGCTGTGTTGCAATTGGAAGGTATAATGACACTTGCAGGCTGCCCTCTCCACATCCTTGTTGGCTGTTAACATAAATGACACATTTTGCTGCATGTTTTGATGTACATGTGATCAAGAAATGGATCTGACTATGAGGGAGTCAGGGAGAGAGGATGAGGATTGTAGCTTTATGAACTTCTGGTAAGGCCCCATCTGATGCGTGGGATTAAATTTTGGTTAGCCCATTCTAGGAAGGATGTGGAGGCTTTCGAGAGGGTGCAGAAGAGGTTTACCAGTCTGTGATATAAGGAGAGGTCAGATAAACCAGGGTTGTTTATCTGACCTCTGGAGAGGTGGAGGGTTAGGAGGGACCTCCTAGAAGTTTATAAAAATTTTGAGAGGCGGAGATGGAGTAGACAGCCAATATCTTCTTCCCAGGGTAGAAATATCAAATATTAGAGGGCATGCATTTAAGGTGAAAGAGGAAAAGTTCAAAGGAGGTGTTTACGTTGTTTGTATTTTACACAGAGAGTGGTGGGTGTCTGAAAAGCACTTCCAGGGGCAGTGCTGGAGGCAGACATAATAGAGGCATTTAAAAGGCTCCTAAATAGGTCCATAAATATTAGAGAGAATGGCGATTCAGGGACCATGTACAGGCAGAAAGTATTAGTGTAATTAGGCATCATGAGTTTAATTAGTTTGCACAACATGTGGGCCAAAGGGCCTTCCTGTGTTGTCATAGAGCATACAGGTCAGTATACAGCCCATGATGTTTCCTGTCCTTTTACCTTACTCCAAGATCTATTTGATGTTTTCCTCCCAATTGGCTCTCCATTTTCTTTCATCCATGTGCCTATCTCGGAGTCTGTTAAATGTCCTTAATAGATTTTCCTCTACCACCACACTTCGTAGCAAGTTCCACATACCCACCTCTCTTTGTTTATTAAAATAAACAATAAATCCACCAGCATTTTGTGTGTGTTGTCTACACATCGTGTTATATGATTTTTAATTTGTCCTCCTTGGGAACAGCCTTTCTCCTCTGATCTCTCATTAACAAGGCATTTTCGCCCACGGAACTGCTGTTCACTGGATTTTTTTTTTGTGTGTGTTTTTCTTACCATTTTCTGTAAACTCTCAAGACTGTTGTGCATGAAAATCCCAGGAGATAGCAGTTGCTGAGATGCTCTGGCACCAACAATCATTTCACGGTCAAAGTCATGTGCTGATGTTTGACCATGTCTGCACATGTTTTTATGCACTGAGTTGCTGCCACATGGTTGGCTGATTATGTACTTGCATTGATGAACTGGTGTCCCGAATAAGGTGGCTACTGAATGTGTATTGGAAGTCAAAGAGGGAGTTTCAGAACTTGGAGCCCAAGCAGGAGTTAGCAATGCTCTGGCTGCTCTGATCTCTTTGCACTAAAGCGGACCTGTTTTTGTTCAAATTGCGTTTTTCCTCTTGTAAAAAATTGTGCATCATTTATATTTAATGAATGTTTTTTTTTCTTATGAATATTGCTTAGATGATGCTATGTGCCTGTTGCAAATAAGCTCTCATTGCACCGGTGCATATTTCAGTAAACTCCACTTTGACTTTAATCATGAGGGCCACTTCTCAAAATTCAGGACAAATTTGAGAAGAAGTTTCTGTACCCGGAGAACGGTGAATGTTTGGGATTCTCCCCACAGGCAGGCTGTGGAGGATCAGATGCTGAGCGTATTCGAGATGGAAGTCAAAGAGTTTTTGGACATTAGAGAAATCAAAATACATTGGGTTTGTACAGTAAAGGATTGGCCTTGAGGTTTAGGTTCCTGGGGTGCATATACCTCAGGGAGGGGCTGGATCTGATGAGGATAAAGAAGTAGTGGGAAAACGAGGATAGGAATTTTAAGCTTCCTGTTATCCCATATTTGACTAAATGTGGGAGGCATTGGGGTTTCAGACAGCTCGCTTGTTACTGACTCAGCCCAGCACTGCCTTGTATGCAGCATAAGGATTCAGGGTCTGGTAGTAGTTTGCAAGTGCATTGTGCTCTTGCATTAATGAGGATATTAGCAAAGCAAGCATGTACTCATTAACATTGGATTCAAGTCTGTGCCACTCTGTGGTGCCCTGCTGACTGGAACAACAACCTCTGCAGCAGTGGGAATTCAAATTCTGATTTAACTGTGAGGCTGGACAACAGGATGCCAGTTGCACAATCTGCATCAGCAGCCCTGACCCTGTATGAGGTTGCAATCACTACTGCAGCTTGAGGACACGCACAAATAACACTGGTGCAGATGTTAAATAAGAGCAGAAGAGGAGGTAGGCCATTTGGCTCCTTCAGCCTCTCAGTAGGTGCACAATCGTTTGCTTTAGCCTCTCTCTCAATGTTACAAAAACAAAGGAGCTGGTTGTGGACTACAGGAGGAATGGAGACGGGCTAACCCTTATTGACATCAGTGTATCTGGGGTTGAGAGGGTGAACAGCTTTAAGTTCCTCGGCATCCACATCACCGAGGACCTCATGTGGTTTGTACACATCGGCTGTGTGGTGAAAAAGGCACAACAGCTCCCTCTTTCACCTCAGACGGTTGAGGAAGTTTTGTATGGGCCCCCAACAGCTCACAGAGATTCTTAAAATCTATTCAACCTTTCTCCATAACTCAGGACCTTGATTCCCAGCAACGTCCTTGTGAATTTTCTCTGTACCCTTTCAATCTTACTGATATCTTTCCTATAGGTAGGTAAGCACACAATACTCCAAATTTGGTCTCACCAGTACCCTGTTCAACTTCAACATAACATCCCAACTCCTGTACTTAGTACTTTGATTTAAAAAGGCCATTGTGCCAAAAGCTCTCTTTGTGACCCTATCTTCCTGTGACGCCACTTTCAAATAATTATGGACCTGTATTCCCAGATCCCTCTGTTCTACCACTCTCCTCAGTGCTCGACAGTTCACTTAATGTCCTACCCTAGTTTGTCCTCCCAAAGTGCAACACCTCACACTTGTCTGCACTAAATTTCATTTGTCATATTTCAGCCTATTTTTCCAGATGGCCCAGCTCCTACTGCAAGCTCTGATAGCCTTCCTCGCTGTCCAGTACACCCCCAGCCTTGATGTCATGCATGAATATGCTGATCTAGTTTACGACATTATCATCCATATCATTGATGTAAATGACAAACAACAATGAAACCAGCACCGCTTCCTTTGGCACGATACTTATCACAGGCCTGCAGACAGAGAGGCAACTATCTACTACCACTCCCTGGCTTCTTCCACGAAACCAATATCGAATCCAATTTACTGTCTCATCTTGAATGGCAAGTGACTGAACCTTCTTGACTAACTCTTCAGTGAAACTTTGGCGGAATCTACTATTGGAAAAATTCCCTTTGTTCCATCTGCTCTGCTAGTTTTTCAACTTGTTTTTCTATTCAGTTCCAAGAAACCTGAAATGTTAGCAGACTCTCTTTTCACAGCCTGACCTGATAAATGTTTATCTGTTTTTTTAAAATTTCATATTTCTAGCATTTACTTTTGTTTTTAATTCTTCCTTCACTGTTGAAAAGACAAAGCTTATTATTTCTCAGGCTTAGAATGACTGGGGATCCAATTGAACTTTGAGGCTGACATGGGAGGATGTTTTCCCAGGCTGAAATCTCGCGAACCAGGAGTTACTATTGCAGAACAAAGGGCAAATCAGTTAGGACTGAGATGAGAAGGCATTTCTTCAATCAGTGGAGGCCTGTCTGTCTTAAGACCATGAGACCATAAAATATAGGAGCAGAAGTAGGCCATTCAGCCAATCAAGTCTGCTCCACCATTCAGTCATGGGCTGATCCAATTCTTCCAATCATCCCCACTTCTCTGGCTTCTCCCCATACTCTTCAATGCCCTGGCTAAACAGGAATCTATTTATCTCTGCCTTAAGTGCACCTAGTGACTTGGCCTCCACAGCCGCTTGTGACAACAAATTCCACAGATTTACTACCCTCTGACTAAAGTAATTTCTCCGCATCTCTGTTCTGAATTGATGTCCTTCAATCCTGAAGTCGTGCCCTCTTGTCCTAGACTCCCCTACCATGGGAAATAACTTTGTCGTATCTAATGCAAACACGAGGAAATCTGCAACTAATCTGTTCAGGCCTTTTAACATTCTGAATGTTTCTATGAGATACCCTGTCATTCTCCTGGAAGCTAGGGAATACAGCCCAAGAGCTGCCAAATGTTCCTCGTACGGTAAATCTTCTCATTCCTGGAATTATTCTCATGAATCTGTTCTGAACCCTTTCCAACGTCACTATATCCTTTCTAAAATAAGGAGCCCAAAACTGCACACAATACTCCCAAGTGTGGTCTCATGAGTGCCTTATAGAGCCTCGACATCACATCCCTGCTCTTATATTCTATACTTCTAGAAATGAAAGCCAACATTGCATTCGCCTTCTTCACCACCAACTCAACCTGGAGGTTTACCTTTAGGGTATCCTGCACAAGGACTCCCAAGTCCCTTTGCATCTCAGCATTTTGAATTCTCCCCCCATCTAAATAATAGTCTGCTTGTTTATTTCTTCCACCAAAGTGCATGACCATACACTTTCCTACGTTGTATTTCATTTGCCACTTCACCCCTGTGGAACTCCACTGGTAACTGGCAGCCAATCAGAATAGGAACCCTTTATTCCTACTCTCTGTTTTCTGCCGATCAGCCAATGCTGCACCCATATTAGTAGCTTCTCTGTAATTCCATGGGCTCTTATCTTGCTAAGCAGCCTCATGTGCAGCACCTTGTCAAAGGCCTTCTGAAAATCCAAGTACACCACATCTTCTACATCTCCTTTGTCTACCCTGCTTGTAATTTTCTCAAAAAACTGCAATAAGTTTGTCAGGCAGGATTTTCCTTTCATAAAACCGTGCTGGCTTTGGCCTATCTTGTCATGTGCCTCCCAGTACTGCATCATCTCATCCCTAACAATCGATTCCAACAACTTCCCAACCACTGATGTCAGGCTAACAGGTCTATAGTTTCCTTTCTGCTGCCTCCCACTCTTCTTAAGTAGTGGAGTAACATTTGCAATTTTCCAGTCATCTGGCACAATGCCAGAATCTATCAATTCTTGAAAGATCAATATAATGCCAGAGTCTGTTGATTCTTGAAAGATCTCCTTTTTTCTAAACTGTCATTGAGTCAGTCAAGGGCATCACATGGGCCTACTAACCTATTAGAACTTCTGTATGCTGTGACCTCTGTCAGGACCTGTCCTGTTCCCCTGGAAACCCTGTTTTCCTGTACTCTTTGATTTGTTCAATCGGAATAATCCATCTTTGTGATCCATCGCCTGATGCTGCCATCAGGTAGAATGTACAAGTGCCTCAGGACTTGCGCCACCAGTTTTTTCTTGATACTTTCTTCACTGTTGAATAGACTGAGCCTATAATTTCTCAGGCTTAGAATGACCGAGGATACTTTTGAACTTCGAGGCTGATGTGGGAGGATGTTTTCCCAGGACGGTTAAACCATCAGACTCTTGAATGGAAGTGGGTAGCCACATTCATTTAAGAACTGTTTTAAGGACCCTGTTATATTGTTATTTCATGCATGTTATTTATCGCATTTTATTTATTCTTCATTTGCACATTGTTTATAGCTAGCAGTTCCTGATTTTTACTGTTTACCGTTACTGTTCTATAGGTTTGCTAAGTATGACTGTAGAAAAGTTTCTCAGGGTGTCCCTGAGGTTTGGCAGGAGGTAGTATTCAGGCAGCACAGGACCCGGGGCAGCACGGTAGTGTATTGTTTTTTTCAATGCTCTGTAGCACCAACAGTTGGAAGATTGGGGATCAGTTCCTGCTGCTGCCTCTAAGGAGCTTGTACAGTATGTTCTTCCTGTGACCACGTGGATTTCCTCCGGGTGCTTCAGTTTGCTCCCATTCCAGAAGACTTGCAGGCCAGCGTTGGTAAATTGTGGGCGTGCTACTTTGGCTCTGGAAACGTGCAACACTTGCAGGCTGCCCCCAGCATTTCCTCGGACTTTGTTAGTTGTTGGTGCTAGCAGTACATTTCACTGTGCGTTTCGATGTACATGTGACAAATAAGGCTAATCTTTAATTTTCACAAGAGTAGTTGGTTATCTATGATGCATTGCATACACTGTCATGTACTAATGCAGGGGTGGGGGGGCGGAGGGGATCATGTCAGGAGCTCACTGGAAAGTAAATGGTTGCTAGGGAAACTCGGCATATTGAATGTGGCCACGTTGAGAATTTGATTCCTAACAGAGTTATTTTCACTTCATTGAATAGGTGATGGTAAATATTTCTAATTAATAAAGGCCTTGATGCCTCCAGATCTCATCATCTTTGTTGCTATGACAATGAATTGCTAGGTCAGGTAAATATTTTTTTTCTGGAGGATTTCCTCTTTTCTATCCCACAACTGGTAATCTTTGCTTGTGGTGCTGTGGACTGAATGGAGATTGGCTTGTAGTCAGATTCAGGAAGTATGTGGATAGTTCATTCATCCTCGAGCCAGTGTCCTCGAGCACAGCAAAGGCCCTTTGGCCCACTGTGTCTGTGCTGAACACAATGCACAATTAAATTGAATCTCTCTGCCTGCAGATGCCTCTCGTAATCTTAAAAACATCTTCCAGGTCTCCCCTTGCTCCCTGACACTGCAGAGAAAATCCAAGTTTGCCCAACCTCTTTTTTGACTATACTCTAATCCAGGCCACATCGTGGTCAATTACTTTTGCACCCTTTCCAAAACGTCCACATCCTTCCTGTAATGGGGTAACCAGAATTTCACACAATACTCGAAGTGTGGCCTAACCAAAGTTTTATACAGCTGTAATATGACTTCCCAACATTTACACTCCACTCACTGATTATTGAAGGCAAGCATATTGTACCCTGTTTCTCCAACCTACGTACTAGAGTGGCCACTTGGAACCCCAGATCCCTCCGTATTTCAGAGTTGTTAAAGATCCTGACATTAACTGTATGCTTTGCCCTTACCTTGGACCTGCTGTAAACTAAGGTGGGAAAGGCACCTTGGAACAGCACCATCTATACGTTCCCTTCCAATGTGTGCTTTATCCTGACTCAGAAATGTATTGCCATTCCTTTATCATCACTGGGTCTAAATCCTGGAACATCTTCCCCGTAGCATTGCGGGAGCACCTTCACCAGGAGGACTGCAGTGGTTTAGGGAGGTGGCAACCCCAGCTTCTCAAATGCGACAGTGGTAAACCTTGTCAGTGGTCCCCGATACCCTGCGATTGAATGAAACAAAAATCTGACCAGGGAGTGGAGCTTAACTGAACTAAGCTGTGCTGAACCCGAAGCTCAGTTAAACTGACTCTCTCTGCCTGCATGTGATCCATATCCCTCCATGTTCACATGCCTTAAATGCCACTGTCCAATCTGCTTCTACTATTAACCCCAGCAGCCCTTTCCAGGCACCCACTGCTCTCTGTGCATATAAAAGCGATATTGCCTGCACAACTTTCCTCCTTTCACCTTAAATACATGTCCTCTCGTATTTGACCCCTCTACTCTGGGGAAAGGACTCTGACTGGCTACTTTATCGATGCCTCTCATAATCTTAACCACATCTCTCAGATCACCCCTCACCCTCTGAAGTTACAGAGTAAACAATGTTCAACCTCTTTTTAAGACTCGTACTCTAATTTGATCTGATGCCCGCCCATATTCTCTCCAGTGAAACATAGAAACCAGAAGTAGGATGACGAGTAGACCGTTTGGCACTTTGAGGCTCCTCTGCCTTTCATTGTGATTGTAGATGGTTGTTTGTCTTGGTCCCATTTTTCATCTCCACGCTATACCTTCGATGCCTCCTTGTGTTTGATCTGTTGCCAACCTCTTGACTCTGGCCATTACTTAACTGTTAGCCTGCTGTACCTAAACATGTGCAAGTGCATCACGAGATGCTGGAGGAATTCACCGTATTAGGTAGCAGTGATAGAAGGAACTGGACAGTTGACGTTCCTCCACAGATACTGCCTGACTGGCTGATTTTCTCCAGCGTCTTGTTTGTTGCTGACGGTTCCAGTATCTGCAGTCTCTTGTGGCTCCATGTACAAATGCAGGATGTTTTTATTGTTGGGTCAAGCTTTTCCATTCCTTCTCCTGGTGCTCGTGCACACCGTCTGTTCCTCCTCTCTGATCTATGTGGGGACCTTCACTTTGTCAACCACATGCTCGTACCTCCACATTGTGTTGCACAGTGAGCCTTTAGCCTCACCTGGAAGCTGAATGAGAACGTGATGAGCCATTGTCGGGGAAAATCTACAGCCAAAGTCTCTTGTTCGGGCTTGATCAGGGCGAAGAGGTGGGAGATAGGATGTGAGTGTCTGGACAAAGGGAGAGGCATAAAAATGTTTTTGAGCAAGCTGCAGCAGGATTGCCAAATGCTGTAACTGAATACTTTTGGGAGTTTAGGATGATGTGTAACTCACTCAGATAATCTGACATAGTTCCCTGTTTGAAAGAATAGCCTTTGGGTGTGATGCAGATTTGTTTTGTCTCTTCAGAATGAAGAAGAGCATTGGACTGTATTAAAAGATGGATTAACTTTCTGTCTTGGAGAACCGTAATAGTGGTTTAGGACAATTAATGTACTATATTGCACCGTGATAAATGTAGTGTGGTGCACGCACATAATGGTGAGTCATCATGATTCAAAGAGAGCCCTTTTCATTTCAACCACTTGACCAGCTTTATCTGAAGTGCCTTGGAGAGCCTTGCAGAGATTCTGTGCCAGCAAAACTTCCTGGTTTTGCACCTTCTGTGGAGTGAGATGTCGCTAAAAAATGTCATTTATTGTCACAATGTACTATATTTGTATGCGCAGGTGGCATTTAGCAGCAGCACCATGGCACGTAACATCATAAAAGCAAAATTCACAAGAAAATCAGTCCAATTTAGAAGCACTGTAACCAGTTTGAGCACTTTGCACTAAAATGGAACTTTCTTTTTGTTTTTATTGTGCTCTTTATTTCAAAAATGGTGTTTAATTTTTGTTCACTAGTTAGCAAACTCAACTTTGACAAAGCCTAAATTAAGCTTAAATTTGTCATACAGCTGTACACAATTAAACAAAAAATTAAGTAATTATGTTTTTTTCCCTCAAGCAAGAACAACAAAATGAAATTCCATTGTAATGCAAAGTGGTTAAGCGATCAAGGTGTTGCCATACTGAGTTAGTGATTAGAAAACTTCTAGTTCAAATCTGATTATGACTCTAAGTGTGTAATCCGTATTGACATTCCTGGCAATGATGCACTTGAATAAATAACTGGCTTCACTTTCTTGAGAAAGGAAAGTCAGTATAAGAGTTTATTATTGTCATTTGTCATTATTATTGTCATTTGTCATTTGTGAAAAGGTTTTGTTTGACATCATTTCATTTCAATAGTACATTGAGGTGCTAGAGAAGGAAAATAATAACAATGCAGAATGTAGTGTTTACATTTACAGTAAGTGAAGTGCAGGTGCAATAAGGTGCAAGGACAATGCTGAGGTAGATGGAGAAATACCACTTCATCTTTATTGTGTTCCGTACTCTTATAAAATTGGGATAGAAACATGCTGACATTTATTTTGAGACTTGCTTTGTGAATATTTTTTCCTCTGCTCCCTTCTATCCTTTCCTTCAAGAATCAGTGTGCTCAAGTATAAAATGAATATCCAACCTCATAGAGTCATAGGTACAGCATGGAAGCAGGCCATTTGGCCCACCAAGACCATGCTTACCATAGACCAACCCATTTGCATTAAATCCTACTCTAATGTTACTTTCTATCAGCTTCCCTCCTTAAACCAGGGAGCCTAGTACCATGGAGCACTAACTGGTTGGTACTTGCAGAGTGAATATTGATTTTTTTTATTTGCCTCTTTCTTTATAAAGTTTTGGAATAAAGTCAGGCATGAAAATTTGGGCATTCCTTGATACAAGGGTGATGAAGAAGGCATACTGCCTGCTTGCCTTCATGAGTTAAGGAGCTGAATATAAAAGTTGGGAAGTTACATTACAGTTGTATAAAACTTGGTTAGGCCACATTTGGGAGTATTGTGGACAGTTCTGGTCACCAGATTACAGGAAGGATATGCAGGCTTTGGAAAGGATGCAGAGTTAGTTCACTAGGATGCACTCTGGATCGGAGGGTATGATTTATGAGCAGAAGTTGGTCGTGCTTAGGTTGTTCTGTCTGGATGATTGGAGGCTGAGGGGAGAGGCATAGATTATAGACAATAGACAGTAGGTGCAGGAGTAGGCCATTCAGCCCTTCTAGCCAGCACTGCCATTCACTGTGATCATGGCTGATCATACACAACCAGTACCCCGTTCTTGTCATCTCCCCATATCCCTTGACCCCGCTATCTATAAGAGCTCTATCTAACTCTCTCTTGAATGCATCCAGAGACTTGGCCTCCACTGCCTTCTGGGGCAGAGCATTCCACATATCCACCACTCTCTGGGTGAAAAAGTTTTTCTGCATCTCTGTTCTAAATGGCCTACCCCTTATTCTTAAACTGTGGCCTCTAGTTCTAGACTCACCCATCAGTGGGAACATGCTTCCTGCCTCCAGTGTGTCCAATCCCTTAATAATCTTATTTGTTTCAATCAGATCCCCTCTCATTCTTCTAAATTCCAGTGTATACAAGCCCAGTCGCTCCAATCTTTTAACATATGACAGTCCCGCCATTCCGGGAATTAACCTTGTGAACCTACGCTGCACTCCCTCAATAGCAAGAATGTCCTTCCTCAAATTTGGAGACCAAAACTGCACACAATACTCTAGGTGGGGTCTCAACAGGGCCCTGTACAGCTGCAGAAGGACCTCTTTACTCCTATACTCAATTCCTCTTGTTATAAAAGCCAGCATGCCATTAGCTTTCTTCACTGCCTGCTGTACCTGCATGCTTGCTTTCATTAACTGATGTACAAGAACACCTAGGTCTTGTTGTACTTCCCCTTTTCCTAACTTGATTCCATTTAGATAGTAATCTGCCTTCCTGTTCTTGCCAGCAAAGTGGATAACCTCACATTTATCCACATTAAACTGCATCTGCCATACATTTGCCCACTCACCCAACCAAGTCACCCTGCATTCTCATAACATCCTCCTGATATTTCACACTGCCACCCAGCTTTGTGTCATCAGCAAATTTGCTAATGTTACTTTTAATCCCTTCATCTAAATCATTAATGTATATTGTAAACAGCTGTGGTCCCAGCACCGAACCTTGCGGTACCCCACTGGTCACAGCCTGCCATTCCGAAAGGGACCCGTTAATTGTTAACTCTTTGTTTCCTGTCAGCCATCCAATTTTCAATCCATGTCAGTACTCTGTCCCCAATACCATGTGCCCTAATTTTGCGCACTAATCTCCTATGTGGGACTTTATCAAAAGCTTTCTGGAAGTCCAGGTACACTACATCCACTGGCTCTCCCTTGTCCATTTTCATAGTTACATCCTCAAAAAAACTCCGGAAGATTAGTCAAGCATGATTTTCCCTTCATAAATCCATGCTGACTCGGACTGATCCTTCTACTGTTATCCAAATGTGTCGTAATTTTCTCTTTTATAATTGACTCCAGCATCTTTCCCACCACTGACGTCAGGCTAACCGGTCTATAATTCCCTGTTTTCTCTCTCAACTCCTTTCTTGAAAAGTGGGACAACATTAGCCAACCTCCAATCAGCAGGAACTGTTCCTGAATCTATAGAACATTGGAAAATGATTACCAATGCGTCCTCGATTTCTAGAGCCACCTCTTTAACTACCCTGGGATGCAGACCATCAGGTCCCGGGGACTTACCAGCCTTCAGACTCAACAGTCTATCCAACACCGTTTCTTGCCTAATACAAATTTTCTTCAGTTCATCCTTTACCCTAGTTCCTTTGGCCACTATTACATCTGGGAGATTGTTTGTGTCTTCCCTAGTGAAGACAGATCCAAAGTACCTATTCAACTCATCTGCCATTTCCTTGTTCCCCATAATAAATTCAGCCGTTTCTGTCTTCAATGGCCCAATTTTGGTCTTAACTATTTTTTTGCTATTCACATACCTAAAGAAGCTTTTACTATCCTGCTTTATATTCTTGGCTAGATGGAAGAGATCACCAGTGCATGGGTGAAAATGTCAAATCATAGAGGGCATAGTTTTAATGGAGAGGCAGAAAGTTTAAAGATTTATTAGGGAAAATTTCTTTTATACAGACAGTGGCAGGTGCCTGGAACAGCCTGGGGCAGTTGTGAAAACAGATTCAATGATTGAACCATGAACAGGCAGGGAATGGAGAGACAGAGACAATGTGCAAACAGATGGGATTAATTGTATGGCATCATGGTTGGCACAAACATCATCAGGGGCTGAAGAGCCTGTATCTGTGTTGTATTGTTCCAGGTTCTATGCAGAGAGACGTGTTTTCCCACTAACTGTGTGTAGAAATGCAGAGCTGAATTCCTGAGTATTTTCTTGGGAACTGTATTTCCCAGAATTAGACTCCTAGCCTTAAGTCATATGATCCTTGCAAATCCAAGTGAGGTTCATATGTTTCTGATTTGACCAGCCAGCTGGGGCTGTAGATTCTTTTCCTGCCAAGAATTGAAAATGGAGCAAGTGGAAAGTTAATTTGCAGAGGTTGACAAATCATGCATAATCATAATCTCAATTTTCTCAGCATTGAACCGTGAAATGGGATGTTTAAAACATGTGCTAATGAAATATTCAACCCAGGCACAAAGATTACTGAAGATTCAAAGATGAAATGAGCTAGTTCCATAAGATGCTGACTGACAGGCTGAGTATTTTCAGAGTTTAGTGCAAAGGAGATGTGACATTTGAGAGGATGGTGCAGAGCGAGGATTATACTGTGAAAGGCATGGCCTGCTGGAAGAAATGGTAAACTGTGGTGCAACTTTTCAGACCGATGTGAATGATCCTATTGCAAATAAAAGAGAGGCACTTCGGCTAAAAGTGATGCTTCAATCTACTCCTTGTTTGTCATGTTGTAATCTCAAAGTTGGTCGTGGCAGTTTGTTGTATGTCATGATCCCTGTGTTGCTTTGAAGTTCAAAGTCGAGTTTATTGTCAAAAGCGCAAGCACATGTATGCATGTAATGAAAAACTTATTTGCAGAACCGTCAAGGGTACATAGCATCAGATAAACAGCTCTCACAAGGTAAACATAAATTCAGCAAACATTATACATAATTTTTACAAGAAAATAAAACCAGAATGAAGAAAAATAAAGTTAATTTTAGTGCAAAATGATCTAAGTGGCCATTGCGTTGCTAAATTGGAGTGATTTGAATTGGGCCACTTGGTTCAAGAACCAAATGGTTGAAAGGAAGTAGCTGCTCTTGAATGTGGTAGTTTGGGACTTTAGTCTTCTGTACCTTGTACCTCCTGTCTGATGATAGTTATGTGAAGATGATGGCTGGGCAGGGGATAATTGATTATGGATGTTTCTTCGAGGCATTGCCTCCTGTTGCTGGGGAGAGATATGTGTGTGCTGTTTACACAACTGTGCAGCTTCTCACATCCTACATGTCCAAATTACCAAACTAGTCCATGATACAACCAGCTGGGATACCTTCAACAGGGCATGACCTGTAGATCTGGGGCATCTCCTTGAATCTGGAAATTGTGAAAGGTTATCTTTATATTCCTTAGTGTTATCGTATCAGATGACCTGCCCAGCATACAGATGCAATCACAAGTGAGATTAAGGAAGCTCAGCTGGTCACCGAATACCCTAACACACTTCTAGAGATGTACTGTTGAAAGTATCGTGAGTGGTTGCGCTATGGTCTGGCGTGGCTATTCGAAAGCACAGGAACATAAGAAGGTGCAGAGAGAAATGGACTCGAGCCTCACCTCACCGGCACATTGCTCTCTACCGTCAGTAGCATCTCGATGGGGTATCCGTGAATTCTAGCTGAATCTGAAATTTGCCTCTCCTTTGATTTGTTTCTGTGCTTCCCTACAGCATGTCAGGGCCTGCCATTAGTGGAGGTAATGTGCAGCCATAAACTTGTTCCCTTCACTGTGTGTGATTGGGCTGGGTCTAGACTGTTAGTGTCTCAGGGAACCAAATGAGTGTGCATAGTGAATGATCCTGCTGGACTACCCTCGATGGTTGGAGTAGAGCAGTTCTGGGCAAGTTTGTACCTGAACTGGATCATCAGGTTACACAGACCTTGTCATAATCAGACATGTTAACTAGGCTGCTGACAGATCTGAGGAGGAACGTTGTACAATTGAGTACCACTGGAACATCGGCATGGAGCGGAGTGCTGTGGATATTGTGTTCAGCAGCCCCATACTGATCCGGTGCCACCAATGGGGTTGATTCTTTGGTGTATTGGATCTGGGCTACAGCTTCCAGGTGGTATCACAGAGGGGCTGTTTTGTGTTCAGAAAGCAGAGTGACTGTCCCCTGTGGCAAATGGATGGAGACTGCTCAGGAGGCAGTGTGCCCCAGCGTGGAGCTACCACTGCTTCACAGTGCCAGAGACGTGGTTCTATCTTGACCTTGGGTTCTGTCTGCATAGAGTGGGCACGTTCTCTCTGGTGCTCCGGTTTACTCCGACCTCTTGAAGACCTGTAAGTTCTTAGGTTAATTGGCAGTTGTGAATTGCCCCTAGTGTGTAGGAGAGTGGTGGAATCCGTGGGGAACTGCTGGAATGGAGGGAGATTAAAATTAAATAAATCTGGGGTTGGTCCAAATGGTTGGTTGATAGTAAGCAAGGCCTAAATGGGTCGAAGGGTCTGCTGTATATGAATCTCCGTTCAGTACCACAGGAACGTCAGTATGGAGTGGAGTGCTGTGGACGTTGTGTCCAGCAGCTGTATACCAATCCGTGCCCAACAGCCATGCTTAATGGCAACTTCTGAAGCATTTCCTGTAATCCCCTGATTGCAGCTTGAACTTCCTTCTTTTGGGATCTTTATGAGGCTGGTTAATTTTATTTAGTTGCACTTTCTGAAATTTTGCACCCTTTCAGAATGAGTTTTGAAGTGGTCGTTTGGATTCAGAGCTTAGAAGCACAGAGCGAGGTCTTGGGCTGTGGGGTCACCTATTTAGGTGTGAGTTGAGAATTTTCTTCAGTCAGAACTATTGCCATTCTCTATCTGTGATAGCTGGAGCAGCTTAGCTGGATCCACTTGAAGCTGGGAATGATGCTTCTGGACAGTAAAGGAATTGGGACATGAGATTGTGTGAGAAATAGATAAACAGCTGATGGTGAAGAAGGCTTAAGGAGCTAAATATCCTTCCTTGCTGTTGGCTCCTGCATTTTATCTGTCATTATCCTTAACTGAGTAATTCCTGTGGATATTATGGTTATGATATTAGGTACATGCATCCAATCTGTTACTCTTGAGGCATAGTCATTGTTGAGATCTGGAAGCTAAGGGGTAAGTTGTCACCATAAGACATAGCAGAATTAGGCCATTTAGCCCACCAAGCCTGCTTCGCCATTCCATTATGGCTGGTCCCGGATCCCACTCAACCCCATATAGCTGCCTTCTCGCCATATCCTTTGATGCCCTGACCAACCAGGAAACGATGAACTTCCACCTTAAATATATGCACAGACTTGGCCTCCACCGCAGTCTGTGGCAGAACATTCCACAGATTTACCACTCTGGCTAAAAAAAAATCCTTCTTGCCTCTGTTCTAAAAAAATTGCCTCTCAATTTTGAGGTTGTGCCCTCCAGTTCTGAATACCCCCACCATAGGAAGCAATCTCTCCACATCCAGATGATCCAGTCCTTTTAACGTTCAGTAGGTTTCAATGAGATCCCCGCACATTCTTCTAAATTCCAGTGAGGACAGGCCCCAAACTGCCAAATGTTCCACAAATGTTAACCCCTTCATTCCCAGGATCATCCTCATGAACCTCCTCTGGACTCTCTCCAAAGACAACACATCCTTTCTGAGCTGTGGGGCCCAAAACTGTTGACAACACTCCCAAGTGCAGCCTGACTAGTTTCTTATAAAGGCTCAGCGTTATCTCCTCGCTTTTATATTCTATTCTCCTTGAAATAAATGCCAACTTTGCATTTGCCGTCTTTACCACAGACTCAACCTGTAAATTATTTCTCTGGGAGTCTTGCACGAGGACTCCTAAGTCCCTCAGCACCTCTGATGTAATAGAGCAAGAGACTAAAATATTTGAAGTCGCAATAACCAGGTGATTTCCATCTTCCCCCAGGATATCCCAGAGTACATCCTTGTTATTTTTGTGGATTAGAGATCTGGGCTCTTTGACATACACCTGTTAGTTTGAGTCTGAGGCCTCTGTCAGTCAGAGTCGACCATGGGTATTGCATTGTAGCTGTCTAGCAAGCCTGGCAGTATGATATGGAGAGTGAGCTGTTGCCCACATAGCAAGCTCCCCCTCTCCACGCATCTAATGAACCCAAGGAATGGCAGAGATTGATACACTTTGGTACCAGAAGTGTCACAGTTGTTGCCAGTCAGTGTTGAACTCAATGTAGGACTGCCTTAGGGATTCCAGCTCTGGATTTGTCCCCTGGAGCCTTCCCCATGAGTGGGTTTAACCACAAGGCAGTGGAGGTTTGAGATCAGAATTTTCCTTCTCTCAGCTGAGTTGCCAACCACTACTGACAAGCCCCATCTGCCCGAAGCAGCTGGTTTTAAGACATCAGTAACCTGCCTTCGCCCCATCTCCTGTCAGTAGAAACGGTTCCGCTGGGCTTAGCAACTAAGCCACACATGAAGGCCAGGAGCTGGACTTGGTTGTCAGAGGCTATTTGAGATGCACGCCAATATGAGCATTTAATAGGTAGTGGGAGCTTGTCCCCATTGTCACTCCTGGCTATAACAACCTGATAGGACTGACTGTCGAATGGGCCATTTGAAAAGTGGCAGGTTGAGAGCGCGGCGTTCACAATGGAGTGTTGAGCAGTGTTTAGTGCTTGAGTCACTGGAGGTGAACATGAACCCACATCCTTCTCAGGGGCCCCTACCCACTGATCCACATCTCTGTCAACTAGGATAGAAGGTATCATAGATACCATAGTGGCCTTTAAGAGGCTGTTAGACAGACACGTGAATATGCAGGGAGGAAGGATATGAATTGCGTACAGGCAGGAGAGATTTAGTTTAATTTAGTGCCGACAATGTGGACCGAAGGGCTTATACCTATGCTGTACAGTTCTATGTTGTATCTAGTGCCAGTATTGTGTCAGATGTAGAGTGCCAATGCAATATTTCATGATGCCTAAGCCCATCTGTAACTTTGACCCATCTGGTCATTATAACAATTAGTTATGGTGCTAAATGACCTGATGCTATAAAGCATGATTTGCAGAGCATACGGCTGTTGAGGAAGTGTGACTGAATTCCCCAGTGCCACTCTATAATTCTGTATAATACAGTTGAATGAAAACTGAATACATTTTATTCCAAATAATTTTAAAATCCCCAAACGTAAGCCTCAGTACAGCATTGTGGTCTGTGACGTGGAGCAAGAAGGGAGAGGGGGTAGATTTATATTTAAATTTTACCACTTTGCTTCGAACTATTGTGTGTTTTGTTTACATGCTTCTGTTGTCTAACTGCCCATTATTTCTTTAGGGCACACACTCTCCAGAGGTCTTTTGGTAACGGTATATGTTCTAGCCTGAGGCTGATGAATATTTGTACCACTGGTGTTGAAAGTAGTGGGGTGGGTGGTTGTTGTGAATGGTTCAGGATAACTCTGTGTCTCTCAGTGATCTTCCTTTCTCTTTAACCATAGCTTCCCTTTTACTGTCACCGATCGAGATCCCAACCATGCTTCATCCACTTTCCACACCTTTATTTATTTTTATTAGCATCAATAGTTATATGTACATTGAAACAGAGTGAAATGTGTTGTTTGTGCCAATGACCACCACAGACTAAGGTAGTGCTCGGGACAGCCCACAGGCGTCTCTGTGTTTCCAGTGCAAGCATAGCATGCCCACTACTTATCAACCCTAACTGGTACATCATTGGACTGTGGGAGATAAATGAAGAACCTGGAGGAAGCCCCTGTGGCAGTGGGGAAAATGTACAACTTACCTTTTCCTCTGCCTGAAAATGATGGTGCTTCCTTGGACCAGGTGGGCCTTGCTCTCATCAGCTTCTGAATTCAGTGGGTGACCCCTTTTGCAACTTCTGCCACCTTCAAGGGATTTCACCACCAAACTTGTCTTCCTGATCCCTCTTGGCCAGCCCTCCAAAGGCTCCTTGCCCTTCAACGACTTAATCTGCTCCTCAAAGTGCTCTCCTCTTTGAGCACTCCCTGTGCAACCATAGGAGATGCAACACTGCCTTTTCATCACTCCCCTACCCACCTCCTGGATAATTCAATAGTCATTCCTTACGAAACGATGATTCATCTGCATTTCCAATCTGATGTGATAAATCTGGTTTTCACATCCTGGCATCCTTTCCATTGCGACATCTGTGCTTGGGTTTGAAACATGTTTGAAATGACTGAGGCAAGGTTGGGTTGTGCTATCACTTTGTACTTTTAGTTTCACCTCTCTAGTGCTATGTCAGAATCTCACAACCCCTTTGAACTTTCCATTAATCTATGTCCCTCTATGTGTGATTTTCACCCTGGCATCCATTGGGTCAGACAAGTCGAGCCAAGTTTATTGTCATCTGCACAAGTCCATGTATGCGTCGGTGCAATGAAAGCCTTGTCTACAACAGCACTACAGGCACGTAGCAGCTTTCACAAGAAACACGTAAGTTAATCACAAATTATAAATGATTTTTTTTTACAAGGAACAACACAATTTGAACCAAACAAAGCCCATTATAGTGAAAAGTGATCAATAAGAACATAGAGCAGGAGTAGGCCATTTGGCTCATTGAGCCTGCTCTACTGTACAATAAGATCATGGCTGATCTGGCGATGGACTCATCTCCACCTACCTGCCTTTTCCCCATAACTTAATTCTGCTACTATGCAAAATTTATTCAACCTTCTCTTCAAAATATTCACTGCTTCATTGGGCAGAGAATTCCACAGATTCACCACTCACTGGGAAAAGCAGTTCCTCCTCATCTCCATTCCAAATCTTCTCCCCAGTATCTTGAGGCTATGTCCCGTAGTTCTAGTCTCATCAACCAGTAGAAACAACTTTCCTGCCTCTTATCTATCCCTTTCATAATTTTAAATGTTTCTACAAGATCTCCTCTCATTTTATTTTGTCATCTTATTTCTAACTCATCTGATGTTCAAAGTGTTCATTGTGTTGGTAAACTCGAGTGATTAAGATTGTGCCGGTCAGTCCAAGAACTGAATGGTTGATGGGACAAAGCTGTTCTTGAACCTGTTGGATTTCAGGAATCTCTGCTTTCTACCCGATGGTAGCTGTGAGAAGGTGGTGTGGCCTGGGTGGTTGGGATCTTTGATGGATGACCACCATGTTAGTGATGAAGACACTGAGTTTACTTCCAGCCCATTGATGAGTTAGGGGAAGGCAAAGTTAACGAGGTACTTCCCAGCCCTGACAATACGGGTGGCACTGTGGCTGTGGCGCAGTGAACAGAGATGCTACATCACAGTGCTGGAGACCCACGTTCAATCCTGACCTTGGGTGCTGTGTGTGAGGAACTTTCGTGTTCTCCCTGTGACTCCTGGGTTTCCCCAGGCAACTCCGGTTTCCTTCCACATCCCAAAGATGTGTGGATTGGAAGGTTAGCTGACTACAGTAAATTGTGCTTTGTGTGCAGGTGAATGCTGGAATTTGTGGGAAGAATAAATCAGATGAGATAGAAATGAGATGATAAATAAAGTAAGATTAAAGTGGAGTTGTAAAGGGATGTTCACTGTTAACTTGGTGCGCTGAAGGGCTTGTATCTCTGTTATTTCTCTGTCTCTCGTGTTCTGTCTCACTGCTTTAATCTTGTGCCATCATGGCTGAGTTATCTTGTGAATAATGTGTGATTTCCATCATTGAAAGTGTTAAGTAAGGAATTGTGTATAGGACTTGCCAATGCATAGCTTGTTTAAATCAGCTCTCTTTAGATAACAACCTGGCTGGAGTCTTAATCATTCTTGCTTTGTGATTTATTTGGTCAATCAGTGTCTTTGTAAACGTAGCTGAGCAAGTTGAAGCTATTCTGCTGTGTCTTGGGAGTGGGGATAAATCTGCACGAAGTGAGTCACTCTTATGAAAACAGTGCTGCTCCATGTTACACGTATATAATCATACACCCCTTTGATCGAACTGGCCCCTGCTAACCAAGACAGGGACAAAACTGCAGGTGCTGGTATCTGGAGCAACACACAAACACTCAGCAGGTCAGACAGCATCTAAGGAGGGAAATGGGCTGTCGATATTTTGTGTTGAGACTCTTCATCTGACCTGAAACGTTGCCTGTCCACCTCCCTTCATGGATGCTGCTTGACCCACTAAGTTCTTCTAGAGTTTGGTGTGCCATGCCAATCAAGATGTCCATTTAATTTAGTCCCACCCCCATAGTTTCTGTGATGGTTACAGTTGGGAGCGGCTGTCCCATGTTCTAATTCTGATTCATCCAACCAGCTCTACAGCACTCAGGATTGAATTCAAATGAGTCTGTTCACCATCTTTCAGAAGATTGTTTCATGTTGGCCTTTGGCTCTGGTAGTTATGTCAGAGAACACTACTATGTGCTTTGTGCTTCTATAGCTGTGCTGCTATGTGATCAACCACTCTAACAAGGAAAAACCTCCCATAACAGCTGTGTTGATGGTGATCAGAGAGCTTTAGACGTTGTAAATGTTGAGTAGAATACAACAGCATGTGTAGGGTGCTGTGGATTAGGTGGTAACAGAGTCGATATTTACATCCATCCTTTGGGCATGTGTATCACATGAAGCGAACTGATTAGAACATAGAAGTGGGGTTAGCCATTTGGTCCCTTTTCATGCTTGGCTTTTCTTTTATTTTTAAATGTAGCTGCAATTTTCTATCTTATCCCTGTATTTATTTCCTTGTTCTTCAAAAATCTATTAAACTTGAATATACTCAGCTAATCTAATTCAGATTCAGTTTTTTTGTCATTTATAAACCACAAATACAATGCAGTTAAAAAATGAGACAATGTTCTCCAGAATGATATCACGAAAAAGCACAAAGTAGACCACACAAGAAAAACCACGTATTGTTTGGTAATCCCCAGTCCAGAGTCTGGAGAGGCTGCTGCGTATCGATATCACGCTCCCGTCTTAGCACGTTCCCCGGAAAGGAACTACAAACCCAACCAGCAAACCTAAAGCTACAAGACCTACACAAAACCACATAGTTATAGTTAACATATAGTTTCAACAGTGCAGACAATACCATAATTGACAAAAGTCTAACTGACAAAGACCACATAATTATAACACATACAAACGTTTGTAGTTTCAACAGTGCAGAGCAATACCGTAATCTGATGAAGAGCAGTCCACAGCACGGTTTAAAAGAAAGTCTCTTAAAGTCCCGACAGCCCATCATCTCACGCAGATGGTAGAAGGAAGAAAAACCTCCAGCGCCGCAGCTTGCCGATACAGTACTCTGGGAGCCCCAACCACAGGCAACTCCGAGTCCGTCTGAAAACTTCAAGCCTCCGACCAGCCCTCCGACAACGAGCACCATCTCTGCCGAGCGCTTCGACCCTGGCACTGGCAAAGCCGAGGATTCGAGGCCTTCCTCCCGGAGACTTTTCCGATCACACAGTAGCAGCGGCAGCGAAACAGGCATTTCAAAAGTTTCACCAGATGTTCCTCCGTGCTTCACACGTTCATCTCCATCAAATCAGGATTGTACAAGGCATCCTATGTGACAGATTACAGATATTCATTCCAAAGCCTCGTCCACATTCCTGTCTATCCCTAGTAACCTTTAACCCTGTTGCTTTTCAAGAATCTGTCTATTTTTGTGTAGGAAATATTCAAAGCCTCCACCATCTTTGATGAAGAGAATTAATACCCAATCCTGGTCTTGTGACCTGACCTCTTCTACGCTCGCTCTGTTGCAATCCTATCTTTCCTTGTGAAGGGAGAACAGGCCTATTCATTCTTGATCCTGAGGGACTGTTGGACACAAAAGTGACCGTCCCTGAGAGCACTTCAGATGGTCAGTGAGGCACTTTGAGGTGGCCTGAGAGATGGATATCAGTGTGTTGGTGCTAGTTTCTGCCTACCTGGTGTGATGGAACCAATACTCAACTCTCACGGTCAAAGATTCTGCAATTCATGTTCTCAATATTATTTATTACTTATTTATTCAGTATTATTATTGTTTGATTTTTTTGTATTTGCTCAGTTTGTCTTTTGCCTTTGGTTGTTTGTCCGTCTTTGTGTATAGTTTTCAGCAATGCTGTTGTGTTTCTTTGTATTTACTGTGAATGCCCGCAGGAAAATGAATCCCAGGGTGGTTTATGATGAAATATATGCCCTTCGATAATAAATTTACATTTAACTTTGAATACTGGCAAGCTAGCCGACACCCTTAGGAAGCAAAAACTCCCGGCCTTGAGAAGGTCTTCACGCACAGTCAGGTCCGAATAACTGCTCAAAAGAACACACACGTTATCTGGTTTCCATTAATTGTATGAGGGGGAAAATGATTAGCGGTTTGTGGTAGGAGGAGGCTTGTTGGGTCAAATGATCTGTTTCTGAGCAATACACAAAATGCTGGAGGAGCTCAACAACTTGGGCAGCATCTATGGAGGGAAAAATAGTCGCTATTTTTCGCCAAGGCCCCTCAGGAGTGGATAGGAAGTTTGCAAATTCCAGAACAGAAAAGGTGGGGGAAGGAGTGTAAGTTGGCAGATGATTGGTGAGACCAGGTGAAGGGGAAGGCGGGTGAATGGGGGATAAAGTATGAAGCTGGGAGGTGATCGTTGAAAGAGGTAGAGGACTGAAGAAGGAATGATAATATGAGAGGATGGGAACCAGGTGGGAAAGGAGGAAGTGAGGAACCAGATGGGCAGATAAGAAGAGAAGGGGTGAGGGGGTAACCAGAATAAGGAACGGAAAAGGGAGAAGGACAGAGGATTTCTTACAATTCCACACAGAGTAACAGTTTCTCATTCATCTCATGGATGTTAAATGGAATGAGGGGGCTGATGAAAGGTTTTGAGTCTCTAGCTTTGTGTTAACCAGATAATATAGAGGATGATTTTTGGGATTGTTACCAATGAGGGAAGCTTGAAGGAGCAAGAATCCTTCCTCATTTATTGTCGTTCTGGCTTTGGTCCAGACAGGAATTCATATTTTCTAAGTTCAAAGCTGTCCCTTGAGGATATACAAGTTGGATACTCTTTGAGCTTGTTGTAAACTCGAGCTGACAAAATGCTAATCAGGGATGTGAGAGTCAGTACTTTACTGAGAGCCTGAAGACCACTTTAGGCATCTCAGTGTCTACATTGCTATGTTGTGTGTGATTCAATGTCTACAGTGCCGTATTGTGTGTGAGATTAATCAAGTGTGCCTTTCATGTGCAGGGCAGGACAGAATGGAAGCCTGCAGATCTGTGTTTGCAGCCTTCACCGGTGAGATTTGCAGAGAGTTTCAAATGAATTTCTGAAGAAAGGAAGACTGTCCATCTAACAGAGGGTGCCTTGAGAAGCTGTAGACAATGTAGGAATAAAGTTTTCTAAAACAGTTTTCCATGACAGATGCTTTCGGGAAAATTCTGTGCACTGCCTTGTCCGCAAACATTTACTGCTGCGCCATTTACTAACCAATTCTGCAACTCATTAAAGGTAATTAGTTTGTAATAGCAACAGGAACTACGTGGTTGGTTGTTTTGAGGCGATGTGTATCAGTGAAGTTCAACAGTGAGGAGGAGTACTTGGCCATTTGGTACAAATGTAGTTAATTCCTAGGAACTATTTGTAACCCAATCAGTTTGTAAGTCCTCTTCGGATTGCTGTGGTGGGAAAGCAGTGGCCACCCACTTCTTTGCATGCGGTGGACTTGATAAAAGAATGTGGAGAAGGATGTAAGAGTCCAGTTCTTTGTTCATCCACAGCAGCTGTAGAACACTCTGATCAATGGGCTGCTCCCAGGGACACACTGAGATAAATAACAAATGTTGGAAGATCATCATCTTAGTGAAGGACATCCTTTGGTCTGTTCAGCACAGTGAAATGTCCATCGGGGAATGCTGACTATTGACATGTTCCAGACTGCAGAAGCACGAGCTGTGGGACGTACTGAAACAGGGTCCAGCCATTGCAGAGGCTTTTTGGGGAAAGATCGCAGTCTAGGCCCCTTCTACTACTGCATGTGAAGGAGCTGAGTCAGAAAGTGAAGCCTCTTAAGCATTGAAGTTGTCCATCACCCTGGGTGGCCATACAAGCGGCAATTGTGCTTTGGTTTAAACAAAATGAGTTAACACCAATCAATGAATTGACTGTGAATGGAGAAGTTTTACATAATTTCTTATTTTGTATGTATTTTTATTAAGATTAAAGTTTACTTTTGAATGAAATAGTTTATAAATCAGGAATGCAGCCACCTATTAATATATTTATCAGAATCAGGTTTATTATCACTGACATACGAGGAATGATTGATAAATTCGTGGCCTAAGGTGGAAGGAGTCAATTTTAGAAAGCCTAGCATATTTATTTTTCAACATAGTCCCCTCCTACATTTACACACTTAGTCCAGCAGTTGTGGAGCATACGGATCTTGGACCTCCAGAAAGTGTCCTTCTACCTTAGGCTACAAACTTATCAATCACCCTGATGAGTTATTAACTGATGAGTTGTTAACTTCAAACTTTCAGCATAATCACTCAAAGACTTCAACTGCATGTGCATGTAATGAGAGCTGTATAACTCATCTCCTTCTACCTTAGGCCACAAGCTTATCAATTATCCCTGCTGTGGACACTTTCTGGAGATCCAAGATCTGTATGCTCCACGACCGCTGGACTAAATGTGTAAATGTAGGAGAGGACTATATTGAAAAATATATGTGCTAGGTTTTCTAAAATTGACTCCTCCTTCCTTAAGCCACAAACTTATCAATCATCCTCGTATATCATAGAAATTGTTTGCAGCAGCAGTATTGTGCAAACAAAATGTACTATAAACTACAATAAGAAATATATAAGTAAATAACTATCGACAAATGAGAGCAAACGGACCGTTCAGAAATCTGATGGCAGAAGGGAAGAACCTGTTCCTAAAACGTTGAGTGTGCGCCTTCAGGCTTCTGTACCTGTGCCCTACAGCAGTAAGAGAAGAGGGCTGCTCATAGATTTAACTAAAACCATAGGCCAGTCAAAGGCAAAGTGTACTGAATCCAGGGCATTTAACTCAACCATTCAGCTATTGCCATGAACCCAGTTCTCACAGAGGAAACCCTGCAGCAGCTGGCAAATCCAACCCACGAGTCTCCCAAATACTCATTCGCTTGAATTGGTTATATGTAAATTGTAACTGTGGAGGACCAATACAACAGTTTGTCTGTCTAAACAGGTTCCACATACAGAGAGACTTCACTTTTCCAAGAAAGCATTTAATCATTACTAAGTTAAGCAAGGAAGGAAATTAGTTGACAATTTGAATATCAGGCTGACAGGAAAGTTGCCAGTTGTGATGAATTATTAAGGCTGAGTGGTGCCACAGCAACAAACTCAGCACATACTCAATGCTGGAGGAAATCAGCTGGCCATCTATGGGGAAAAAGTACAGTCGATGTGTGGGGCTGAGACTCTTTGGCAGGACTGGAGAAAAAAAGATGAGAAGATTTAAAAGATGAGGGAGGGGAGAGAAACACATGGTGATAGGAGAAACTGGGAGGGGGAGGGACAAAGTAAAGAGCTGGGAAATTGGTGAAAGAGATACAGATCTGGAGAAGGGGGAAATCTGATAGAGGACAGAAGAGCATGGAAGAAAGAAAAGGGGGAGGAGCACCAGTGGGAGGTGATGGGCAGGCAAGGAGATAAGGTGAGAGAGGGAGAAGGGGATGGGGAATGGTGAAGGGAGGTGGAGGCATTATTGCAAGCAAATTGGACACATTTTAACACCATGGAACATGAGCTATTATGGTAGGTGAGGAAAATCATGGCTGTTGAGAGGGGATTTGAGGAGCACCTTAAAGAGGGGAGGGATGGAGAGGGATCTAAAGTTTGTCACCTACCTTGACATCCAAATTGTTGGTGGGCCCATTGCCCATTTATTATTAAGATTGATATTATAGCAGAGAATGAATAAAGCAGAGCTCACCCAACCCACAAATCCCTGCTCCGTTGGTCTTCTATGTTACATTACTGCTATCAGGGCATTCACAAACTACGAGAGAGACAGATGTCTTAAAATTAAATATTTGCCTTGCTTCATGTTGGGGATTCCAGGGATTGATCGCTCATCAAGTACTCCCAGATGGATGGAAAGATGACAAGTTTGGCAGCTAGCATTGGAGATAACTGTTCATAATTAAAAATTCTCAACCCATCCAATTTTGTCTTACCCAAGCAAGAAGTGGATGAGACATAACTGCGTTGGCCTTTGGCAAGCTGACTGCATATGAGTTGGTTTATGAGTCTCAACATATGGCCTGCTTTTCTTTAAAGACTGTCTTGTTTCAGTGGAAGGGTGACTGAGCATTTCTGTATAAGGGGGACTTGCTGAGGAAGTTTCCATTCAACCATTTGCCTTTAGGTCTGTTTCCAACTCTGAAAACTGGGTATGGTGATTAAGCAGGGTGATATTAGCAGATACTGTAAAATACTAGCATGAAAATAACAAAGCATAAACTATCTGTTGTATTTCATAAGTATTACTTTGAAAGCCTTTAATGTGATATTTTTCCTGCTTTTTTTCCAGCAATGCTGAACTTTTAGACGTGATGTTTAGTCAAACTCATTTTGAAAGCCCAGGAATGCGCTATCGATTGTGCTTTCTGCTTCAGTTGAATTTGGACAAGACATGTGCAGTCAGTTTCAATCCTTAACTTTGCAAGTTCCTTCCCAAAAGTATTGGGACTGCTGTATAAATTGTGAGAGGTCCCCTTGGACCAGTTGAACACTAGCTAGATTAGTCAGAAGAGACACAAGAAACTGCAGTTGTTGCAATCTAAAGCAAATTTATGTGCTGGAGGAACTCAGCAGGAAGTACAGCATCTGTGGGGGGAGGAGGTAAGGAGTTGTTGATGTTTTGGGTCCTGATGCAGGGTTTTTCATCAGGAATGTTGACAATTTCTTCTCCCACCACTTGCTGTTGAGTTTCTCCTGCAGATTGTTTGTTGCCGTTGACCTGGTGATAATGTTGCTACCTTTTAGCTTTACAGATAATGATGAGTAGTTTCCTCCTCCACAGTCCCTTGCATGTTTTGTCCCACCAGCACATTCAGCAGAGGAGATTAGGCACAGTGGTGTACAAGTGAAGGAAGCCCTCTCTTAATTACTAAATCTTGCCCATCCTCAGAAGTTCTGTTGGGGCTCCACCAAGTGTCGTAAAATCAAACAAAAGTTTTTACAGAACCCTGAAGCAAGAACTCAAAATGTTGAATGTCAGAAGATGAAATTCTGGAGTTTATTGTCATATGCACACATACATACATGCACAGGTGCAATGATAAACTTACTAAGTATCATTTACAAGAAAAATTTAAAAATTGTATATAATTTATACATAATTTACACAAATAGAATAGAAACAAAGTCCATTTCAGTGCATAACGATTGAAATGGTCTTGGTGTTGCTAAGCTCTAGTGATTAGCATTGTGCTGGTTAGTTCAAGTACTGGATGATTGAAGGGAAGCAGCTGTTCTTGAACGTGATGCTGTGAAATTTCAGGCTTTTGTACCTCCCTTCTGATGGCAGCTGTGAGTCGATGGTATGGCCTGGTTGGTGGGGATCTTTTGATGATGGATGTTGCGTTCTTGTGCAGAGTCCACTACTCTCTGCAGCTTCTTATGTTCCTGCATATTCGAATTGTCGTACCAGAATACAATGCCCAACAAGTGGGGCAGCGTCAGCAGAAAGAGAAAAGGAGTTGCTTTTGAAGATCCTTTGTCAGAACTGGGAAAGATGAGAACAGGTTGGTTTTAAGATGCAGATGCAGGATGGAGAGGACAAGATACTTCATAAGTTGGGGCCAGGGTTGCTGTGGTGAAATGATGCCAAAGAAGCCATCTCATTGACAAGTTGAAAGAGCAGGTAATGTGACAGCAAAATAAGTGTGAATGCTATTAAATGCAGAGCTCTCGGAATGGCCCACTCGTCCGGCCTTACCAGTGAAGAGAGAATAGTTGACCCAATGTTGCATGTGGGTGGCCTACAGCAGATCTAGTCAGCTCCCTTACAGTCAGAAAAAACAAGTTATCAGAAATTGTTGCATTCAGTATCGAGTATGAAAGACTGCAACGTGCCTAGAAGGAAGATGAGGTATTGTTCCTTGAACTTGCATTGGACCACGTAGAACAGTGTTGAGTCCCTGCTTGCTGCTTCTTAATCTATATACACTTAATTCCTTAAAATGTTCATCTTTGGGTAATCCAAACTTTGGGCTGTACATATTAATGTATCCTTGTGTAGTTTGGTATCGTAATTTGTTAAAATAAACACTTCTACAAAGTGCCATTGAATACTTTACTAAGTTAAAGGCTCTATGTAGCTGTAAGCTGTGGTATAATTCTTTAGGATTATCCAAGAGATAAATGTGAAACTGCTCATGTTCCCTGTAATTAGATTGCAAAACTTAGTGGTGTTTGTGTATGCATAAGTTAGAAATCGTGAAGTTGCTTTTGTGACCATCTTGTTACATGGAGTAAGTCTTTTGTAAAATGTCATAATTCACCAAATTATCCAATCCTAAAAAATTATATCAGTTATTAATAATTCCTTCAGATCAATCTTTAATTGTTTTCTTTCTTGTTGGAAAAAAAAATATAAAGTTTATTTATATGCCATCCTCAGTGGGATCCCACCAGCAAGCACATCTTTCCCTCATCCCACTTTCTGCTTTCCCACAGGGATCACTCCCTATGGGACTCCCTTGTCCATTCATATTCACTGATCTCCCTCCTGGCACTTACCCTTGCAAGTGGTACAAGTGCTGCATCTGCCCCTACACCGCCTCCTTCACAACCATTCAGAGTCCCAAACAGTCCTTCCAGGTGAGGTGACACTTCACCTGTGAGTCTGTTAGGGTCATCTATTGTACCCAATGCTCCCGGTGCGGTATCTTGTACATCGGTGAGACCCGACGTGGATAGGGAGACCACTTTGCTGAATACCTATGCTCTGTCCCAGGATATCCCAGTAGCCACCCATTTTATACCTACTTCCCATTCCCATTCCGACACGTCAGTCCAGACTCCTCCACTGTCGTGAAGAGGCCACACTCGGGTCGCAGGAGCAGCACCTCACATTCTGCTAGGTAACCTCCACCCTGGTGGCATGAACATCGGTTTCTCAAACTTCCAGTAATGCCCCCCTCACTTCACCATTCCCATTTCCCTCTCTCTCCTTATCTCCTTATCTGCCTATCACTCCCCACTGGTGCTTCTTCCCCTTTTCTTTCTTCCATGGCCTTCTGTCCTCTCCTACTAGGTACTCCCTTCTCCAGCCCTGTATCTCTTTCACTAATCAACTTCCCAGCTCTTTATTTCATCCCTTCCCTCCCTTCCCGGTTTCACCTATCACCTTGAATTGACTTTATTACTTACATCCTTCATTTACATGAGGTGGAAAAATCTTTGTTACACCTCCATCTCAATGTGCAATTTACAGTAACTTATAATAAATAGTATGTACCACAAGATACTCAATATAACATAGAAATGCAGTTGTGTCAGCATGAGTTCAAAAGTCCGATGGTCTGGTGGAAGACGGAGCTGTTGGTCCTGGCTTTTATGCTGTGGTACCGTTTCCCGGCTGTTAGCAGCTGGAACGGTTTGTGGTTGGGTGACTCGGGTCCCCCGTGATCCTTTGCGCCATTTTTACACACACCTGTGACTGAAGTATCCTGAATAGTGGGAAGCTCGCATTGACAGATGCGCTGGGCTGTCCGCACCACTCTCTGCACTCTCTTCCTACCTTCCCCCCACTTTCTTACTCTGACTCCTCATCTTTTTTTCCCAGTCCAAGTCCTGATGAAGAAGAGTCTGGGCCCATAACATCAACAGTTTACTCTTTTTTCATGGATGCTGCCTGACCTGCTGAGGTGTGTGTGTGTGTGCGTGCGTGCGTGTCTGTCTGTCTGTCTCTCGGTTGCTTGGATTTCCAGCATCTGCAGATTTTCTCTTTGTGTGTGATTTATGTTTAATTTGTTTTCTCGTGAATGCCAATGATCTGATGCTAAGTGCCCACGATGGTGCTGCAGATGAGATTTTCATTACATCTGTTCCTACATGTATTTGTACATATGACAGTAAATTTGACTTTGACTACAAATCTATGTGGAGCTTTTCATCTTTCATCCAGCTGATTTATTATACAGCTTCTCTCATTGTATGCATTTATTTCAGGGCTTATTTTAAGACTGTATATTGTGTAAAATTGCATCCTCCAATTCTTTAATACACGTTGCTGACCTGTTAGTTTGGTGACTTCAAAGCTACAGGGTGCCAGTGGTCCCTTTGAACTGAAGGCTACAATGTAAGGCATGGGGAATGGGGAAGTTCTCACCACAGAGATGACTACACCAATGTGGGGAGTTTTCTGCAAGGTTAGTGGCGACTGCCATCACTTCAACACTGATCAGAGCCTCTGCACTGTTGAGTTTAATGCAAGTCTAATAGCAAGAGGCCCTGGTTCAGTCCTCACGACAGAGTCTTCAGTTCTCCCTTTGACTGTGCGAGTTTCCTCTGAGTGGCCCGATACACTTCCACATCTCAAAGACATATAGGTTTGTAGGTTAATTGGCCTGGGCTGTGTATTTTATTACGAGATAGCCTTCCAGCCTAACAAGACTTTGCTGCCGATTATACTCACATGATCACTTACTCTGCTAACCTGTATGTGTTTAGAACATGGAAGGAAACAGGAGAACTTGGAAGAAACGTGTGGTCACAGGGAGAATGTACAGACTGCTTGCAGACAGGGTGAGATTGAATATGAGCTGCTGACACTTTAGTAGCTAATGTGCTGCTCCTCAACAAGTGGTATAATTGGTTGAAATTGGGTGAGAATAAAAGTGAGATTCATCTAGTAGTGTGAATGGTTGTTTGATACTTGGCACAGACTTGATGGGCTGAAGGGCCTGTTTCAATTTCATACATACACTGATGGGAGACTGCATTGTGAATAAAATCACATTGCAACTTAGCACACCAAATTCAAAGTTAAGTTTTTTTTTGAAAATTTGTTATAAAATTGTGTAACGTTCTTAGAAAGCTTTGCAGATTAAATGAATACACCAAACAAGCAGGAATTATTGCTATGTATATCCAATGAATTTTGGAATCACTAGGATATTATGATGTAGAAGGAAGTCATCTGGCCTATGGAGTTTGTACTACCTTTCCCAAAGAGTGATCAAATCCATCTCCCTCTCCTTTTTCCTCATTTATCCTTTGTCCTCCTTATCTAAAATAAAGGCCACCATTGAGCCTGTATCCCACATCATACTAGGCTTGCCTCCTATCCCTTAGTTGGTAACCTTTTATCTTGGAGCAAGGAGGTTGTAACCCCTTTTATACCTTGTTTGGGATTGAAAGGGAACTGGATCAGCTATGATCAAATGGTGGAGCAGAGTCAATGGGCCAAAGGACTTAAATCTGTTCCATTATCTCATGGTTTCACTCTGGTTTCTTTGGCCATAATCTTAACATGTATGCGGTCTCCTTATTTACTCTATCTGAATCCTCATGAGTTTTGACTGTTTACTCAAATCCGCTCTTAAAGAGAACAATCTCAGATGCCATCTTAAACTGCTGTGAATTCCTTCATGTTCTTCAGACCAAATCAGATTTGCAACCTCCTTAGGGACTGAATTTTTGTTTTGTTTAGTTTTGGCATAATTTCTTGACTCTTAACGATATTTGTAAAGTTGAAGTTAAGTTTATTGTGGATTGAGCCTATGGGAATACTTAGGAAAAAAAATTAAAACAGAGATCGGCTTAAAGCAGCAGAGTAGAAGAATTTCCTTGCCTTTCTTTCCCTGTATTTGCAGCAGTTTTTGCAGGAACATTATTTTTCTGCTGTATGCACATGACTCATCCTTTTATATGATCTTGGGTGTGTCAGCTCGTTCAGTCTTTTAGCCTCTGAGTCACAGTTATGCTGGTTCAGGTCTCAGTCCAGGTCTTTGAGCACAAGTGTTTGGGTTGACATTCCAGAGTGTACCATGGAGAACTGCACTGTTGGACGAGGTGTAAAAATATCACCTGTTTTTTTTTGCTTCAGATCAATATGAGATGCACAGATAATTGGATTTGCCTGAGTGATCTGATCTCACTGAACGGAAGTCAAAGTTAAATTTATTGTCATATATACACGTACATGTATGCATAGATACAATGATAAGGCTGGGGTGGCTCTGTTCCTGAAAATGAAATTAAATCATTAGAAAAAAATGACAAAGGTTTGGAAGGTGTAGAACCATTGTGGGTAGAGTTAAGAGACACCAAGGCTAATAAGACCCTGATGGGAGTTACGTACAGACCTCTGAACAGTAGCAAAGATGTATCTACAAATTACAATGGGAGTTAGAAAATGCATGTTGAAAGGGCAACATTACGATCGTCATGGGGGATTTCAATATGCAGGTAGCTTGGGCAAATCAGGTTGATGCTGGATCCAAAGAGGGGGAATTTGTAGAGTGCCTACGTGTTGGCTTTTTAGAGCAGCTTGCGATCGAGCCCAACAGGTGATCAGCTATTCTGGATTGGGTGTTGTGCAATGAACCAGAGTTGATTAGAGATCTTAAGGTAAAGGAACCCTTAGGGGTGCAGTGATCATATTATGATAGAATTCACCCTGCAATTTGAGGAGAAGCTAAAGTCAGTTGTATCTGTATTTACTGTAGAGTAAAGGGAATTACAGAGGCATGAGAGAGGAGCTGGCCAAAATTGATAAGAAGGGAACTCAACTAGGGATGATGGCAGAGCGGCAATGGCTGGAATTTCTGGAAGTAATTTGGAAGGCACAGGATAGATACATCCCAGAGAAGAAGCAGTATTCTAAACACAAGAGAAGTCAAAGCCAACATAAAAGTCAAAGAGATAGTATATAATAGAGCAAATATTAGTGGGAATTTAGAGGACTGGGAAGTTTTTAAAGACCAACACAAGGCAACTAAAAAGTCATAATAATGACTGAATGTATTATTAAAGACGACACCAGACGTTTTTTTTTCAGATATGTAAAGAGTAAAAGAGAGGCGAGCATGTGAATATCGGGCTGCTGGAAGATGATGCTGCAGAGATAGTAATGGGGGACAAGGAGCTAGCAGATGATCTGAATAAGTACTTTGCATCAGTCTTCACTGTGGAAGACACGAAGAGTATTCTGGAAGTTTGAGAGTGTCAGTAGGCAGATGTGAGTGAAGCTGCCATTATTAGAGAAAAGATGATTGGGAAACTGAAAGCTCTGAAGGTAGCTAAGACACCTGGACAAGTGGGGCACACCCCAGGTTCTGAAAAAGGAAGCTGAAGAGACTGTGGAAGCATTAGTAATGATCTTTCAAGAATCAGTGGATTCTGACATGGTTCTGGAGGACTGGAAAATTGCAAATACCACTCCATTTTTCAAGAAGGAAGAGAGGCAGTAAAAAGGAAATTATAGGCCAGTTAGTCTGGCCTCACTGGTTAGGAAGATGTTGGAATCAATAGTTAAGGATCTAGTTTCAGAGTACTTAAAGTTACATGATAAAATAGGCCATGGTTTCCTCAAGGAAATGTCTTGCCTGACAAATCTGTTGGAATTTTTTGAGGAAATAACAACCAAGATAGACAAAGGAGAATCGGATGTGGTGTACATGGATTTTCAGAAGGCCTCTGACAAGGTATCATACATGAAGCTGCTTGACATGTTCAGAGCCCATGGTATTACAGGAAAGATAATAGCATGGATAGAGCATTGGCTGATTGATAGGAGGCAAAGAGTGGGAAGAAAGGGAATCATTTTTGGTTGTCTACTGGTGACTAGTGGTGTTCTACACTGGTCAGTTTTGGGACAATTTTTATGTTATATGTAAGTGATTTGGATGCTGGAATTGGTGGCTTTGTGGCCAGGTTTGTGGACAATATGAAGGTTGGTGGAGGGGCAGGAGTGTTGAAAAAGCAGGCAGACTACTGAAGGATTTAGAGACAGATTCGGAGAATGGACAAAGAAGTGACAGATGGAATAAAGTTTTAGAAAGTGTATGGTCATGCCGTTTGGTAGAAGAAATATCAGCATAGATTATTTTTTAAATGGAAAGAAAATTCTAAAATCTGTGGTGCAAAGGGATTTGGGAGTCCTCGTGCAGGATTCTCTAAACATTAATTTGCAGGTTGAGTCTGTGGCGAGGAAGGCAAATGCTATGTTAGCATTCATTTTAAGGGGACCAGAATATAAAAGCAAGGATGTAATGTTGGGGCTTTATAAAGCACTGGTGAGGCCTCAGTTGGAGTATTGTGAGCTGTTTTGGGCCCCTTATCTAAGAAAGGATATACTGACATTGGAGAGGGTTCAAAGGAGGTTCATGAAAGTGATTCAGGATTGAGAGGCTTATCATATGAGGAGCATTTGATGGCTCTGGGGCTGTGCTCACTGGAAATCAGAAGAATGAGGGGTGGATGTCATTGAAACCTATTGAATTTAAAATGCCTGAATAGAGTGGGTGTGGAGAGGATGTTTCCTATGGTGGGAAAGTCTAAGACCAGAGGACACAACCTCAGAATAGAGGGGTGTCCTTTTAGAACCAAGATGAGGGGGAATTTCTTTATCCAGAGAGTGGTGAATCTGTGGAATTTGTTGCCACAGATGGCTGTGGAGGCCAAGTCATTGGGTGTACTTAAGGCAGAAGTTGATAAATTCTTGATTAGCCAGGGCATGATGGGAAATGGGGAGGAGGCCCGAAATTGGGGTTGAGGTGTTGGGTGTAGAAACGATACTGCAGATGCTGGAATCCAGAGCAACAAACAATCTGTTGGAGGAGTTTGGCGAGTCAGACAGTATCTGTTGTATCTGTGGAGGAAAAGGAATTGTCAACATCTTTGTAATGATTTGATGCCATTCTCTACCAGCAGACTCACACAACCCCCTCTGCCTACCTTCCTATCCCTCCGATATAATGTGTAACCTTGTGGCTCCCTACAACCATCCTTCAGCCACGATTCAGTGATGGCCACAAATAACAATGTCATACCCAACAATCTTTAAAAGTGCAACATGATCATCTACCTTATTTCTTACACTCTGTGCATTGAGATATAACATTCTGAGTATTATATTTGCCACCTTTTTGATTCTGTATCTCTAATGCACTGATACTCACCCTGCTGGCTGCAATTTTGTCCTATCATCCGCCTCCCGCTTGACAGTCTGACTACATGCTATCTTTGCTTTTTTACCGTATGTCCTATCCTGAGTCCCTTCACTCCAGTTCTCAATCCCCTGTCAAATTAGTTTAAACCCTCTCCAACAGCTCCAACAAACCTGCCCGCAAAAATATTGGTCCCTCTTGGGTTCAGATGCAATCTGTCCCTTTTATACAGTTCATTCCTCCCCCAGAAGATAGCCCAATGATCCAAGAACCTGAAGTCCTGACCCTTGCACCAGCTTCTCAGCCACGCATTTATCTGCCAAATCATCCTTTTTCTACCCTTACTGGCACGTGGCACAGGTAGCAATCCAGAAACTACTACCCTGGAGGTCCTGCTTCTCGACATTCTGCCTAGCTCTCTAAATTCTCTCTTCAGGAGCTCATCTCTTTTCCTTCCTTTGTCACTGGTACCAATATATGCTCTCCCTCCCCCTCCAAAGGGCTGCAGACGTGATTGGAGATATCCCTGACCCTGGCACCTGGGAGGCAGCTTGCCATCCGGGTGTCATGTTCACGTCCACAGAATTTCCTGCCTGTTCCTCTGACTATTGACTCCCCTATCACTACCACTCCCCACTTCTTCCCCTTTCCTTTCTGCACTACAAGCCTATGCTTAGTGTCAGTAACCTCGTCTCCATGGCATTCTCCTGGGCGGTCATCCCCCACAACAGTATCCAAAACAGTATACTTACTATTGAGGGGAATGGCCACAGGGGTGCTCTGCGCTAACTGTCTATTCGTATTTCCATTTCTTCTCCTGACTGTCACCCAGCTAGCCAACTCCTGCAACTTGAAGGTATCTACTTCCCTGTAACTCCAATTGATGATCTCCTCCCTCTGCTGTACAAGATGAAGGTCATCCAGCTGCTGCTCCAGATGCCTAACACGGTCTTCAAGGAGCTGCAGCTGGGTGCACCACGCAGATGTAGGGTTTCCCAGGTCTCCAACATCTGGTATGAAAAACACATAACAGCCATTTACACACAAAATGCAGGTGGAACACAGCAGGCCAGGCAGCATCTATAAGGAGAAGCACTGTCGACGTTTCGGGCCAAGACCCTTTGTCAGGACTAACTGAAAGGAAAGATTAAGAGATTTTAAAGTAGGAGGGGGAGGAGGAAATGTGAAATGATAGGAGAAGACAGGAGGGGGTGGGGTGAAGCTGAGAGCCGGAAAGGTGATTGGCAAAAGGGATACAGAGCTGGGGAAGGGAAAGGATCATGGGATGCGAGGCCTAGGGAGAAAGAAAGGGAGAGGTGGCACCAGAGGGAGATGGAGAACAGGCAAGGTGATGGGCAGAGAGAGAGAAAAAAAAGAGGAGGGGGAAAAAAACTAAATTTATCAGGGATGGGTTAAGAAGGGAGGAGGGGCATTAACAGAAGTTAGAGAAGTCAATGTTCATGCCATCAGGTTGGAGGCTACCCAGCCAGATCTCCCAGTGGCCACACATTTTAATTCCACGTCTCATTCCCATTCTGATATGTCTATCCATGGCCTCCTCTACTGTCAAGATGAAGCCACACTCAGGTTGGAGGAACAACACCTTATATTCCGGCTGGGTAGCCTCCAACCTGATGGCATGAACATTGACTTCTCTAACTTCCGTTAATGCCCCTCCTCCCCTTTTTACCCCATCCCCATCCCTGATATATTTAGCTTTTTTCCCCCTCCTCTTTTTTTTCTCCCTCTCTGCCCATCACCCTGCCTGTTCTCCATCTCCCTCTGGTGCTCCCCTCCCCCTTTCTTTCTCCCTAGGCCTCCCGTCCCATGATCCTTTCTATTCCCCAGCTCTGTATCCCTTTTGCCAATCACCTTTTTGACTCTCAGCTTCACCCCACCCCCTCCTGTCTTCTCCTATCATTTCGCATTTCCCCCTCTCCCTCCTACTTTAAAATCTCTTACTATCTTTCCTTTCAGTTAGTCTTGACGAAGCATTTCGGCCCGAAACATCGACAGTGCTTCTCCCTATAGATGCTGCCTGGCCTGCTGTGTTCCACCAGCATTTTGTGTGTGTTGCTTGAATTTCCAGCATCTGCAGATTTCTTCGTGTTAACAGCCATTTAAACAGGATTAAGGTGCTTGGAAGTAGGTACACAGGAGATGTCAGGGGTAAGTTTTTTACGCAGAGAATGGTGAGTGCGTGGAATGGGCTGCCGGCGACAGTGGTGGAGGCGGATATGATAGGGTCTTTTAAGAGTCTCCTGGACAGGTACATGGAGCTTAGAAAAATAGAGGGCTCTGGGTAACCCTAGATAATTTCTCAGGTAAGTACATGTTCGGCACAGCTTTGTGGGCTAAAGGGCCTGTATTGTGCTGTAGGTTTTCTATGTTTCTGTGTCTATGTTTACATTAAGTATCCCTGACACAGTAAGAAAAAAGGGAAACTTAACAGAAGTTAACAAAAGGGAAACTTAACAGAAACCTGGACAACTTATCCAGAGCCTATTCCTCTTCTGAGCCAAAGCCAGACACTTCCACTCTCACCACTGACTCACTCCCAACAATGGCCGCTCCGCTTGAGCCTTCTGTACTTCTACTTACTCTTCTCTGCGCCGTCCCCGCCGACGTGTGAGAAACCTCACCGCGTGCCGCTCCTGCCACTGGTTTGGCAGCTGGAATGACACTGAGCGTCTGCAAAGCTGTCCTTTTAAATGAGCGCCGCTGACCTGCGGGAAACCTCCTCGCTGTTCTTGCCCCCGGAATGACTCCCAATGCCCACTAAGCTCTCCTTTTCAAAGAGCACAGTTGATCTGCAAGAAGCCTCCTCAGTGCACGCTGTTCCCACTGCTGACTGGGTGGCTGGAATGACAATCGTGTGTCTTGCAAAACAGTGGTAATCAAGATTATGCTCTCTAATGATGTCTCCTAAGAAGCAACTGTATAAGGAGAAGAGTAGGGGACCAAGACAGCTTCCCTGAGCAATGCCAAAAGGCATGTCGTATTGTTTAGAAAAATGGTCTCCAAGACAGACAAAAAATTTTCTCTCTAGGATATGTGAGTGAAAATAATTAAGTGTACCTACCAGAGGGGCTAATCTAGTTCTTAAGGCGATCTATGAGAATGTTGTGATTAATTGAATTGAAGGCAGCTTGTAGGTCGAAGGTAATTAAAATTCTATGTATCCCAGATACCATCCAAATAACATCTGAAGTAAAGATAGCTTTAAGGCATTTTGGTATGTCTAAAATAATGCAAAACTTTGTTTTTTTTGACTCATTAAGACTTATGCAAATACAATTGGAGTGTATTTTCACAGCACTCACAATTCAACATTTCTTTTAAGTAGAAGGAAGCACGGGGGGGGGGGGGGGGGGCGGCGCAGTGAGAGGTTTGCCTTTGATGTGGTGGAGAGGTTTTGTGCCAGTTAGTTTGACCAAGGTTTTTCTTCAGGACTTTCCAGAAGGTGTTTGCTTGTTTACACTTGGTAGTGCAGTGAGAACCGAGTGGCATTTAGGGAGTGCCTTGTACATTCAGAATCAGAGTTGCTACATCAATCCATTTCTGAAGAACAACAAGTGAGAATCTGAAGATATTTGAAGCTATAGAAGTTTTTGGTAGGATAACATTGTAGTGGAGACAATATCCTTTAATACATCACTAATAAGTCCAGTTGAAAATTTGCCATTCTACAGAAGGAATTTTGCCTATTGATTCAGAATATCATGGAGTCATAGAACACTACAGCACAGAAACAGATCATTTGGCCCATCTAGTCTGTGCCAGCCTGGTCTTCTGCCTTGTCCCATCTATCTACACCCAGACCATAGCCTTCTATACCTTTATCATCCGCATGCGTATTCAAACTTCTCTTAAATGCCACAATTGACCTTTCATCTACCACTTCCTCTGGCAGCTCGTTCCACACTCACACCACCTCTGAGAGAAGTAGTTCCCCCTTGGAGTCCCCTTAAATAATATTCACCCTAAACCTATGACCTGTAGTTCTAGTCTCACCCAACCTGAAGGAAAAACGCCTGAAAGCATTCATCCTGTCTGTACCCTTCATAATTGTGTGTATCTCTATGAGATCTCCCCTCATTCTCCAGTAGATAAAGTTCTAACCTATTCAACCTTTCCCTATTACTCAGGTCCCCAATTCCCAGCAATGTCTGTGTAAATTTTCTCCTCCCATTCCTTTCTCTGGGTCTAGCTCAAATTTAAACCCCAGATGGGACCTAGATCATGGGAGTATTTAATGAGGAGGACTATAAATTTTTAATAGATCTCAGAAGTGAGGGCTGTGGGGATCTGGCACAGAAGAGGAGATGATTCAATCATGATCATATTAAATGCTGGGACAGATTTGAGGGTCTAAGTGTCCCACTCCTCCCCCTATTTTCTTCTTGCCTTGTGTATTTTCCCAAGGACTGGTGAAGATTTGAAACCCTCCCATACATAGAATGGTTGAAGTGAATTACGCAGATGTATTTCAGGGGTGGGAGAAGTCCTGGCAGAGGGAATGGGAAGATATAGTGACAATGACATGCAATCACCTGCCTGCTTTGCCATTGAATAAGATTATTGTAATTTCACCTCTCCATTTCCCCTCTGCCCCAGCATGTTGAGTTCAGTTTATTATCATGTGCACAAGAAAATGTATGCACAGGTGCAATGAAAAATTTTCTTGCAGCAGCGTCGCAGGCCCAGAGCATCAGATGAGCAGCACTCACAATAAATGATAAATGAACTATACACACGCTTACAAGAAAAAATATAATTAGAACAAAATCAAAGCAAAGCCCATCTTTAATACAAAATGATCATAGTGTTGCTGAACACCTGCGGTTAGGATTGTGATGGCTGGTTCAGGAGCATAATGGTTGAAAGGGAGAAACTGTTTTTGAACCTGGTGGTGTGGGATTTCAGCTTCCTCCCCTCCTCCTTGATGGTAGCTGCGAGAAGCTGGCGTTCCCTGGATGGTGGGGGTCTTTGATGGGTGTTGCCTTCTTGAGGCACTGCCTCCTGTAGATACCCCCAATGGTGGGGAGGGACGTGCCCAAGATGTATTGTGATGTGGCCAATGCCCTCTGCAACTTCTTGCACTCCTCTTCATTTGAATTGCCATAATATGGGAGGGGATCATTTGAAGCAGGAACACCGCCTATTTGTTGAACACTATGTAGTAATCATTCTGTATCAGTACGCTCTCCCCAGCCCTTTAGCTACTGAATTATGTCTCCTTTCTCTGTTGTGAAGTCCCAGCAGTAGCCTGGATTGGACAAGTACATCCTATCTCCCGAGCCATACAGTGAGCTATACAGTGTTGAAAGCTATAGCTTTACAGCTATACAGTGTTGAAAGATTGGAGCAACTGGGCTTGTATACACTGGAATTTAGAAGGATGAGAGGGGATCTGATTGAAACACATAAGATTATTAAGGGATTGGACATGCTGGAGGCAGGAAGCATGCTCCCACTGATGGGTGAGTCCAGAACTAGAGGCCACAGTTTAAGAATAAGGGGTAGGCCATTTAGAACAGAGATGCGGAAAAACTTTTTCACCCAGAGAGTGGTGGATATGTGGAATGCTCTGCCCCAGAAGGCATTGGAGGCCAAGTCTCTGGATGCATTCAAGAGAGAGTTAGATAGAGCTCTTATAGATAGCGGGGTCAAGGGATATAAGGAGAGGGCAGGAACGGGGTACTGATTGTGTATGATCAGCCATGATCACAGTGAATGGCAGTGCTGGCTAGAAGGGCCGAATGGCCTACTCCTACATCTATTATCTATCGTCTTTGCTTTGACTCCATCTGTTTGTTCTGTGACCAATTAATGTCATAGAGAGATGCAGCATGAAAACAGACCATTGGCCCACCAAGTAAGTGCTGACAATTATCCCCCCCCCCCCAATTACACTAATCATACATTCATTGTATATATTTTTAATATTTTACTGACATCACCATCAATCATTAAAGACTCTCACTATCTGGGGCATGCCTTCTTTGTGTTCCTAACATTAGGGAGAAGGTACAGGAGCCTGAAGGGCTATGGTCAGTGCTTCAACACAACAGGTTCTGCAGATGCTGGAAATTTTGAGCAACACATACAAAAATGCAGGAGGAACTCAGCAAGCCGGGCTGGAGCAATGGAGTGGAATAATTAGCCGATGGTTTAGGCTAATACTTTTCATCAGGACTTGGAAGGGAAGGGGGAAGAAGCCAGATTAAGAAGGTGGGGAAGGGGTAGGAGTACAAGCTGGTGATGGTGAGACCAGCTGTGAGGGAAGCTTGGGTGAGGAGAATGAAGTAAGAAGCTGGGTGGAAGAGGCAAGGGGCTGAAAGTGACAGAGTCTAATGAGAGAGAACAGTGGGCCATGGAAGAAAGGGAAGGAGGCAAGGAACTCGAAGGAGGTTATCGGCGGTTAGGAGAACAGAAGGTGTGAGGGGGAACTGGTGTTTTAGTACAGCTTCTTGCCCTCCCCATCACGATTCTGAGCAGCACATGAACACTCCCTCTTTATTCCTCCTTTGCACTATTTACATTTGTGTCTGGCAGTAATTTTTATGGCTTGCATGGCTCCGCTGTGGCAAAGCAGCGAATGTCGCAACATAATAAACCTGATGCTGAGCCACTGAGGCCGCACATTTTTGGGATGTGGGAGGGCACCAAAGTATCTGGGGAAAACCCACAAGGTGAAAAGTGCAAAGTGAACTCATCAGAACTCGAGATAAGGATTGAACCTTGGTCTCTAGCTCTGTGATACAGCAACCCTGTCAGCTATGGTAGTTGTGGCTCCTGTAAATCCTGGCCCAGTAAAGGTTTGCAGCCTCAGTGCTGTCATTTTTCAATAGAAGTCCAGCATATTTCTAGTATGGGAGTTCTGGATTATCACACTGAACGGTCTGTTTCCAGTTTGTTGGTTGTGCAGCCTTGTTGACCAGAGAAAATCCTTTAATCATCTTGAGCAACTTAATTAAATGATCACCCAGTCATCTTCGCTCAATGAAGCACAAGTTTAGTTCTTTGCAATGTGAACTGTACAGTCCTAAATTTAATATATTGGCTCGATGGGCAGCACCCTCGCCTCTTGAGTCACGCTGTAGGTCCGTCTGCCACTCCAGGCCCGAGTTTCAGTGCAAGATAGAGGGAGTGATATTTGTTTGAATAGACTTTAACTTCATCTCCTCTTGCGGCTCCAGTTCTGATAAAGCATTGGTTGGACTGTGTCTGGAGTATTGTGAGCAGTGTTGGACCCCTTATTTATGAAAAAGAAAGGATGTGCTGGCATTGGAGAGAGTCCAAAAGAAATTCACAAGAATTATCCTGGCAGTGAAAGGGTTAACATACAAGGAGCATTTGATGGCTCTGGGGCTGTTCTCGAAGAATGCGGGTGGGGGGTGAATCTCTTTGAAACCTAGTGAATATTGAAAGGCCTCGATAGAGTGGATATTGTTAAGATATTTGCTATAGCGGGGAGGCTAGGACCTGAGGGTACAGCCTCAATACAAGGATGTCCCTGTAGACAGAAATGAGGAGAGATTTGTTTAGCCAGAGGGTGAGGAATCTCTGGAATTCAGTGCCACTATGGAAGCCAAGTCATTGGGTAAGTTTAAAGTGGAGGTTGGTAGATTGTTGGTAAGTAAGGTTACAAGGAGAAGGCAGGCAAATGGGGTTTAGAGGGACAATAAATCAGCCATGTTGGAAAGGTTGGAACAGAATTGATAGGTTGAATGGCGTAATTCTTCTCCTGTGTCTTATGGTCTTATGGATCCCATCTAACACGACATCTGTAGAATCTCTTGTGTTTAGATTTGGTTGTGGTGGTTAAGAGGTTTTTAGACGCATGAATGTGCAAGGAATGGAGGGATAAACATAGATCATATACAGGCAGAGGAGATTTAGCTTCACTCGACATCATATTTAGCACAGACGTGGTGGGCCAAAGGGCTTGTTCCTATTTTGTGCTGTTCTACATTAACAGAAGTAGGAGTGAGCCACTTAGCCCATTGTCTTTGCTGCCATTCAAATGGCTGATTAATAGTGGTGTAGACTAGGCAGGTAAAGGGTCCTTTACCTTTCTGTGACTCTACGTGGAAGCAGATACGACAGTGGTATATCAGAGGCTTTTAGATAGATATGTGAATATGTTGGGAATGGAGGGGTATGGACAATGGACAGGCAGAAGAGATTCAGTTTAATTTGGCAAGAGACAAGCAGAAGAGATTTAATTTGCATCTTCCGTGATCAACATTTAAGTAATTTTCCACACCATAGAAAGATGCTGTTGGCTATGAAGCATCTGTGTGAGGATGCCCTGCTTTCACTCTTGCTTGTTCTGATGAGGCTGACGTGGGAAGTACAGAGTCTCTGCGATGAAGCAGGAGGTGAATGATGGCGTGGGCAGATATTTGCATTTGCAGTTGGTTTATTATTGTCAAATGTACTGACATACATTGAAAGGCTCTTGTCAGGTGTAGCAACATACACTGAAAATCTTTTGTTTGCTTGCCACCCAGACAGATCTTTTCAAACATAAGGATATCGAGGTGGTACCAAGGGAAAGGCAATTACCAGGTGGACACTTTCCACCACTTACGCAGGTCCTTTGTGCACTCTCAGTGAGAGGACTTCTTCCTCCATACCATTGTGCATGCTCCTTCTCCACCTCGGCAGAGACAGATGTCATGAAAACAGACCCTTCAGTCCATCTAATTTGCACTGACTATTTACAATAATCTTCAATTAATCCCCTTTACAATTAACATTATATTCACTTTGCTTATCCCCTCCCCTCTCTAATTCCAGAATTCACAGTGGCTAGTTAACCTACCAGCCCACGTGTCTTTGGGAAGTGGGAGGGAACTGAGCACTTGAAGAGAGTCAGAACCCCCAGTCACAAACTCCACACAGACAGTACCAGAAGTTAGGTCTGAAGCAGGCTCACTGGGGCTGTGTGCCTGCAGCTCTACAGGATTGTTGGTCAGAGAGATTCCCAGGAGTTGGTAGGGATTTTCCACTTCTTCATGGAGACTTTTTCAAGATGAAGTGAATTGTGAGCTCAAGTGTTCATCTCTCTCTTATAAGAGATCTGTTTAAGAGCGCTGTACCAGTGAGAGTGGTGCACGTGTTGTACCTTCTGCCCGATGGGAAGGGGGAGAGGTGAGTGTGACCGGGATGGGAGGGCTCCTTGATTATGTTGGCTACTCTCCTGAGACAGCAGGAAATCTAGCTCGAGTCGGTGGAGGGGAGGCTGGTTTTCTGAACTGTGGTCGATGCGGACCTGTGCAACGAGGAGCCTGTTTCTCTGCTGTATCTGTGACTCTATAGATTGGCAGTCCATGCAGAATGCAGAGCTATTGTACAGAATACCAAGCAACATGTTCTGCAGCAAGGGATGTGACACAGCCATGGCTGCAGTAAACCTCCTTTGCTTTGCAGCAGTTTGACAAGATCGGAACTACCAGACCAAGTGTGTCCAGTTGATGGAGAGGTGTTTGGAGGCAGGATCAGTACAAAGAGTGTTATCATAAATAAACTGCTGTTGCCCATGGCTGACCTGTGCTGTTGTTCATGAGTATGATCTCAGAGCAGGCGGTTCTTCATGTCGACACAGTGATGATGCCCGTATCAAGCTCCATTAAGCTTTAATATATCTTACCTCTTAGCGCTAACCATTGGAAAGCTGGGGTCACTAATTGCAAGGCTTAAAATAAAGGCAGGAGGGATCTCTGTGAATTAAGAGCAGAAAAGAAGGGCCAAGAGGGGAGTCAGAATAGGGGTTGGAAAAAGAGAGGATGGGGAAGGGGGGTGAATTACCACTGAAGGTTAGAGAAATCGATGTTGATGCCATCAGGTTGGAGGGTACCGATTTGACAGTAAGATGTTTAAATGTAAATAAGCATTGAAGGAAAATCTGTACTGTGCTCCAGGGCCTGAAGTAGATATTTATATTTTGGACGAAGGGGTAAAAACACCAGAGGGAGCGGCTAAGCTAAAAATGGTCAAAGGCGGGCAGGGTATACAATTTTTTTAAAAATGTATTGTGAAATTAGTAGACAGTTACTTAGAAACACCTCAATGGTGTCCTCCTGGAGCTACTAAAAGGCTTAATTTTCTAAGCTTTTAACTAGAAATTTCACTGTTGCATTGGAATGTTCCGTTGTTACAGGATCCACCTAGAGACTGTAGAAGAGCTTGTTTCACTTTGGCCGTGACAGTGGTGAGCTCCTAAATCTACCATAGAAAGGGCAGTGGAGGGAGCCGGAACCACACCACATTTAAAAGGCACCTGGGTGAGCATCTGAAGGACTAGAGGCAGCTGAGATGTTTGTTTTATCTTGGTCTGGTTTTGACCTTGGAGTGCATTGTGGACCAGAGTGTTGTGAGTTTCTTCAGCCTCCACTGTGCCGCAGCATGGCCTAGTGATCTGAGTTCGCTTCTGACAAATGGAGTTGAATGAACTGAAGCTTGCTCCATAATTGTGGCTCAGCACTCTGCCCTTTTAGACCTCATAAGATATTTGGTAAGAGATTAGTAGCAGGAAAGATACTGGAATTGTAGATTACTTTGAGATTTAGGTCAGCAATTTCTCAAGTAAGGAACAGAAGTAAAAACAGTAAAGACGAGGCTGCAGATGTTGGAATTGAATTGACTTTATTTCTTACATCCTTCACATGCACGAGTAAAGTACTTTGCATTTCAGCTCCATCTAAATGTGCAATGTGCAATTTATAGTAATTTGTAATAAATAGTATGTACAGCAGGACAGTCAACATAACATAGAAATACAATTGTATCACCGTGAATTAATCAGTTTGATGGCCTCGTGGAAGAAGTTGTCCCAGAGCCTATTGGGCTTGGCTTTAATACTGCAGTACCGTTTCCCGGATAGTAGCAGCTAGAACAGGTTGTAGTTGGGGTGACTCAGGTCCCAATGATCCTTCGGGCCCTTTTTACACACCTGTCTTTGTAAGTGTCCTGAATAGTGAGAAGTTCACATCTACGGATGCGCTGGGCTGTCCGCACCACTCTCTGCAGAGTCCTGCGATTGAGAGAGGTACATTTCCCATACCAGGCAATTCCCATATGCAGCCAGTCAGGATGCCCTATAGAAAGTCCTTAGGATTTGGGGACTCATACCAAACTTCTTCAACCACCTGAGGTGAAAAAGGCAATGTTGTGCTTTATTCACCACACAGCTAGTATGTACAGACCAAGTGACATCCTTGGTGATGTGTATAGCAAGAAATTTAAAGCTGTTCACCCTGTCAACCCCAGATCCATTGATGTCAATAGGGGTTAGCCAGTCTCCATTCCTCCTAGAGTCCACAACCAGCTCCTTTGTTTTTGCGACATTGAGGGAGAGTTTGTTTTCTTGACATCACTGTGTCAGGGTGATGACTTCCTCTCTGTAGGCTACCTTGTTATTATTTGAGATTAAGCCAGTCAGTGTAGTATTGTCAGCAAATTTAATTAGCAGATTGAAGCTGTAGGTGGTGACACGGTCATGGGTATACAGAGAGTAAAGGAGGGTGCTTAGGATACAGCCCTGAGGGGCACTTGAGTTGAGGGGCAGAGGTGAGGGAGCCCACTCTTACCACCTGCCAGTGATCTGACAGGAAGACCAGGATACAGCTGCACAAGGCAGGGTGAAGGCCAAGGTCTTGAGCTCCTTGTCAAGCCTAGAGGAAATTATGGTGTTGAATGCTGAACTGTAGTCTTAAGAACAGCATTCTAACATAAGCATTGCTCTTTTCCAGATGTGTAAGGACGGTGTGGAGGGCTGTGGCTATTGCATCACCTGTCGATCGGTTGTTTCGGTAGGCGAATTGTAGGGAGTCAGTGTGGGTGGTAGCATGCTGCAGAGGTAGTCCTTGATAAGCCTCTCAAACATTTTGGAGCTACAAGTAAAGAGCTGGAGAAACTTACTGGGTCAAATTGCATCTGTGGAAGGAAAGGATTTGTTGACATTTTGGTTTGAAATCCAGCATCAGGATTGCGAATGGAGAGCTGAGACATCCGGCAGAAAGAGAAGAGGTGAGTGGTGAGAAAGGAAGCTGCAGTGATAGGTGGAATGTGTATGGGAGAGAGTGGACATGGTGAATATGGTGTTCAGTGAGAGTGTAGTAGGCACACACGTTCCCCAAAAATGGTTTGGATGAAGGAGCAGAGAGGTTGAAGGCCAAAGTGGAAGTGATCCGAAGGTCGAAGGCACAAGAAGCTCATTATTTTGTGTTCACAGTCTCGGAGTTCCAAACTTCCCACCAAGTACAATGAGAAGTTGTTTTTAATGGCAGGGAGTTTACATTTTTTTAAAAGATTTAATTATATTTAACTTGGCTATTGTGTAAAACTCTAGAGTGATCCAATATCTTTTGTTTTATCTGCTGAGGGAGTTTTCCGCCATCATCCTGGTAGTGGTGTACATTCCACCTCAGGCCAATGTCTGGCAGGTGCTGGAGGAGCTGATCAAGGTAATCAGGCAAAAAAACAACTCACCCTGATGTTTTCCCTGTCATTGTGGGGGACTTCACCAGGCCAGTTTGAAGAAGTCTCTGAACAACTATCACCAATGGAACCAGAGGAGTCAACACACTTGACCACTGTTGCACCACCATCAAGGACACTACCATGCCATCTCATGCCCACGTTCTGGAAGGTCCAGTCACCTGGATGAACTTCCCACCTGCTTCAAAAGGGTGACAATCGTACCAGAGCCCATGAAGAGCAGGGTGAGCTACCTCAATAACTATTGTCCAGAGGCATTCACATCTACTGTAATGAAATGGTTTGAGAAGTTGGTCATAGCTAGAATTAACTCCTGCCTAAGCAAAATTGTGTAGTTTGCATATCGCCACAATAGGCCTACAGCAAATGCAATCTCATTGGCCCTCCACTCAGCTTTGGATCACCTGGACAATAGTAATACCCACGTTAACCTGCTGTTCATCAAGCTCCGAATCCTGGGACTCCATATCTGGATCCTTGACTTCCTCAGCAGGGGACTACAGTATGTTTGGATCAGGAGTAACATCTCCTGATGATATATGTTGGGGAACCTCTTTCTGATTCTGATATCTGTTCCACACCCTCTCTGCAACTTAAACCCAACTCTCTGTCCCACCTCCAAGCAAAACACAATTGGGGAACATTACCTCCTGTTTCTCTTTTCACAGATGCTGCCTGGACAGCTGAGCTCTTCGCAATATTTTCTGTTCTTACTTTGACCCGGTGACCCATTCCTTCCAACTTGTATCTTGCATCGATGCTTTCAGCTGCTACATTTTGAGAGGGAGTCTGCCTCTTCGTCCAGGCTAACCTGATGTTGAGTAGCAATTCGAATAGCGTATATTCTTTCACCATCTCAAGAGGCTGAAGAGGAAATGTTATGAGAGAGAGGTTTATAATACTCAACAGATACCAGGAAATCTTCAAACTTAAGAGCCTGAAGTGCTGGCACTTAAAGCTTTCTTACTTTTCCGATGTAGAGAAATTTGATTGCATTAAGATTGCTGGAATCCTGTTATTCCAATGTAGTTAGAAGATTATGCAATAAAGTGTAGATGGTTTGAAATCGGAAATCATCACTATCAGTCTGCATCCTGGACAGAGCATATGATTTCCTGTGGAATGGCTGTTCATTTTGATTTTCCAGAGATGATTATCACAGAGGAGTCCATCCAGACATAGTTTTACTTCCTGAATCCAGTGGTTTTTTCAGTGTTTGCTCCACAATGTGTGCACTGCTTAATGACCCATCTGCCAGAAGCTCTTTCAGCAGAGAATGAGACTACTCTGTACAGGAAGCCTCTGCTTGACCTGTGAAAGGGTCATCAAATTCACTGGCTCTCCTTCCTTGTTCTCTTACTGAAGCTCTACCAGTTATTTTTTCTTTCTTTGTGGCCTGGTATAATTTATGAACATTGTGTTGCCTGTGATGTTATTGCAAGCACGTTTTTCATTGTACTTCCCTGTACTCGTGCACATGACAATAAACTTGACTATTCTCTTTCAACATTGCATCGGCTGTTACCACTATTTTACCTTGTTGCATAATTTTCTCCAACACCCAATGTCTCCTTTTAATTTCCGGACTGTGGATATCAAATCTTTATTTTATCAAAGCACTCCTTAACTTGGACACTTCTCTTATCATTCTGTTTTGAGTTAGGCAAGCTGGGCCACTTTCTCATATCCCTGCTTTTATTCCAAGTGCCATTTTCCTGTGCGGCCTTGCTGAAGATGATCATGCACTCTCTCAGATAATGGCAACTGAGCCTTCCCTCTTTCTGAGGGAAGGGTCTATAGGGTTGGTTGCAGGTGGGGGAAGTGGCATAGCTAGCAGCACCTGAGATTCAGGTCCGATCCGGACTTTGGGTGCTGTCTGTGTGGAGTTTGAATGTCTATTTATTTAAAAACACAGCGTGGAATAGGCCTTTATGGACCTTTGAGCCACACCAGCAAGCAAAACCTGATTTAACTCTAGCCTAATCATGGGACAATTTACAATGACCAATTAAGCTACGAACCGGCATGTCTTTGGTTTGAGGGAGGACCCTGAGAAAACCCACAGGGAGGGTGTACAGAGTCCTCTCAGACTGTGTCGGAATTGAACTCTGAACTCCGATGGTCTGAGCTGTAATAGCGTTGCACTGTCCGTTACACGACGATGGCGTCTCTGTGACATTGTGAGTTCTCCTCCCTTATTCCCATGATGTGCGGGTTTGTCACTCTGAATTTCCCCTAGTGTGCAGGGGATTGTTGGAGTCAATGGGGGGTTGGGGGTGATAGTTGGGGATGAGGCAGAAAAATAAAAATTGGAATTAATGTCGGATAAGTGTAAATGAGTGGTTGATGGTTAGTGTGGATTTGGTGGGCCGGCTACCCTGTTTCTGTGCTATATCATTCTACAGGAGCAGTATGATTGTGCTGTTTGAGAAACTTTTAGGTAGACGCATGAATATACAGAGAATGGAGGAATATGGATCATACGCAGGCAGAAGAGATGTGACTTAATTTGGCATGGTTTTTGTCACAGAACTTGTGGACCAAAGGGCCTTTTCTTCTTCTCTATGACTTAGCTGCAATATTTAGCAGTATCTTCATTGTCAGGATATGGACCCGCAAATTTATTGCCCATTTATGGTTTCCCTTGAATTGTGAGACTTTCTGGCTCCACCTCAGACACTGAAGTGGGCCACATTCTTTGAGTCTGATGCCATGCATAGATTGGGTGATTTACATCGCTGGATGGATACATCTGGCAATATCACAACCACCCCTGCTATTTCCAGATTAACTGAATTTAAATTTTCCTCTCTGCTGTGGAAGCATTTGAACACTGGTCTCATGATCGTTAACCATGGCAGCTTGTATTTTTAGTCCAGTAATTTAATGCATGAAGAACTGTCCCAGCCCAACAATCTTCAAGCCTATTGAGTGAGATCTCACAGACTCAGTGTGTACTTTTGACGTATTTGTCTAGTTTAAAGAGGAAATATTGGGTTAATTTTTTAAAAACATTAAAGCTATTGCGGACTCCTAGAGTCCTGGTGAAGCTTGGCATGAGAACTCAAGTGAGGATTGGGCGGGAGCCTAGGGTTTGTACAGACTTCCGCAAGTGCTGAACACTTCCGAACACCCTGTACGTATGAAGGAATGTTGGTGAGATGACGGGATGGATTTATGGATGCTGCAGGGCTGGAGGTATCTTCTGGGTGGGACCAGGGCATTCCCTTGTGCTTTCTCGCTGAATCTCACCCCTAACCCCCAAGATGCAATTATTGGGGGCTGTGTGGAGCAGAGCAGAGCTGAGAGCTGTCAGCAGACTTGCTCGGTCATTGAGTCAGAGAGACCGGCTGGCAGCCATCTGCTTCTGTGCTCTGTGCTCCTGTCCCGCGTGCTGTCTCTGTTCATTTCCATCTTCCTGATGGTTCCTGAGACTGGAACCTAGCATAACCTGGAAACTGTCTGTAGGGCGAAGATCCGTCAGAGGAGCCATTACATTCTGTTGATCGGTTCCAACTTCCCAGCTAACCAAAATTCAGCTGTGACTGCCCTTGAAGGACAAAACACAGATGTCTGAAAGAGCAGAATCAGAGTCCTCCAGCACTGATAGAGCAGTCTGTGTGGCAGGGTCATAGGATTCTGTGTTCCGTGCATTAACATCTGGCTCAGAGATTTGTCAGTTCATGCTGTGAAGAACATCCAGTGACAAAAAGCAGTTGTGGGATGAAAGCCAAGATGCGCTGAAGGGTTGAGCGGTAGAAATTCCGATTTACAAAGCACCTATAATGTAACTAAATGAGAACAGGTGTTATTGCCAAAGTCAAAGTCAAGCTCATGGTCATATGCACAAGTATAAGTTTGCAAAGATGTAATGAAAAACTTGCTTGCAGTGTTATCTCTAACATGGAGCGTTAGAGACAAATTCACAAGAAAATCATTAATTAAAATCAATTATACAAGAAAGAACACAATTAGAGCAAAAATGCAAAGTGCGTCCTAGTACACAATGGTCATAATTTTGCTGTACTGAGGTTGTAAGTAAAGTTTTGCTGATTCATTCAAGAATCAAACCATGATGCAAAAAGACTTGGGAGTCCTTGTGCAGGGTTCTCTAAAGGTTAACTTGCAGGTTAAATCAGTGGTCAGGAAAGCAAATGCAATGTTAGCATTCATTTTGAGAGGACTGGATGTAAGTACAGTAATCCTGAGGCTTTGTAAGGCACTGGTGAGGCCTCACTTGGAGTATTGTGAACAGTTTTGGTCCCTTATCTGTGAAGAATGTGCTGACTTTCCAAAGAAGGTTCACGAAAATGATTCCAGGAATGAAAGGCTAACATATGAGGAGTGATCGATGGTTCTGGGCCTGTATTCACTGGAATTTAGAAGAATGAGGGATATCTCATTGAAACCTATCAAATATTGAAAGGCCTAGATAGAATGGATGTGGGGAGGATGTTTCTTAAAGTGAGGGAGTTTTAAGACCAGAAGGCACAACCTCACAGTAGAGGGACATCCATTTAGAATGGAAATGAGGAATTTCTGTAGCCAGAGAGTGGTGAATCTGGGTAATTCATTGCCACAGGCAGCTGTGGAGCCCAGGTAATTGGGTGTATTTAAGGAGGAGGTTGATAGGTTCTTGGTAAGTGAGGGTATGAAAGCTTACGGTGAGGAGAAAGCAGGAGAATGTTGAGAAGGAAATGGATCAGCCATGGTCAAATGATGGAAATGAGTCAATGGGCTGAATGGCCTTATTCTACTAAAGAAAAAAAACACACGATTGAAGTGGAGTACTAGTGGTATGGGACTTCAGGCTGTTCACTGAAGATACGAGGGCACTGAATTTTTTTCTTGCAGGTGCTGGTGTGTACGTGATAGTAATGTGAGGTCATCCATAAAGTCAGGGTCACCAAAAGCAGGAAATACTTTACCTAATGACTCTCTGCATATCTTTTGCTGTTTGCCTCATAGCTCAGTCAATCAACAGGTTAAACCATATCGGCCATATCACATAATCGTTGCCCCTAACTGTGCAGGTGAAGTTAGCATGGAAAGTCTGGATGAGCTGGACAATTTTGGAAGGGATCCGGTATGGTCTGACAATTCACCTGATGTTCTGCTTGTGGAGAGCCTATCAAAAGCCTTTAAAAGTCCACAAAATTTACATGCAGGTGGCTTTGTCACTCTGTGCACTGCTCTATGATGTTACTCAGCATGAAAACCGGTTGGCACAGCCTCTGTTCTTCCTGAAACTATCTTGCTCCTTCCTCAAGCAAACGTTGACAGCATCTGTAATCCATTGGACAATGACTTTGGCGAGAATCTTGCTGGGTACTGACAAAAGTGTGATGCCTTGCCAATTGTTACAATCACTCAGTGCTCCTTTCTTGGGTATTCTAGTAATGACTCCCTACATCTGGTCTTTGGGTCCTTGTCTCTTTTCACAGATTATAGTAAACTCTGGTTGTGGGATGGCTGCTGCAACTTTTGGTTCAGCTTTGAGCAGTTATAAGAGACATTTGCTCTGATCTCAGTACCTCTCTCCCTCTGATTGTTTTCTTTTCTAGCTCCAAACCAAGGTAATCGATCAGCAATGTTAAATCTATTTCTATCTCAATGGTTGCTGCCCAACCTTCAGTGTTTCCAGTGTCCTCCTTCAGGACTGGAAAGGAAGGGGGAAGATGCAAGAATAAAAAGGTGGTGGGAGGGGAAAGGGGATAGGTGGAAGGGCTGTGGGGAAGGAATCTGATAGGAGAGGAGAGAGTAGACCGTAGGAGAAAGGGAAGGAGGAGAGGACCAGGGAGGACAGAATGGGGATTAGAAAGTGTTACTCCTCCACCCTGAGGATGACCTCATCGTGGCACAAGGAGGCCATGGACCCACCTGTTGGAACGGGAATAGACATCAGAATTAAAATATTTGACCACTGGGAAGTTCGGCTTTTGGTGGATGGAGCGGAAGTACTTGACAAAGTCGTCCCCCAGTTTTACAGTGGGCCTCATCAATGTAGAGGAGGTCACATTGGGAGCACTGGGCACAGTAGACAATTTACAGGTTCTGTTTCGAGTCCCAGTGTGACATCTTCCTGCAACTGGGTGGGTCTCCCCTGTGTGCTCCAGCTTCACACGGCATCCCAAAGACATAAAAATTGGTAGGTTAATTGGCTGCTCTAAACTGGACCATAATGTGTGGGTGTGTGGTAGAATGCCGGAGGAGTTGGTAGGAATATGTGGAGACTACAGAAAAACTGAGTGGGAAATGAGTTTCCTCTGCACAATCTTAATGCATCCTTTTTAAGAAGATTTGGTAACCCAAGGGTAGGACAAAGAGAATTTTGAAGTTATTTAAAGGAAGACCGAGGAGGGCATGCTTGTGGAAAGAGTTCAACAAGTTGTGGCCCAGGCAGCTGAGTTAGGAGAAGAACACCAGAAAGGTGGATGATCCCAGGCCCTCAGAGGCTGGGTGATACCACCAAGTCTGTCCCTTAACCTTGAATTCCTTGGCTCCATTGCTAGCATCTGTGCTTTCAGCTACCTGTGCCCCCAGCTCTGGAGATTCTCCCCTGCCCCCCCCCCCGACAAAACTTTTCCAGCTCACTTACATTGTCAAGGTGCCTGATGCTAATTCATTGTCCTAGCTTTTTGTCAGACCTTGTTTGGTTCAATGTATTCGACTGAACCTGTGTGAAGCACTTTGAGATGCTTTCCTACATTAAAGTTCTATAGAAGCAGAAATGACTGTTTTTAGTCTGACATTGTGTTATTTTCCCACGTTGAGAACCTTTCATGGTGATGCCAGGAAGTGGACAGTTGCATGCTTCAGAGAACTTTGTGGTTTGGCACCAATCCTCAGTGGAATTAGCAGGCAAGTCTCATCATATTCCATTGATCTGGTTTGGATCGGGGCTTCAGCATTGAAAGGTGAAAGGTCGTGGCCCAACTAAAACATAGCCTTTTAAAAAAAAATTAATAATTATAGACTCTTTACATTAGTAATGTTTGAAGTGGAGGAAGCAGGGAGAGAGATTGGAGTGCTGCAGCTTCAGAAAGAAAATATTCTGTGTGGGCAGATTAATACTTGTGCGTGTTGTTCCTCTCAGCGCCCACTCTCGCTCCCAACCTCTCTACATTTTCAGAGTACGTGTGGAATTTTATTTTGAGCACAGTTCTAAATTATTTGTGTGGAAGGATGGCATTGTACTAGAATTTCAGCTTATTAGGCAGTGAATTGGCTGGAGATGCAGCCCATTTCCAAGGATACTGCCAGTGCTACTTAAGCCAAAAGGCAAGTCTTGCTGCTAATTCTGGTTCAGCAGCGGCTTGAGGAGAAAATCACAACATTCACAGTCTGAAGATGTACTAGTCAGACCAATGCTGGCCCAACGTCCCATTACATGTAGCTCTTATCTCTTCCAGATCCACCCCACTGTCAGAATGAGGAACTTTCTCCAGAAATTCCTCTTTTCCTGTTGGATTTATTAATGGCAGTCTTGCATTTACAAACCCAAATCCTGCTCATCACACAGAGCTGAAACACTTTCCCTTTCTAGGCTTTTAGTCATGCCTGTCAGATCTTTGCATTGGAGAAAAGGGACCACTGCCTATTCAGACTTTATAGATAGTTTAAGAATTATCGAGAAATAACATGGAAACAGGCCTTTTGGTCCACAAATTCCACACTGACCACTAGCAATTATCCAACATTTTTTCATTCTCCTGAACTCTCCCCAGATTCTAAAAACTTTGGACAATTTACAATGGCCAATCAGTCTACCAACCTGCGCATTTATGTGATGTGAGCGAAAACCAGCGTATTATGAGGAAACCCACATGGTCACATGTTGAACGTGCAAACTCCACACAGACAGCAAAGGAGGTCAGGATTAAACCCGGATATCTAGAGCTGTGAGGAGACAGCTCTACTAACCGTGTCACTGTTCATCTCTAGCTCTCTGTTTTTGTGTCTCCTTTTATGTGTAGTCGTCCAGGTGTACTCTAACAAAGGTAACATCCGAGTTCAGTGCAGCTTCTGCAGTATTGAGCGACAGTTTTAACTGTGCAGGGAGAATAAGCAAAAAAGAAGGACTGAAATAGGCTTAGTGTACCTGCATGGTTTATGGACTCATTGAGCTGAAGGGCCTGTTTATTTGCTGAATCTCTCTGATTATGACCCTTTTTGACCATTCTTTAGATCATTATGACCCATTCTAGATTGGGTATTGAGCAATGAGGAAGGGTTAGTTAGCAATCTTGTCATGCGAGGCCCCTTGGGTAAGGGTGACCATAATATGGTGGAATTCTTCGTTAAGATGGAGAGTGACATAGTTAATTCAGTAACAAAGGTTCTGAACTTAAAGCAGGGTAACTTTAAAGGTATGAGACGTGAATTAGCTAAGATAGACTGGCAAATGATACTTAAAGGGTTGACGGTGGATATGCAATGGCAAGCATTTGAAGATCGCATGGATGAACTACAACAATTGTTCATCCCAGTTTGGCAAAAGAATAAACCAGGGCAGGTAGTGCACCCGTGGCTGACAGAGGAAATTAGGGATAGTATCAAGTTCAAAGAAGAAACCTATAAATTAGCCAAAAAAAAGCGGCACACCTGAGGACTGGGAGAAATTCAGAGACCAGCAGAGGAGGACAAAGGGCTTAATTAGGAAAAGGAGAAAAGATTATGAGAGAAAGCTGGCAGGGAACATAAAAACTAACTGTAAAAGCTTTTATAGATATGTGAAAAGAAAAAGATTGGTCAAGACAAATGTCAGAAACAGGTGAATTGATCATAGGAAACAAGGACATGGCAGACCAATTGAATAACTACTTTGGTTCTGTCTTCATTAAGGAGGACATAAATAATCTTCCGGAAATAGTAGGAGACTGAGGGTCTGGAGGAACTGAGGGAAATACATGTTAGTAGGGAAGTGGTGTTAGGTAAATTGAAGAGATTAAAGGCAGATAAATCCCCAGGTCCAGATGGTCTGCATCCCAGAGTGTTTAAGGAAGTAGTCCAAGAAATAGTGGATGCATTAGTGATAATTTTTCAAAACTCCTTAGGTTCTGGATTAGTTCCTGAGGATTGGAGGGTGGCTAATGTAACCCCACTTTTTAAAAAAGGAGGGAGAAAGAAACCGGGGAATTATAGACCGGTTAGTCTGACATCGGTGGTGGGGAAAGTGCTAGAGTTGGTTATCAAAGATGTGATAACAGCACATTTGGAAAGAGGTGAAATCATCGGACAAAGTCAGCATGGATTTGTGAAAGGAAAATCATGTCTGATGAATCTTATAGAATTTTTTGAAGATGTAACTAGTAGAGTGGATAGGGGAGAGCCAGTGGATGTGGTATATTTAGATTTTCAAAAGGCTTTTGACATGGTCCCACCGAGATGAGGAAGAACTTCTTCACACAGAGAGTGGTGAGTCTGTGGAATTCTCTGCCACAGGATACAGTTGAGGCCAGTTCATTGGCTATATTTAAGAGGAAGTTAGATATGGCCCTTGTGGCTAAAGGGATCAGGGGGTATGGAGAGAAAGCAGGTACAGGGTTCTGAGTTGGATGATCAGCCATGATCATACTGAATGGCAGTGCAGGCTTGAAGGGCCAAATGGCCTACTCCTGCACCTATTTTCTATGTTTATATGTTTCCTCTCATTGTCATTCCTTTCTCTCGCTGTAGCTCCCACACCATTCCTCGTTCCCTGTGGCTGCATTCCCTCACTGGAAATTGTGTTGTGTGTGATCTGTGGGGTATCTTCATCAGTGACTCTTCAAGAATCCATATCTGCTCAGTGGCATGGGGAGCAAATGAAGTCTCAGCTGGTCTTCCTCATTGGAAAGTTTTTTGTGCTAGCAATGAGAGGGAGTGGCCTCAGTCCGTTTGTGTTGCTCTCTGAGGAAGAGTCTGTGAGGTGAACAGTGATACCCTGGTTTCAACTGAGTTGACAACCATCTCATGGTCCAAAAATCTGATGTGGAGAGTTTGAATTTCACTATCCAGATGAAGTCAAGAGATCCATTAGTCTGCCTGTGGTCCAAAGCTCATTGTTGATTCACGTTTGAAAAAAATATTTATCTGGTTCTATTTCTGTTTTGGGGCCAAGGAAATTTTCCCAGGGGCATAGGCATAGGTTTAAGGTGTGACGGGAGAGATATGATGCAGACCTGAGGGACATCTTTGTTGTGTAGGGGATGGTCAGTATAGGGAATGAACTGCTCAAGGAAGAGTTTGAGGCAACAGTGCTAACAATGTTGCAGGGACATGGAAAGGAAAGGCTTGGAAGGATTTGGGCCAAGTGTAGGCAAATGGGGCTAGCTTAGAAGGGTGTCTTGGTCAGTATGGACTGGTTGGGCAAAAGGGCCTCTTCAAGTTCAAGCAGTTTTATGTTGGGTCATTTTTATTTGATTGTCTCCTGTGGCATTCTGGGATACTGTCAGTCGTCCCTGTGGTCTCCTGGATGGGCAGAGTGTAAATGGGCAGGAGGATGCAGCACCCCATCTGTCAGATCAGTCAGCATTGGGAAAACAGACCCTATATGCCAGCTCGCAATACATCTTGGCTTAACTCTTGTGCTTCTAAACAATAATCTTAATCAATAAGTGCAGCCTGAATCAGAATCATTTCTTAGTTATTCCACCTAGTAGTTAGGGGAATACTGCTCCTCTAAAGGTGTCCAGAGGTTTGCACCAGGGCTCTGTGATGAAATTAGAACATGGGGAAGTACTGCAAAGGATCAGGCCTTCAGCCCACAGTGCTTTGCCGAGCTTACTAAGCTAACGAGCAGCGTGGTAGTGTAGTGGTTAGCATAATGGTATTACGTGTCAGTGAACTGGGTTCAATTCTGCCGCTGTCTGTAGAGAGTTTGTACATTGTCCCTGAGACTGCGGGGTGTCCGCCGTGTGTAGTGGTTTCCTGTCTGTAGAGAGTTTCTACATTGTCCCTGAGACTGCGGAGTGTCCGCCGTGTGCAGTGTTTTCCTCTCGCATGCCAAAGACAATAGACAATAGGTGCAGAAGTAGACCATTCGGCCCCTCGAGTCTGCACCGCCATTCTGAGATCATGGCTGATCATTCACTATCAATACCCAGTCCCTGCCTTGTCCCCATATCCCTTGATTCCCCTATCCATCAGATATCTATCCAGCTCCTTCTTGAAAGCATCCAGAGAATTGGCCTCCACCGTCTTCCGAGGCAGTGCATTCCACACCTCCACAACTCTCTGGGAGAAGAAGCTCTTCCTCAACTCTGTTTTAAATAACTGACCTCTTATTCTCAATCCATGCCCTCTGGTACTGGACTCTCCCAACATCTGGAACATATTTCCTGCCTCAATCCTATCAAATCCTTTAATTATCTTAAACGTTTCAATCAGATCCCCTCTCAATCTCCTCAATTCCAGCGTGTACAAGCCCAATCTCTCCAATCTCTCTGCGTAAGACAGCCCTGCCATCCCAGGAATCAACCTAGTGAATCTACGCTGCACTTCCTCAATTGCCAGAATGTCCTTCCTTAAACCTGGAGACCAAAACTGTACACAATATTCCAGGTGTGGTCTCACCAGGGCCCTGTACAAATGCAAAAGAACATCCTTGCTCTTGTATTCAATTCCCCTTGAACAAAGGCCAACATTCCATTTGCCCTCTTCACTGCCTGTTGCACTTGCTCATTCACCTTCATTGACTGGTGAACTAGGACTCCTAGGTCTCTTTGCATTTCTCCCTTAACTAACTCGACACCGTTCAGACAATACTCTGCCCTCTTGTTCCAGCTTCCAAAGTGGATAACTTCACATTTATTCACATTGAATGACATCTGCCAAGTATCTGCCCACTCACTCAGCCTATCCAAGTCTCCCTGTATTCTCCTAACGTCCTCTTCGCATGTCACACTGCCACCCAGTTTAGTATCGTCAGCAAACTTGCTGATATAGTTTTCAATGCCCTCATCTAAATCATTGACATAAATCGTAAAGAGCTGTGGTCCCAATACAGAGCCCTGTGGTACCCCACTAGTCACCTCCAGCCAGTCCGAGAAACACCCATTCACTGCTACCCTTTGCTTTCTATCTGCCAACCAGTTTTCTATCCATGTTGAAACCCTGCCCCCAATGCCTTGAGCTCTGATTTTACTCACCAATCTCCGATGTGGCACCTTATCGAATGCCTTCTGAAAATCTAAGTACACAACATCTACTGGCTTACCCTCGTCTAACATCCTTGTTACACCCTCAAAAAACTCCAACAGATTAGTCGAGCATGATTTGCCCTTGGTAAATCCATGCTGGCTCGGCCTAATCCTATTTCTGCCATCTAGATGTGCCACTATTTCGTCCTTAATAATGGACTCAAGCATCTTCCCCACGACTGATGTTAGGCTAACAGGGCGATAGTTCTCCGTTTTCTCCTTCCCTCCCTTCTTGAAAAGTGGGACAACATTAGCCACTCTCCAATCTTCAGGAACTGATCCTGAATCTAAGGAACATTGGAAAATGATTACCAATGCATCCGCAATTTCCTGAGCCACCTCTTTTAGAACCCTCGGATGCAGACCATCTGGACCCGGGGATTTATTAGCCTTCAGTCCTACCAGTCTACTCATCACAGTTTCTTTCCTAATGTCAATCTGTCTCAATTCCTCTGATATCATGACCCTGGCCCATCCATACATCTGGGAGATTGCTTGTGTCCTCCCTGGTGAAGACCGATCTAAAGTATGCATTAAATTCTGTTGCCATTTCCCTGTTTTCCATAACAATTTCTCTCAATTCATTCTTCAAGGGGCCAACATTGTTCTTAACTATCTTCTTTCTCTTCACATAGCTAAAAAAGCTTTTGCTATCCCCTTTTATATTCCTGGCTAGACTGAGCTCATACCTGATTTTTTCTCTCCGTATTGCTTTTTTAGTTAAGATCTGCTGTTCCTTAAAACTTTCCCAATCATCTGTATTCCCACTCATCTTAGCCCTGTCATACTTCTTTTTCTTTAATGCTATACAATCTCTGACTTCCTTTGTCAACCACTGTGGCCCCTTCCCCCTCTTTGAATCCTTCCTTCTCATTGGAATGAACTGCATTTGCATCTTTTGTATTATGCCCAAGAATATCTGCCACTGCTGATCCACTGTCTTTCCTGCCAGGGCATCCGCCCATTTAACTTTGGCCAGCTCTTCCCTCATGGCTCCGTAGTCTCCTTTATTTAATTGCAACACTGACATCTCTGATCTGCCCCTATCCCTCTCAAATTGTAGATAAAAACTTATCATGTTATGATCACTACTTCCTAATGGCTCCTTTACTTCAAGATCACTTATCAATTCCTGTTCATTACACATCACCAAGTCCAAAATAGCCTCGTTCCTGGTTGGCTCAAGCACAAGCTGTTCCAAAAATACATCCCTTAGGCACTCCACAAACTCCCTATCCTGGGGTCCAGCACCTACCTGATTCTCCCAGTTCACCTGCATGTTGAAATCTCCCATAACGACTACATTACCTTTAGCACACGCCAATGTTAACTCCCTAATCAACTTGTACCCAATATCCACGCTACTGTTTGGGGGCCTGTACACAACACCCATTAGGGTCTTTTTACCCTTACTGTTCCTCAGCTCAATCCACACAGACTCTACTTCCCCTGTTCCCAAGTCACCTCTTGCTAAGGACTGAATCTCATTCCTCACCAACAGGGCCACCCCACCCCCTCTTCCCATATTTCTGTCTCTAGGATAGCACGTATACCCTGGTACACTCAATTCCCAGGCCTGATCCCCTTGCAGCCATGTCTCTGTTATCCCAACAATATCGTAGTTCCCCATTTTCATCTGAGCTTCAAGCTCATCTGTCTTATTTCTGACACTACGCGCATTCAAGTATAGAATTCTTAGCCCATTCCTCCTCTCTTTGCTTAAAACACTGTCTACTGTACCTAACCCAGCTCCTTGAACTTCCATCGGGCAAATTGCACCCTGAATTTTGATGACCTTCTCAAGATCACCCAAACCTTGTACACATTTAACCCCATGCACCTTCTGACCAACCCTCTGGATCTGGATCCCTGCCCCCTGCACATCTAGTTTAAACCCCCCCCGAGCAGCACTGGCAAATACTCCTGCAAGAATGTTAGTACCCCTCCGGTTCAGATGTAGACCATCCCTTTGAAACAGATCCCAATGTCCCTGGAACAAAGACCAATTATCCAAAAACCTGAACCCTTCCTTCCTGCACCATGCTCTCAACCTCGTATTAATGTGCATAATCATTCTATACTTTGCCTCACTCGCACGTGGCACAGGTAGCAATCCCGAGATTGTCACCCTGGAGGTCCTGCCTTTCAGCTTCACTCCTAACTCCCTGAACTCTCTAAGCAGGACCCCCTCACTCACCTTACCTACATCATTGGTCCCTACATGGACCACTACATCTGGGTTCATGCCCTCACTCTCAAGAATAGCCTGCACCCGATCTGAGATGTCCCGGACCCTGGCACCAGGGAGGCAACATACCATCCGAGACTCCCGATCTGCCCCACAAAATCTCCTATCTGCCCCCCTAACTATAGAGTCCCCTAAAACTATCGCTCTCTTCTCTTCCCGCCTCCCCTTTCTAGTTGAGGGTTCAACCTCTGTGCCAGAGGCAGGACCACTACAACTCATTCCTGGTAGGTCATCCCCATCAACAGTATCCAGTACGGTATACTTATTGTTAATGGGAATGGCCGCAGGGGTGCTCTGCTCTCTCTGCCTGCTCCCCCTGCCTGCTCCCCCTGCCTACTTCTTGGTTTTTTGGTGTGACTACCTCCTGATAACTCCTATCTATCTCTGCCTCCACCTCCCGAATGATCCGTAGTTCATCCAGCTCCTGCTCCAACTCCCTAACTCGGTCTGATAGGAGCTGCAGCTGGACGCACCTTTTACAGGTGTGGTCATCAGGGACAACTGTGTTGACCCTGACCTCCCACATACTGCATACGGAGCACACCACTGCTCTGACTGTCTCCCCCAAACCTGAACTGGATTAATAGAATAAGTCTAAAAAGCACCTAGCGACCTTACCTTCTTCCCCTCAGCGAGCAATCACACAGGCTTACCGAAGTCCCCTTACGCTGAAGCCCACTTAGCCAAAGCCCAGGACTCTGCTTCCACGGACTCCGCTGCCCGCTCGACGCTGAACACTCAAGACTTACAGGTTAGTAGTTTAATTGGACGGCGCAGGCTCATTGTGCTGGAAGGGTCTGTTAAGGTTTCAAAGGTTGAAGAATCCACTTTAATGTCAGGGAAATGTATACAGTATACATCCTGAAATGCCTTTTCTTCACAACCATCCATGAAAACAGAGGAGTGCCTCCAAAGAATGAATGACAGTTAAATGTTAGAACCCCAAAGACCCCCAGCTCCCCTCCCTCCCGCATGTAAGCAGCAACAAGCAACAATCCCCCTCCCCCCACTGACAAAAAAAAGCATCGGCACCCGCCACTGAACACTCAAGCGTGAGCAAAGATACAGCAAAGACACAGACTTGCAGTTACCCCAAAGACTACGCATTCACATTCGACATACCACAGGCTCTCCCTCTGCCCAATAAGGGAGAAAGAGATGTCTCCGTTTCACACCGAGAGGGGAGACATTACAAACAAGTCACTGGCTTACGATGTTAAAAGTCTGTTTCATCTATGCCCAAATATCTCAGGTCTCTGGGTACAGAGCCAAAGGCCTTCCAGTTGCCATGACACACTGGTCCGGGACACCGACCTTCGATCCGCCCGTCTCCAGAGCCCTAAGATCCTAGGCCTCCAAAGGTGAGCCGAACTCTTAGGCCTCACCCTTGGCATGTCAGACAACGGCCAGTTGTGACACCCCATGAGTGGGTTCCACTCCCGCAATTAGCCAAAGTCAGCACGTAACTCCAGGTCAGGGTCTTCAAAAGAACCCTGAAAAGAAAAAATAAAGATAATAAAGATGGAAATGGAGCTGTTTCCGAAGATGCAAGCAAAGGAGTCGCCGTTTAGCGCCATCTCGACTAAGCTCTGCCCTCTGTCAGTTACTGTAAATATAATGATACTTAATCTCTTCTGCCTGAACACGGTCTATATCCTTCCATTCTCTGCATATTTATTTACCTGTCTAATAGCCTCTTCTACATCACCATCGTACCTCCCTCCTCTGCCACCTCTGGCAGCACATTCCAGGCATTCACCACTCTGTTTAAAAAGTAACCTGCTCCACGTATCTACTTTGAGCCTTCCCCCTGATGCACCATCAATAACTCACTCTGAGACGTGAAGGCGAGATATCGGCTTTTATTGACTGGAAGAAGGAACAAGCAGTGAGTGACCACCATACTACATCCTGGAGACTGAGGGCCGGGCTCAGGCCTTGATCGCCTTTATACAGGGGTCTGTGGGAGGAGCCACAGGAGCAGTCAGCAGGGGGCGTGTCCAGACAGGTATAAGTAGTTCACCACACCCCCCTCACCTTAAATGTACGCACTCAAGTATTGGGTATTTCAACTCTGGGATAAAGATACTATCTGTGTGTCCACACCAATCATAATCTTATAAGCTTTATCAGGTCTCCACTCAGCCTGCTTCACTTCAGAGAACACAAACCCTTGTTTGTCTAGCCACACCTTTTATTTCATGTCCTCTAATCCGGGCGGTGACGTTGTCACATTAACACTGGAAAGGGAAGAGCCAAGCCCTGCCGATGCTGGACGTCTGAAATAAAACCCTGTGGGAACGCTCGGCAGGTCAGGCAGCTTCTGTGAAAGAGAATCAATGACCTTGTAGTACATCAGAGCTGGATGCATGTCCTGTATCTCTGATATCCTCTGCTGATCTGGTGCTGTCTGGCTTGCCTTCTCAGTGTCTATTTGATGTTGGCTGACAGTGGATTGTAAATAAGACGAAGTGTCTCTAGAATGGAATATAATATGACATGTTTATGCAGTGACTGTAATGTGGCAGTCATCTCAAGGTCCTTCACAGGTTTGTTTTCAAACAGAATTTAACATCAGGCCACATAAGGGGATATCAGGTTAACCGCCTCTCAGCTCCCGGGACCAAGGATTGATCCCGACTTCTACTGTCTGTGTTCGCCCTGCGGCTGGAGGGGTCCCCTGGGTGCTTCGGTTTTCTCTCTCATCCAGTAATAAGCTGGTAGGTTAATTGGCCTTTGTAAATTCCCTGTTATTGTAGTTTGGTGACAGAGAATCGAAGGAGGGGGTGGGGTTGGCTATGCTCGGGAAAGCACGCCAATGTCTTTTGGTTTCTCAGAAGGCTAAGGAAATTTGGCATGAGCCTGATAACTCACCACATTTTATAGAGAGCATCTCATCAGTTGTATCACAGCTTGGCACAGTATATCAAATCATCTGGCAAAGGTTGCAAACAATTGCAGAGTTGTGAGCACAGCCTATTATGCAAACTAGCCTCCCCTGACTGGCTCTGTCTTCACTTCTCACGTCCTTGAGAAAGCAATCAGCATAATAAATACTGAACCCACTTCATTCTCTCTTGTCTCCTTTCCTGTTGGGCAGAAGGTTCAAAAAGGTGTTTCTATGGACTGCCAGGCTCGCGGACAGCTACTATATTTCTATTATCTGACTCTTGACTGGACCTCTCATTTACTAGAGATGTACCCTTGATCCCCCAATCCACCTTGCACTTTGCTGACATCTGCAACACTAAAGTCTGCATTCTGCTTTTCTTTTTACTATCTCAATGTACACACGGAGATGCGCCGACTGGCGCATTCTCGGCTGCAGGAGTACATGCTGAGGGACGCACGCAAACTTGGTGCACCCACCGCAAGGGTCTGGTGAGGAAGGACCACTGTTTAGAGTTCTTCTGCCACGGGAGTTGAGGGGTAGGGTGGCAGGGAGTATACCCCTCAACAAGGGTATGTAAATACGAACCAACAGAGTGCCATGTGGTTGGCTAAAAGTGTGGACATATAAAGACCGTAATGGAAACATTTGTAAAGGATTGAGAGACATTGAATGGTTTATTGTACATAATTTTATTTTTGAATAAAGTATATTTTGTTAAAAAAAACTTGTGTATGCAATGATCTGAACTGGATGGGAATGCAAACAAAAGCTTTTCACTGGACCTTGCTACATGTGGCAATAATAAACCAACACTAATAAGTTGCAGGGATTCACGGAATCAAGGAAAGGGGGATGGGATTGTTCTGCTTGGAGCTGGCATGGACCTTAAAGGACAAATGGCCCTCTAGGTTGTGGGATGTGTAAGACTGAACTGGAAGACAGACAGATCCTCGGTGGAAGAAGTAAGCTATAGGGAAGAGGGGAGGAGAGAACTCTGGAGCACGATGTTCATCTGTAGAAGGGACGACTGTAGGTTGTTGGAGTGTTGGAAACTGGGAATGCTTGGGAAATTGGAACTGGATGAGCACTGAGCTCTTGGTTTTTGTGGGACTGGAGGAGTTCTCAGAAAGAGCAAGGGGCAGAGGAGGTATCCAATCTTCTATGGAACATAAATTCTTAAGGGATTTAACAGAGATGACAGAAAATCTTTCTCCCAGCACCAATGGTTATTACCTCAAATTAAGTGTTTTACCATTTATTACTGAGTCAGGAATAAACTACTTTACACAGAGTCTTTAAAATCTTTAAAATCTTTAAAATCCTACACTCTGAACAGCTGTGGACTTGTCCATTGACTAAATTCAAGTGAGTTGAGTTTATTGCCATATGAACAAGTGCATGTGTACACAGGTACAATAAAATACTTGCAGCAGTATCACTGGTATGTAGCGTTTTATAAGCAACATTCACAAAATAATATGTAAGCCCTGGTTAAGAACGTGTTTTATTGTATTATTATTGTTGTTCTGTTAAGTGTTTTATTTTCTGCAGTTTTCAGTAAAGTGCAGCGTGTTCTGTTAGTTAAGCTTTACAGTTTAGTATTTTGGTTTCTGCTGAGGGAAGGAATCGTTGGCCCAGTTTAGGAATTTTGAGCCAGCTCATTGGGTTTGTTGATAACATGCTGTCCAGTGGGATGCCATGGACCATTTGAGAGAGTTTGGCAGCATCAGATTTCTAGGAGACAGTGGGTTGGCTTTGCGTCTTTTGTTGGCAGGGGTTGGTAGTGGAAGGAGGTGTGAAGAAAAGCACAAGGGAAGATGCTGGCAGAACCCCGCCCAAAGGGGAGACTCTGTTGTAAGACATGCGTTCTGCAGATGAATGGTTCTAAGGAGGAAGTGCCAATACTTATGAGTTAGCCAGTTCATTCATAACAATCTTCAGGGGAAGTTTGAACTGTGGCTGGTGTCCGTCACACAGAATGTGGGTTCAGTGTGTGACTAATTAAAGCAAAGCACCCAACTATCCAGAAATGAGCTACAATGTTTATGTGCACATTTAGACTGGTTTAACTGTAACAGGCCCTTTTTCTTTTTCCACTAACTGTTTGTTAAAGTTGAAATATCTGTAAATATACTTCCTTGTTAATTTTATGCCGGTGTAAGGTCTTGGTGGATGGTAACTTTGCATGGGGCAGAATTTGTATAGCATTCAGCACAATTTCCAATCCCTCAATGGAATATTCCAACTTTCTGGTTGGGTTGAACCCGAATCATACAAACCTTAGACCTATGTTGCTTACTGAAGATGGCCTTCACACTGTTACTCATGCAGTGAGAGCCATGTGGCTGGTCGCCAGAGTCAGCTAACAAGCCTGGTTTATTACGAGCCATGGTGAGAGGGTTAGACATGAATTGTATATAAATTTCTTTGCAAGGAACAATTAGAAAAAATACAAGTCCATTTTTGTGCAAATTGATCAAAGTTGTAAACTGGTGATTAAGGATGTGCTGGTTGGTTCAAGAACTGAATGACTGAAGGAAATTAGCTGTTCTTGAGTAACTGAAACCTTCTGTATCTCCTGCCTGATGATAACTGCGAGAAAATGGCATGGCCCAGATGGTATAAATCTTTGATGGATGTAGATACTTTTGCTGGTGAGGAGGTTTGGGAAGCTTCTTACATTCATGGATATGTGAATTGTTGTATGAGACTAGGATGCAACTAGTCACGATACATCTGTCAACGCATCTGTAGAAGTTTGTTCGAGTGTGCAATTTAAAGCCTAACCTCCTTAATCTCCTAAGAAAGCACTAGCGTGCCTTCCTTGTGATTGCATGTAATGCTGAGCTTGTTAGGTTTTTAGACTTCAAAGGATCTGCAGCTGTGGGTGCAAGTGAACAAGGTAGCTGATGGGCCACAAGGTTATTGATTGGCAGAACAGCTCGACGAGCTGTGTGGACTCCATTCATCGTTCTTATCATCTCTCCGCTGCTTCATTGTTATTATTTACTGTAAGCAGCCATCACAACCACAATGACTCAAAAGGCATCCTCCCTGATGATAAAATTGCCTAATTGTTTTTGAAACATGTGCCCAAATAAATATTAAAGATTAAAGCTTACATTAACCTCTGTAAAATCCCACAAAATCATAAGTGGGAGGAAGTAGCTTCAAAAACAAAGACTTTTAATAGCTTTAAAAAGTCCCATAACTAAAGTGCACACAGGAAGGAGCTCTTTGATAAAATTCACCGGAAATTATTAGTAATCTGAGCAAGTGGGCCAAGATATGGCAGATGGAATTTGACTCAGGAAGAGTAAGGTGATGCATATGAAGTTAAATCAGGGCACATTGTACACAATGATTGACAGGACACCGGTGAGTGTTGGTGAGCAGAATGATGCAAGGGGAAAGTATATAGTTTCCTCAAAGTGGTGACATGGGTAGATTAGACGGTGAAGATGCTTGGCTTCATTGGTTGAGGAATGGAATATGCGAGATGTTACAGCTGCTTGGGACATCGGCAAAACTGCACTTGGAGTATTGTGTACAGTTCTGGTCACCATACTACAGGGAAGATGTGATTAAGCTTGGTAGGATGCAGAAAGTATTCAGAAGGATGTTGCTGGAAGATCTTGAGTTACAAGAAGAGACTGGATGGGCCGGGACTGTTTTGCTTGGAGCAAAAGAGACTGAGCAGCGACCTTATAAAGGTTTATAAAATCATAAGGAGCATAGATAGGGTCAATAGTCACAATCTTTATCCCAGGGTAGAGGAATCTAAAGCCAGAAAGCGTAGGTTTAAGCTGAGAGAGGAAAGATTTAAAATGGATCTGAGAAGCAAATTCTCAGAGGGGTTGGTGGGTAGATGGAATGAGCTGCCAGAGGAAGTGGTGGAGACAGATAAAGTAACAACATTTAAAGGACATTTGGAAAAGTTCATGGATAGAAAAGCTTAAGTAGACGTCTAGGTGGCCTGGACAAGTTGAGCCAAAGGGCCTTATCTCATGCTATGATGATGATGTCTCTGTGGTAATAAAGCCACTATATTTGAATGTCCAACGATTTTCCATCTTGTTTTCCAGTTTTTGGGAGTGGCCTTTCTCGGAGTCGGACTGTGGGCGTGGAATGAGAAGGTAAGGGTCACTGATCACACAAGATGAATACTAGAAGATGCCCTGTTCTGTACCTAAGAGCCATTACTTCAATAATTAATGGTTAAGGGAGAAGGTGGGTGAAAAGAGTTACTTTGTTGGAACTGCAAGGAGAAAGAGTGTTTCTGTTGCTCTGTCCTCAAGGACATTGTGGGGGTTCTTTGGCCACATTGCACTGGGGGATGCCCACTGTTGACCAGAGGCAATTGTCACTTTTTCCCTTCTCCTTCAGCATTGAACTTGGAGACCTCCAAGGTATGACGTTCTTCAACAACACCACATTATATCACCTCCACCCTCCCCAACAACCCCCATCTGCCAATGGACATCCAACACTAACATCTTTGTGTCCAACAATGCATGCCCAATGACTTGTCTTGTCCCCATGCCCAGAGCCCTCCAAGTGCCAGCTCCATCATAAGCCTCCCAAACGACAAGGACATCTTTGTAAACCTATGCCTCAATAAGGCAAAGTACAAAGTCAACTTATTATCAAAGTCACCGTATACAATCCTGAGATTTATTTTCTTGTGGGTATACACAGTAAATCCAAGAACCACAATAGAATAAATGAAAGACTGCAGAGAACAGGATAGACAAACAATCAATGTGGAAGTACAAAAGAGAAAATAATAATAAATAAATAAACAATAAATATCAAGAACATGAGATAAAGAGTCCTTGAAAGTGTTTCCATAGGGGGAATAGTTGACTTATGGGGCAAGTGGTTATCTCCGCTTGTTCAAGGGGTTGAGGGGTAATAACTGTTCCTGAACCTAGTGGTTTGGGTCCTGAGACTCCTGTACCACCTTCCTGATGGCAGCAGCGAGAAGAGAGCATGACCTGTGTGCTATGTGCTGTGTGGTACTAAGTTTTGCACCTTGGCCTTGGAGGAATGCTGTTTCGTTTGGCTGTGTACATGTGTATTGTTGAATGACAATTGGTACATGGAGCTTAGGAAAATAGAGGGCTATGCGGTAGGAAAATTCTAAGCAGTTTCTAGAATAGGTTACATGGTCAACACAACATTGTGGGCTGAAAGGCCTGTAATGTTCTAAACTGGAACTTGAACTTCCACAATGCTTTGGGAATTTATTAGCAGCCCCCAGTATGTAGTGGTGTTATTTAATGAATAGTCAATGCACACTTCACTTTCTCCCTCATAGTTCCCCAACAGGCACAAAACAATGAACACAGAAGTTCGTTGTAGCATTGTCTAGAGAAGTGGGAGGAAGTAGATGGGATAATAACTGAGTCATTAATAATCATTTGGATAATTTCAACAAGTATATGTCATGAACTCTGTCTCCCCCTTGGGGGTCACGCACTCGGTCCGAACCAGAGCTTGTGAACACATTCTTGGATCAACAGCCTTTTGCATTTTACTGAATTAACTTATTTTTTGCAATGATTGAAACATAACCTGAATTTTGTTGATTGGGTTATTATTGCCATGTAATAAGATAGTGGAAAAATTTGCCTTGCATGCAGTCCATACAGATTATTTTGTTACAACAATGAATCGAAGTACAATATTGTGCAGAAGTCTTGGGCACATATATCTCGCTAGGGTGCCTAAGACTTTTGCTCAGTAGTGTAGTACAAGGGAAACCAATAACAGAATGCAGAATAGAGTGTTACAGTTACAGAGGAAGTGTAGTGCAGGTAGATAATAAGTTGGAAGGTCATAACAAGGTAGATTGTAAAGTCAGGAGTCCATCTTATTGTACTCAGGAACCGTTTACTAGTCTTGCAACAGTTGAAGAGAAGCTCTTCTTGAGTCCGATGGTAAATACTTTCACCTTCTGCCTGATGCTGCGGAATGTCCAGGGCTGGCGGGGTCTTTCATCATGCTGCTTGTCTTTCTGATGCACTGATGTATAGACAGAGTCCATGGAGGGAGGCTGAATTCCAGGATGGACTGAGCTGTGGCTACAACGCTGCCATTTCTTGCAGTCATGGACAGAGCAGTTGCCATACCAAGCCGCGATGCATCCAGATAGGACGCCTTTGATGGTGCACTGAAAAGTTAGAGAAGGATAAATGGGATATGCCAAATTTTTTTAGACTCCTGAGGAAGTAGAGGCACTGGTGAGCTTTCTTGGCCGTGTCATCTTTGTGGTTAGACCAAGACAGGCTATTGGTGATGTTCACTTTCAATCCGGTTGACCTCACATTGACCAAAATCCCACTCACACACATGAGCTCTAAGTCAAGCTGACCTCATTAACTTAAGACTGTGGCATTTCATTCGATGTTATAGCCATCTGATCTTGAAGAGGGTCGCACAACCGCACAGTCCCGTGAGAATCTTTGTTGAATGCGCGGTCTGCTCCATCTTCAGAGCTGCATTTTCAGTTATCACCAGTTGGAAATATTATCACCGATCCGCACAGATTGTGGTCTTCCAGTTAGGAAGTCAAGGGTCCAATTTCAGAGAGAAGTACAGAGGCCCAGGTTCTGTAGCTCATCAATCAGGAATGTGGCAATGATGGTGTTAAATGCTGAGCTATAGTCAACAAACAGCATCCTGACGTAAGTGTTTGTATTGTCCAGGTAACCTAAGGCCATGTGAAGAGCCATTGAGATTGCGTCTGCTGCAGACCTATTATGGCAATAGGCAAATTGCAATGGATCCAGGTCCTTGCTGAGGCAGGAGTTCAGTCTAGTCATAACCAACTCTCAAAGCATTTCATCATCGTAGATATGAGCGTTACTGGGCGATAGCCATTAAGGCACCTCACACTACTCTTCTTTGGCACTGGTATGATTGTTGCTTTTTGGAAGCAGGTGGGAACTTTTGACTGTAGCAGTGAGAGTTTGAAAATGTCCTTGAATACTCCTGTCAGTTTGTTGGCACAGGTTTTCAGAGCCTTACCGGGTACTCAATCAGGGCCTGCCACCTTGTGAGGTTTCACTCTCCTTAAAGACAGCCTAACATCAGCCTCCAATGGGGAAAGAAATCTCCTTTCTGGTGTCATTTACATCCTGTCTCAAGTGTGGACCCACAATTAAAGTCAGAGAGCCACGTGGCATGGGAACAGGCCATCAGCCCACTGAATCACAGTAGCAACAATTGACCATGACAAACTTGTCTCCCAATGCCGCGTGTTTGGGAAAGAGGAAACCCATCCAGTTACACGGAAACTATGCAAATCAGCACAGATTAAGACTGATGACAGAATTGATAGCTTTGTGGCCAAGTTTGTGGACGATATGAAGATGGGTCCTCCTGCAGGAAGTGTTGAGGAAGCAGGGAGTCTGCAGAGGACTGGGATAGATTAGGAGAATAAGTTTTGAGGTGGCAGATTAAATATAGTTTTGGAAGAGTATGGTAATGCACTTTGGTAGAAGGAATAAAGGCATAGAATATTTTCTAAAAGGGGAGAAAATTCAGAAAACACGTGTGCAAAGAGACTTGGGAGTCCTCATGCAGGATTCCCTAAAGGTTAAATCGCATGTTGAGTCGATGGTAAGGAAGGCAAATGTAATGTTACCCATTAGTTTTGAAAGGACTAGAATATTAAAGCAAGGATGTAATGCTGAGCCTTTATAAGGCGTCGATTTCGACTGCTCGGGGTTTTCTGATCAGCTTTGGGCCCCTTATCGAAGAACAGATGTGCTGCGTACATAGGAAGTTCACGAGAATGAGTCGAGGAATGAAAGTGTTAACATATGAGGAGTGTTCGATGGCTCTGGGCCTGTACTCACGGAGTTTAGAAGAATGAAGGGGGATCTCATGGAAACCTATAGAGAGGTAGGGTCTAGGGCCAGAGGGCACAGCCTCAGAATAGAGGGACATCCATTTAGAATAGAGATGAGGAGGAATTTCGTTAGCCTGGAGGTGGTGTATCTGTGGAATTCTTTATCACAGACAGCTATGGAGGCCAAGGCTTTGGGTATATTTCAAGTGGAGGTTGATAGATTCTCAATTAGTAAGGCTGCCAGAGGTTATGGGGAGAAGGCAGGGGCTGAGAGGGATAATAAAATCAGCCATGTTGGAATGCGGAGCAGACTCGAAGGGCCAAATAGCTTTAATCTGCTCCTATGTTTTATGAATCTGGCACTGTGAGGCTCCAGCTTTACAGCAGTGCACTCATAACTTCCTCTTTCCTTTCATGGGTATCATTTTCCCTTGCACACTCCGACCCTCCTCCCTACCCCCCACCTCCTTTCGGATTCCTGTGACTGTCAAAGATTGCCAACAAGCTGACACCCAGTAGACAGAGACGAGAAGCGAGTGTGTGTGTGTGTGTGTGTGTTTATGAATGAATGATACCCTTGGCCCAAACAACATTTTATTGTCCACATTGATTTATGACATTCAAGATATGCATTCATAATTCTTTTGTAGTCAGTGACTTTCATATATACTGTATATAGGAAAACATTGCATTTAAACACTGGTTTTGTGGCCTTCACAGTACTGCGGTTTCTCATGTTAAGGGGTAGTGCTGATTGCTGAGGTCTGTTTTGTCTGCCTCCTGGTGAAATAGGTGTGCACTTGATCCTGTTCTAGTTTCTGATAAATTAGATCGAGATAAAACTGAGCTAGTTAAGTTTTGCAAGTTATTTTCATGTGCTCTGGCTGCAGTTACTGACTTTGTGGTTCAGCAAAGAAATCCCCTCCCAGCCAGTGACTGTGATACGAGTAATTTTTTAAAGCTGCACACTTAAAAGGTCTGGATAACACCACGGAAACAAGGCTTGGTCTCCATTGAGCAGACCCTGACTGCAGTAAAACTCCAGTAACTTTCTATCTGGTCATTCGGGTATCCTTATGGTCTAGAATTACCTGTTACTCTGCACTGTGAATACGCAATGTGAGTTAGGCTCAGGGACACCAGGAGTCAGTGATGTGGGGATGTTTGTTGTGAAGTAGTACAGACCCTTCAGCCCAACTCATCCACACTAACCAACCTGCCTACCTAACCTAGTCCATTTTGCTCATGTTTGGCCAATGTCCCTCAAAGCCTATCCTATGCATGTACCAAATGACTTTTTAATGTTATTTTCATATCTGGCTCAACCACTTTCTCGGGGGCAGCTTGTTCCATATACCCATCATCCACTGCGGGAAATCGCTAAGGTCCTATTTAACTCTTTCTCCACTAACCCTAAGCTTTTGCCCCTGTTTGTGACCAGGACTATCCTGACAAGCTGAAATTCACCAGTGAAACTCACCAGGTTTCCTCTAAAATCAATGGGTGATTGTATAGTTGTACTTAAGTGTGACCAGTTAAAAAGTAAAATGGGTATATGGAGTAATGTCCAATCCTGAAATCCTGCATTTTGGCATCACCAAATTCCCAATGATGCTGGATTATTAGAGTTTTACTGATCATCTCTGAACCAATCATGTATATTTAGACCATAAGACCATGAGATTTAGGAATAGAATTAGGCCTTTCGGCCCACTGGGTGTGCTCTGCCATTCCATCATGGCTGATTTATTCTCCCCCTCAACCCCATTCTCCTGCCCTCTCCCTGTAACCTTTGACACCCTTACTAATCAAGAACCTATCAGCCTGCACTTTAAATGTATTCAATGACAGCTGTCTGTGATAATGATTCCAAAGATTTACCACCCTCTGGCTCATCTCTTCTAAAGTGGCATCCTTCTCGCCTGTTTCTTCCCCATCGAGGTGGTACGAAAGGAAAAGTAAATCAGATGTGAGCATAGTGTTACAGTTACAGAGAAAGTGCAGTGTAGAGAGAGAACAAGTTGCAAGACCATAATGAGGTAGATTGTGAGAGCAAGAGTCCTTCTTATCATACTAAGGAACTGTTCAATAGTCTTAGAATGACAAGAAGGATTCTTGAGCTCAGTCTTCCTCCTTGCGGCCTTGCGACTGTAACACTATACTCACAGTCTGATTTCTTTTTCCTTTTATACTACTTTGATGTAGTTAGATACGGACTGATCTTTGGATGGCATGCAAAAGTTGTCACTAACTCAGTACAGGTGATATGGTAAACCTTGCATTCATGCTGTATTTTCTTATGACGTCAAAGAAGGCTATTCTTCCCATGGAGTCCATGCCTGCATTCAGATTTTCCCCAATTCTATTCCTTCTCTAGACCTCTGCAACCTATACCTTCACACGCTCGTTGTGCATCTTTGTTCTGGTGTCTCCTACCTACACAAGGAGTGATATACAGTGGCCATTTGACCTACCGACATGTGGGAGGAAACCAGACACCTGGGGTAGCCCTCGCAGACCAGACACCCGGGTTAGCCCTCGCAGATCAGACACCCGGGGTAGCCCTCGCAGACCAGACACCCGGGGTAGCCCTCGCAGACCAGACACCTGGGGTAGCCCTCGCAGACCAGACACCTGGGGTAGCCCTCGCAGACCAGACACCCGGGGTAGCCCTCGCAGATCAGACACCTGGGGTAGCCCTCGCAGATCAGACACCCGGGGTAGCCCTCGCAGACCAGACACCCGGGGTAACCCTCGCAGACCAGACACCCGGGGTAGCCCTCGCAGATCAGACACCTGGGGTAGCCCTCGCAGATCAGACACCCGGGGTAGCCCTCACAGACCAGACACCCGGGGTAACCCTCGCAGACCAGACACCTGGGGTAGCCCTCGCAAACCAGACACCTGGGGTAGCCCTCGCAAATCAGACACCTGGGTTAGCCCTCGCAGACCAGACACCCGGGGTAGCCCTCGCAAATCAGACACCCGGGGTAGCCCTCGCAGACCAGACACCTGGGGTAGCCCTCGCAGATCAGACACCCGGGGTAGCCCTCGCAGACCAGACACCCGGGGTAGCCCTCGCAGACCAGACACCCGGGGTAACCCTCGCAGACCAGACACCTGGGGTAGCCCTCGCAGACCAGACACCTGGGGTAGCCCTCGCAAATCAGACACCTGGGTTAGCCCTCGCAAATCAGACACCTGGGTTAGCCCTCGCAGACCAGACACCCGGGGTAGCCCTCGCAAATCAGACACCTGGGGTAGCCCTCGCAGATCAGACACCCGGGGTAGCCCTCGCAGACCAGACACCCGGGGTAACCCTCGCAGACCAGACACCTGGGGTAGCCCTCGCAAATCAGACACCTGGGTTAGCCCTCGCAGACCAGACACCCGGGGTAGACCTCGCAGACCAGACAGCTGGGGTACCCTCGCAGACCAGACACCCGGGGTAGCCCTCGCAGACCAGACACCCGGGGTAGCCCTCGCAGACCAGACACCTGGGGTAGCCCTCGCAGACCAGACACCTGGGTTAGCCCTCGCAGACCAGACACCCGGGGTAGCCCTCGCAGACCAGACACCTGGGGTAGCCCTCGCAGACCAGACACCCGGGGTAGCCCTCGCAGACCAGACACCCGGGGTAGCCCTCGCAGACCAGACACCTGGGTTAGCCCTCGCAGACCAGACACCCGGGGTAGCCCTCGCAGACCAGACACCCGGGGTAGCCCTCGCTGACCAGACACCTGGGTTAGCCCTCGCAGACCAGACACCTGGGGTAGCCCTCGCAGACCAGACACCTGGGGTAGCCCTCGCAGACCAGACACCCGGGGTAGCCCTCGCAGACCAGACACCCGGGGTAGCCCTCGCAGACCAGACACCCGGGGTAGCCCTCGCAGACCAGACACCCGGGGTAGCCCTCGCAGACCAGACACCTGGGTTAGCCCTCGCAGATCAGACACCCGGGGTAGCCCTCGCAGACCAGACACCCGGGGTAGCCCTCGCAGACCAGACACCCGGGGTAGCCCTCGCAGACCAGACACCTGGGGTAGCCCTCGCAGTCACAGGGAGAATGTGCAAGCTCCACTCAGTAGAATATTCCTGAGATCAGGATTAAATATGTGACACAGGAGCAGTGAGGCATCAGCACGATCTGCTGTACCAACGTGCCCTTTCTTTTAGTGTGGTGATATTTTATTTTCCAGTAGGTCCAAAAAATAGGAATGTAATGAGACAGATTGTGCTTGTCATTTTTGGACTGTGTTACACTCGATGAGCTGTGTATCTGTTTGTTGGCTTTCAGGGAGTGTTGTCGAATATTTCCTCCATCACAGACTTGGGTGGCTTCGATCCAGTCTGGCTGTTCCTTGTTGTCGGAGGTGTGATGTTCATTCTGGGATTTGCCGGATGTATTGGTGCTCTGCGGGAGAACACCTTTCTTCTCAAGTTTGTAAGTAAATAATAACACTATTAGCATTCTCAGCACAGCAGGAGGCCAGTGTGCCCCCTGAATCCATGCTAGCTAAAGGGGGCATGGCTTAAACCTTTGTGTAAACTTGATACTGTGGCATTAAAGTAAAGAGTCTACTTCCTCCATGCCCCCCATTTCCTTGACCCTGCGTAACCTATTCACTCACATTCCAATGAACTCCTCTTTCATTCTTTTGCCTCTTAACCATTCTGAGGAGTATTTTGTTAATTTATCAAAACGTCTTTGGATGTGGGAGTGAACTGGAGTGACCTTGAGGAAACTGATGCAGTACACGGGGAGAACAAGCAATCTTCACAGGGGTCAGGAATGAACTTGTAAGTGGATCTATGAGGCAGTCACATGAACACGTCCCCAAGAGTGAGGGAGGATTTAAATGAACACACAAGGCACCAGTGTCTAAAGTCTCCTTAACTCTGTTCTCTTGTTTTGAAACAGTTCTCTGTGTTCCTCGGCGTAATTTTTTTCCTGGAGCTCACTGCGGGGGTGCTGGCTTTTGTCTTCAAGGACTGGATCAGAGATCAGCTCAACTTCTTTATTAACAAGAACATCAGAGCCTATCGAGATGACATCGATCTGCAGAACCTCATTGACTTCACACAGGAATATGTAAGTCATCGGGTAGTGGAAAGGTCTTGAATGAGAGCCATTTAGTGTGGCTAGTTATTAGGGGCTATCAGAGGACAGCTTTTCCGTTCACAAAACTTTACCACGTTCACAAAATGTAACCAAGGTTATGGAGCTTAGATTGTGAAGAGATGACAGATACGAAAACCATAGAATACCACTGCCCTGAAGAAGACTTATGGCCTGTCATCTGTGGTAGCTCTTAGTGGAGGAAAGCTGTTAATTTGGTTCCCTTCTCTTCCCCGTAGCCCTCTTCTCTTTCGGGTACCTGTTCAATTCCTTTTGCAGGCATTGAATGATTGTTCTGGCGCCCTTGCAGGCAGTGAGTTCTGGATTAAAAACAAAAAATGCTATAGACACTCAGCAGGTCAGGCAGCATCTATGGAGAGAAAACTGAAATACTGATTCAGAACTGGGGAACTGGCAAAATGAACATACTTGCACGAGGTTGATGGGTTCTTGATTAGTTGTGAGGAGAAGGCAAAAGTATGGGGTTGAGAGGGATGATAAATCAGTCATGATGGAATGGCAGATGAGACTCGATGGGCTGAATGGCCTATTTCTTCTCCAATGTATGTTGAATACATAGTGGTCTCACGAGGGACCTGCTTCAGGCTGTCTAAGCGCGAATGTGAGTGCTTGGTAATCTTAGCTGATCTGTCTGAATGCTTCAGATCAATATCCTTTCATCAGAACTGAAGGAATCAGAATCAGCTTCATAATCACCAGAATGCATCACAAAATTTATTTTAAAGTTAATTTTTGTAAATGAAGGGAGGTGAACGAGGGCAGAAAGGATGGGGGTGGTGCGCAGAAACAAGCAGAAGTGCAGAAGTCGGTGATTGCTGGAACTATGAAATAAGAAAGAAGCCTTTGTTTCCAATCTCCAGTGACTGTGGCATTCCTCATCGTGCACAGTTGCAGCTTTGCTTGTCTCTGCAATTTAAATCTTAATTGTCTGTTTTCAGTGAAAGGTTGTTGATCTGAAATTAGATCTCCCTATCTCCATGGATGCTGCACGACCGATTGAGTGCGTCTGACATTATTTGATTTTATTTTGGATTTCCACCATCTGCAGTTGTTGATCGACGGAAGCAGGCTGCACTGAATGTCTGTTGTGATTTGATAAGCATTGATCACCATGGTGGAATCATAGCATCAGCCTGTCACATCCATATTAATCGAAACCTGGTTTGGTGACAGTTTTTCAAATATAACCAAGTTAGGTTTTAATGAAGGGAGGGTTTCTGCCTCTCTCACTCTTAGAAACATAGAAAACCTACAGCATAATACAGGCCCTTCAGCCCACATTGCTGTGCCAAACTTGTATGTACTTAGAAATTACCCAGAGTTACCCATAGCCCTCTATTTTTCTAAGCTCCATGTACCTATCCATAAGTCTCTTAAAAGACCCTGTTGTGTCCCTCTCCACCACCGTCACCACTTGTGGGCATCTTAGATCTCCCACTACCTCTGGGTGAGACATTTTACTTATCATCCCTCTATTGTTTCTGTCAAATACTTCAATCTGTGCATCCACCTTCTCTCGTGTTTGGCCATTCTGCTAAGGAATTAAACAGTTGTTTTAGCTTTATTTGTCACGGGTGCATTGAAGCATTAGAACATACAGTTACGCACCATTCGCATCAAATCAAATCAGCGAGGATTGTGCTGGGGGCAGCTCATAAGAGTCGCCATGCATCTGGCACCATCGTAGCACGTCCACAACTTACTAACACTAACCCGTACATCTTTGGAGTGTGGGAGGAGACTGAGCACCCAAAGGAAACCCGTGCAGTCACAGGGAGAATGTACTCATTCCTTACAGAATGCGATGGGAATCAGAAACCAATCGCGATTGCACTATTGACTATGCTAAGGTGCTGCCCAGGGGAAAGGTCCTTGCAGTTTTATACACTACAGTCAATCTCTCTACTGCTTCATCGGTTCCAAAGGAAATAACCCTAGCAGCTCCAGTTGTTCTTCATAGGTGTAATTTTCCAGGCCTGGTGGTGTAAACTGTTGCCCATGTTTAGATTTATATTTAAACATTGATTGCAAAGTGAAATGCTACAGGTACAAAAGGGTTTCCTGCAGTGTATCTGGTGTGAAGCTGATGGTTTGCAGCCAAGATAGTTATCTCTTCTCTTTCCATCCCCAGTGGGAATGCTGTGGTGCCCACAGCGCCGATGACTGGAACCTAAACATTTATTTCAACTGCACAGACAGCAACACAAGTCGGGAACGTTGCGGTGTGCCCTTCTCCTGTTGTACCAAGGACCCCACGGTAAGACTCCTGGGTTAAGCAGTAAAGCATTCCTTCCAATCAACAGGGAGGTTCTTGAAGATTTACACAGAAGACTGTTAATGGTTGAGGGTTGAGAGCTTTGAGTTCCTCGGAGTGAATATCACCAATAAGCCTGTTCTAGTCCAACCACGTGGCCAAGAAAGCTCACCAGTGCCTCTATGTCCTCAGTAGGCTGGAGAGACTCAATGGGTCAAGCAGTATCTGTTAGCGGGTGGTTGGGGAAGGAATGTCAATACTTCAGTAACTTCTGCAGCATTTTGAAGATAAACAACAATAATTCCTTTCCCCATGCAAATTAATGACTTCCACCAGCAGATTATTACTCCAGATTCTTCAAACAGATGCTCTGCTTCAGCTTGCGTTGATATAAATGATGGTATGGTTTATTTCACAGGGAGGCAGTCAAGCAAAATGCGGGACGGAGCCCCTTTAAGGGTTCAGCATTGCTTAGTCTTGAAGGTGGGTTCACAGGATGAGAGGATGAAAGGGTAAAAGATAGTGAAGTGTAGGAAGGAAATACCAGCCAGCTGAAGGCACGTCCACCGGTGGTGGAGTGATGGGAATTAGAAGAGTACTGAAGGGCAAGTGATGGTTAGAGAGGCAAAGGCATTGGGACTGGGCTGTGTAAGGCCAAGAGGAGTTTTAACAGCAAGACAGAGGCAGTGAAACTAATGAAAACGAATTGACCAAGAAGATCAGAAATTTGCCAGTTGAAAGGTAGATTCAGCATAGGTCAGTCAGTACAGGAGTGAGATAAGAAAAGTGGAAATCAAAGTAAGTTCTAACCCAAGGATGAAAAGAAATTGCCTCCATTTCATTGGCCCTAATGCCCCCCACCCCCAGGCTTCTTCTACAAGATCCACTGCTGATCCTCGGGCTCGTGTTTGAAATGCAGTTACAGCGAATGCTGCATGTCTTCTGACATCACTGCACTCATACTGACCCAGCATGGAGCAGCACAACCTGGGAACAGGCCCTTCAGCCCACAGTTTCTGTACTGTCTATGCGGCTGATTTAAATCACTGCTCAGCCAGGGCCTGTTGGTTTAAGACGGCAGCGTGGAATTTGAGTTTATTTTAATCAAATATGTGCTTAATTCATTATATGTACAGTAAATACAATCAGTACATGTCTGCCTACATTCATTGTGTTATTAATTGAATACACTCTTACAATGCATCAGCACCACATATGTTTCCTCCTCAAACAATACATCAGTGAAGTGTTTATGAGGCTGTTACACAGAGTCTTGCCCTTCAATGTCTGGTGGAAATTGGACTCAGACTTGTAGTTCTCCCTCACACAGCCTTTGCGTGGGCTGCACTGAGCTTCAGTGTGTTCCTCAGCATGTGGCTCCTTCAGTCCAGAACATAGATTTGCTTGTGGACATCTCACAATGGAAGACCAGTGTGTCTTTGACCCTCCAGCAGCAGTTGTTATATCTCTCAGTGTATGTCCCTGGGATCAGTCTGTAGGTCAGAGTCCACTTGCTGCACCTTCTCGAGATGAAAATTGACAAACGGCCTTCCATCCTTTCGCTGACCTTGGCAAGTACTAGGTAGTGGGCGATTGTCTCATCCGGAGGGCAGTGCCTGGTGGAGTGAGACTCCATCGGGACCGGTGCATCTTCCAGCTGTGTTGGAAATGCATTGTATTAACCGTGTGTGAGACTGGTTTGATGCAGAACCATTTGAATTCATGTTACGATGCAAGCAGATTTGCAGGTTGTTGTCTACACACACACAGGTTGATAGAATCTGCTATTAATAACCCAACAATGTCAACTTTGGCTAATGGTTTTGTGTCATTACCTTCTTTCTTTAGGAGGATGTCATTAACACCCAGTGTGGGTATGATGTGAGATCGAAAGAGGTGAGTGTGAAGAAATGAGACAACAGAGTTTAAAAAAATTCTAGATAAATAGGTTCTTTAAAGTCTTCTGTAGGTTTCTGTGTGTCTTCAGCAGGGTTAAGCAGGGTCTTCGGCACAACTGGTCCATGCCAAGCAAGATTCCCACCTAAATTAGTCCTAGTTGTCCATGTTTGGTCCATATATACCTTTCCCACCTATGTCTGTGTCTAGGTATGTTTTAAATGTTGTTACCGTACATGCTTAAATCACTTCCTCTGGCAGCTCATTCCACATACTGGCCACTCTCTGGCGGAAAAGGTTGCCCTTCCGGTTCCTGTTAAATCACTCCCTTTTCATCTAAAACCTACGCCCTCTAGTTCTTAGTTCCCCATCCCTCGGTGGAGAGATGTATTCACCCCATCTGCATCCTCTAATGATTTTATGCGTCTGTAAGATTGCTGCTCGTTTTCCTGTGCTCCAGTGGGGGGGGGGGGGGAGAGAAATGTTCCAACCTGCCCAACCTCTCTCAATAACTCAGTTCCTTGAGACAAGCAACATCCTCATAAATCACCCCTGCACTTTTTCCAGATTAAAGGTGTCTTTCCCCTATAGCATGGCGATCAAAACTGGACACAGTATTCCAGCTCTGAGCTCATCAATACCTTCAACAGATGCAAAATGACATTCCTAATTTCTGTACTCAAAGCTCTGACCGATGAGGATCTGTGTGCCGAAAGCTGGCTTTCCTGCCTGTCTACCTGCAATGCTGCTGTCAAAGCACTTTTCACAACACAGAACCCTAAGAGTTCACTGTGCAAGTCTTACCATCACTTGACTCCCAAAATGACACTTCCTTTGTTTGTGGCACTGTGGATAGTGCCAGAGGTGGTCTTGGATTACAGTGGTACACTGATCGGATGCAGAGCTGGGCTGAGAAGTGGCAGATGCAGTTCAATCCAGAAACTGTGAAGTGATACATTTTAGAATGTCAAACCTGAAGGCAGAGTACAAGTCCATGGCAGGGTTCTTAACAGTGTGGAGGAACAGAAGGATATTGTGGTCCATGTCCACAGATGCCTCAGAGTTGCCACATAAATTGATAGGGTGGTTAAGAAGCTGTGTGGGACTTCTTTAGTCAGGGATTGAGTCCAAGAGCTGCAGGGCAATGTTGCAGCGCTGTAAAACTCTGGTGAGATCACACACATATTCAGTTCTGGACACCTCATTATAGGAACCATTTGAGAGAGAGTGCAGAGGAGGTTAACGAGGATGCTGCCTGGATTAGAGGAAAGGTCCAGTGAGCTAGGACATGGACGATGAGAGGAGACTTGATAGAGGTGTATGAGATGAGAGGCATAGACAGAGTGGACAGTCAGCACCTTTTTCCCAGGTTGGCAATGGCTAATATGAGAGAGCATCCTGTTAATATGATCGGAGGTAAGTATGGGAGGGGTGGGAAGATTTAAGAGATTCTTGGATAGGCATATGGATGAAACAAAAGAGGGCTATGTGGGCAAGAAGGGTTAGATTAATGTTGCTGTGTGTTGAAAGGTCAGCACAGCATCGTGGGTTGAAGGACTGCTACTGTGTTGTATGCTCCTTGTTCTAAAATGCAATACGTCACATTTAACTGCATGTGTGGGAGATTCAGTTAGAGTGTAGACACTTCAGATGGCTATATCTGGTAATTCCAGAAAACCCTGTTGAGAGGGAGCTCTCTGGTAATTGAACAATGGAGCAGATCGTTGGAAGTGATTGGGACTTATTTACAAACCTGTCTTCAGCAGAAGACATTCATTACAAAACCCAGTCGTTAATCTCTCAGACGTTAGTACACGTGACTGAGGAGAATTTGCACGCAGCAATTTCCATGGAACTTTATAAGTGCTTCATCCGGTGTGCTCTTCTCCTTATAGGTCCTTGAGCAACAGAATTATATCTACACTAAAGGCTGCGTTGGGCAGTTTGAGAAGTGGCTGCAAGAGAACTTGACAGTGGTTGCTGGGATATTTATTGGAATTGCATTATTGCAGGTGAGAGTTATTCCTGTATTTTCCTAGCATTCAATCCTTACCATAGTCTACTCAATCTCTGAAACATTTCCCAATCATACAGGTGGAGCAGCGCCCCACCTGGTTTCCATTGTTCTACCGTTGGGGTCACGGCCTACTCTCTGGGAGTCCAACCCTAAACCCCTGCAAAACCTCTTCGAGATGTTCTTTGTCGTCTTCCTTTTGATCAACTGTTTGGACTTTATTACAGTGTATGAGAAACCCATTGATTCACAGAGCAATTCTACTTCCCTGTAATTCTTCCTACATTCCCAAAAGGACTCTACCACTTACTGGGTGCTATTAACAGCAGCCATTTAACATTCCAATTGCAGTCCTTGGGATGTTGGAGGAAACTGGAGCACCTGGAAGATACCAATGGTCACAGGGAGAAAGTGCAAACTCCACTTTGGCATCACATCGTGTTTGCTAGCCCTCCAACTGTACGATATGGGGGCTGATTTGTGATGGAATCTGTCCTCAGCCTCCTTCAGTGCCGGGTTAAAGTTAAATGCTAATCGGAGGAATATTCTACTTAATCCATGTCGGCTAACCCAAGCTGGAGGCATGACCATTGATTTCTTGCACCCACTACCCTCTGTTCCCTTTTCCTTTTTTTTTCCTTTTCTCTCTGATCCCAGTGGCCTTCATCACCCTATCTCTTCTCCATCTGTCTATCACCTACACATCCTCCCCTCCCACTAGTTCCTTTCCCCAACTTCCTCTCTTTAATCTATGCTCCAAGTTCCCCTATCGTCTTTGTCCCTTCCACCTATCACCTCCCAGTTTCTCTCACCATGCTAGGCTCTTCCCTTCCACCTGCCGATCACGCTGCTCACCTGGATTCACCTTTTCCCTGCCACCCCTTTCCTCAAAAGCCTTTTATTTTGCTGGCTATCTTCCCTCTCTGTTTCCAGTCCAGATGATGGGTCTCAACTGGAAACACTGACTGTTCACTTCCCTGCGCAGGCGCTGCCCGACCCACTGAGTCCCTCCAGTGCTTTGTGTGTGACAGCTGATAATACAATCACAGTTCGTTGCCATTGATCCGCAGCTGTGTGTGACTCTTCTAGAAAAAGATAATTCCAATGTTGCATAATTTACGCTGATAATATTTTTCAAGTTAACTTAACTGGAACGTCTGGAAAGAAAAACAACCTCCCCTGGAATCTGGGTCATGCAAGATAACATGCCTGTTGTATTCTTGTCATGTGGTTAGATAACATCAAATCATTTCCTTGTCACTGATAAATGACCTTAATTTCATAAGGTTTTACAGTTCCTATATGTGGGAAGGACTGGGTTGCACATTATCTATCAATTTAGTATTGTCATTCAGGCTTTGAAACTCACTAGTATGTAACTCAGAAATATACCAGCAAGGGTGAGGAGAAATTTCTTTAGCTAGAAGTTGATAAATCTGTGTAATTCATTGCCACAACAGCAGAGGAGGCCAAGTCATTAAGTATATTTAAAGTGCAGGTTGATTGGCTTATGATAAGAAAAGGTGGTCAAAGGTTATGAGAAGGCGGGAGAATGGGTTTGAGAGAGACATGATTGAATGGTGGAGCAGGTTTGATGGGCCAGTTGAGTTTCGATGTCTGCTGGGCTTGTGCTGTGACCTGATTCTGCTGAGCCAACACGGGAGTTAGTACTGTCTTCAGTGTATACATGTGCCCTGTTTAAAGTCAATTTCATTGTCATACGCACAAGTACACTTATGCAGAGGTGCAATGAAAAACATGCTTAGAGCAGCATCGCAGGCGAAAAGCATTCGCTAGAAAAGCCATTAATTCATTAACCATTAAAACATAGATTGCACGAACTTCGAACAAATAGCATACATTTTAGTGCAAAGGGATCAAAGTCATCATAGAGTTGCTAAACTGTAGTGATAAGGGTTTTGCTGGGTGGTTCAAGAACCAACTGATTGAAGGGAAGTAGATGTTCTTCATCTTGGTGGAGTGGACTTCAAGCTTCTGTACCTCCTACCCAGTGGTAGCTGCAAGAGGATGGCATGGGCCAGATGGTAGTGTTCTGTGATGGACGTTGCCCTCTTGAAGGCAGCACGTCCATTGGGGGAAAGGGGTATGCCCACGAAGCACTGGTCTGAGTTCTCTACTCTCTGCAGCGTTTACGTTGCTGCACATTCAAGTTCAAGTTAATTATCATTTAGCCATACATTTACATGTATACAGCTAAATGAAGCAAAACATTTGAACTGCCACATCAGACCATCATGTCAGAAACTGATACAGATTGTAATTTGTTTATTTTCATTTAATCAGGGAGCAATTTGTACTCCAAGAAGATTGAGGTTTTTCACTTTATTTTGTCACCATTACTTGTTGAATTGTACCTCTGGTCTTGGAGGTAGTTGTGCCCTGGAAGGTTAGTTTTGGAGGGGGTGGAATAACCACAACAGAGGAGAGGTTTTGTCCTATTCCAGTGGGGGTGGTGATGTCTAGGCCAGTTGTTGTTGTTTAAAGTGCTCTCCCCTGCTTTCTTCATTTGAGGTAAAAGATCCAGAGGCAGGCTGCTGAAGGTGAGAGGAAATCTTACCACCTTGCCCAACATTGGTCAAAATCAGAACCATGGCTTACCTCACTATTTCTGCTTCATCTTCCAGTAAGATAATGGCCATTTGAATCTAGACCCCAACACAGCTTCCCCACTCTCTTCGCGTACCCCTTGACTCATTGTGATTGAAGTGTCTGACAGTATCCTCTCGTGTGTCTTGCCGAAGGGTCCTGGCCTGAACCGTTGACTATGCTCTTTTCCACAGATGCTGCCTGGCTTGCTGAGTTCCTCCAGCATTTTGTGTGTGTTTCTCCTCTTGTATGTATTCAGATTGAATTCTCACAGCTCCCTAAGAGGAGAATTCCAGAGACTCACCGTTGTGTGTGAGTGTGAGTGTGTGTGTGTGTGTGTGTGTGTGTGTGTGTGTGTGTGTGTGTGTGTGTGTGTATGCGCACCTATCTGTGCATCTGCCTCTCTGCCTGTGTACATAATCTGACAAGCTGTTGGGCTTGCATGAACCCTATGCTTCACAACGGAACCAAGGCTCCAAGTGATGTGCACTTTGAGTTACGGCTCTGTATGTAGTGCTGCATTGTGCTTCAATCTGTGAACAACCAGTCCCTCAGCAGCTCTCCCATGCCATACGGTTGATTTTTTTTTGTTAAATTGCTGCTGCCACCAAGAAAATGAATCATTTGAACAGTCCCCAGCACAATGCTGAAGTCTGGGCAGAAAAGAGTTGCTGATGAATTTGGGCCCGTTCACTAACTCCTACAAAACCCATGTAGACTGGGGGCAAGGAAGTCTTCTTATTTTCATTGCTGGACAATGAGAAAAGATTTGGGGCTTTCTAGAAAGTGAAAGTCCACATGATTGTGGTCTTTCAAGGGAATTAATTGTATTGATGTAGGGTGCTTTTACTTGGTGACAAAAACTGAAACGGGATCTTAAAACCAAATAGAAAATTCAGGAGAAATGCCTTCAACCAGAGGTCAGTTGGTTTCTCTTTAACATTTATGTTTGCCTGAAACTTTGTCTTTTCTCTCTCCACCCCTCAGATTTTTGGCATCTGCCTGTCTCAGAACCTGGTCAGTGACATCGAAGCAGTTAAGGCCAGCTGGTGACCCTGTGCCCTGTTTTAGACTGTTCTGCGGCAGGAAACACAGAAGCCCGTGGACTGTCAGTAGCGTGCTGAGCCAGCAAGTGTTCCAGAACGAGGGTTGGGGGACCGGGAGGGAGTGACGCACCTGCAGATTCGAGAAATCGGTGTTTCTCTCCCACCCTTACACTGCCTGACCAACCTTCACAAAATGTGACTGTAGTGGAGAAAATGGCGCCTGTACCGTGCTCACGAACTGCCACAAGGAGACTCACAATGAGATAGCGCTCTACCAGCCTGTCTCCCTTTCTGCAGTGTTGTGTGTGGACACTGTTGTTGAATGTTGTTTCAGCTGAGGAGGGTCCAACATTCTCACATGTAGATTTAATCCCTCCCTGCATTGGATCGACCACAGGAAACACCATTCTCCCCTCGTCTTGTGAATATTCCCTCATAATGTAAAAATATGGATTTGATTCGATGATCTGTAATGCAGGAGACCATTGTATCAGGAGTTGTCTGTTGTAATCCCCATGTCTACAACATCTTACTTCAGTGAACCCTCAGTCCTTTATTCAAAACTTCTTGGAATTTGAGCCTAAAGGGCTGTTTTCTGGGAAGAAAACTGAACTAAAGGGCTTTGACAAAGAATTAGATGGCTGAATTTTGCCCATTTCTGCAATTGTGGCAGTGATTTGAACTTGAATCTCGGCTGGGTTGCCTGCAGCCTGATGGTATGGACATTGAATTTTCCGATTTCATTTAACATATTCCTTTCCCCTTCCCAACAGTCCACCCACAGTCTATCTCCTTTCTACCCACTTCATTATGGAGACCCATCAACCACACCCATCCAGATTCCCTGCCCATCACCCACTTATCTATCAAGCTGGGTTTGACATCGAACGTAGAGCAGTTCAACACATTACGTGCCCTTCAGTGCATGATGTTGTGCTGACCTTTTAACTTAGATCACTTCCCTCCCACATACCCCTCCATCCTTCTTTCATCCATGTGCCTACCTATGGGTCTCTTAATTGTCTCTAACACATCTGCCTCCACCGTCACTCCTGGCAGCCTGTTCTGCACACCCATCACTAAAAATGGAAAAAAAAATACTACCTCTGACATCCTCCCTGTAATTCCCTCCAAATCACCCTAAAATTATGCCCTCTCATATTAACCATTTCTGCCCAGGGGAAAAAGGTGCTGGTTTCCACTCTGTCAATGCTTTTTATCATTTTATATGCCTCTGTCACCGCACCTCTCATCCCCTTTCTCTCCAAAGAGAAAAGCTTAAGCCTGCTCAACCTTTTCTCATAAGAATGTGCTCTAATCCAGGCAGCATCCTGGTAAATCTTTTCTGCATCCTCTCTGAAGCTTCACATCCTTCCTACAATACAGTGACCAGAACTGTGAACAGAATGCTCGAGGTGTGTTCCAACCAGAGTTTCATAGAGCTGCAACATTACCTCATGGCTCTTGAACTCAGTCCCCTAACTAATAAAGACCAACTCGCCATACGCCCTTTTAACCACCATATCAACTTGAGTGTCAGCTTTGGAGGGTTCAATGGACGTGTATCCATAGATCCCTCTGTTCCTCCACGCTGCTAAGAATCCTGCCGTTAACCTGTACTAGAATCACAAACATGAGAAAATCTGCAGGTGCTGGAAATACAAAGCAACACACACACAATGCTGGAAGAACCCAGCAGGCTGGGCAGCATCTATGGAAAAGAGAACGTAGTTGGCGTCTCGACCCAAAATGTCGACTATTTATTCTTTTCTTTAGTTTCTCCCCAGCCTGCTGAGCTCCTCCAGCATTGTGTGTGTGTGTGTTGCATTAGCCTCTGTAAGTTCGACTTTCCAAAGTGCATCACTTCACGCTTTTTTTTAAAATTGAACTTCATCTGCCACATCTCAGCCCATCACTACACGATCATAACATCACCAGCCTTCGTATTATTTGATGTACTGATTCATCTTTCCACTTCCTCACCCAGGTCATGCAGAAATCTTTCCAATCTCCTGCCCCCTCCTGGTTTCATTAATACATCAGAGCTCCCTTATCTCATTCACCTAGTACCTACCAGCCTCTGTCTATACAGGCCATCTTCCCTCGACACTTTCAGCCCTGTGCAGGGTCTTGGTCCAAAACATTGGCCATCGGTTTGCCTCCGTATATGATACTCAACCCATCGAGTTCCTCCAGCAGTTTTTCTTTTATTGTTCTTGAAGCACAAAATGAGTTCCAATAGAAACAAAAGATTTATGTTTATAAATACTGCAACAGTAAAACTCAGTACAGGCAGAATTTGTACATTACATTTTGTGTCAAATTGATCTTTAGTTTCTTGGCTGTTTTGTTCCTTCAGGCATTCCCAATATGACAATGGTCTCTCTTGTATATAATCTGAACTAGTAGCAAGGGCTCATTGTAAAAGGAATGAGTTCTCCCCGTGGTAAATATTCAGTATTATTGTGTCTAAGTCAATTTTCTTCTAGCACCTTGTTAATTCTGCTTGCATCCAGCTTCAGTACATTTGATGCCTAATCAGCATGCTTAATCTGCAGCTTGAGCAACGTTGCATGGAAGTTGGTGGGAAGATTATGCTGGGATTGTCCTGCTCCTGTACGGGAGTGTACTTCCCCCGAGTTACAGCTCAGATCATCGTAATCTGTGAACACTAGTGAGATTCACAATGGGAGAAGGTGCTGTTTCATCGAGACATCATATGGTTTGTGGATGTTGGTAATCAACTTTGAAATAAAAGAAAATCCTTTTGGTATATTGACAGATATCAGTGCAAGGTTTTTTTTTAAGATAAACCAGCTACAAAGGATCATTCAGATCTGTCACAGTGAAATAATTGAAATGTAATCAGATGATGGTGGTGTGCTTGGAGTGCTGCAGGAGGCAGAATACAGTGGAAGCTGTCGAGAGGATCTCAGACACGTGAACGTGCAGAGAACGGAGGGACAGGACACTGCAGCAGGAAGGGATTAAATGTCATTGGCTTAATCAATTTGGCATAATTGTAGAAAAGAAAATGGATCATGTTGGTGTCCAACAATCTGTTGACGGCCTCTGCGGAAGGGTATTACAAGGATGGGGAATTCTGGTTATGAAGCGAGTCTGGTTGGGTTGGGATGATTTCCTTTGGAATACAGAGACAGAAGGGACATCTAAAGAGCAGAATGCAAAGGAAGGACCTGTTATTCTATGAAGAGATACAGTGTTGCCTTTATTATAAAACTATAGTTTACAACCTGATTATCCTCAATGTAAACTATATATAAGGTTATATATTACACTCTCTCTCTAAAACCTACCTTTTTGTGAGGCCGAATTTGGAGTATTGTTTATAGTTCTGGTCACCTACCTACATGAAAAACAACAATAAATTTAAAAGAGGGCACAGAAAATTTACAAGGATGTTTTCAGGCCTTGAGTTATAGAGAAAGGTTGCGTAGGCCAGGGCTTTATTCCCCAGAGTGTGGGAGAATGAAGGGAGATTTCGTAGAGATATACAAAATTATGAGGTGGGGAGTATAGAGAGGCTTTTTCCACTGAGGTTGGGTAAGACTAGAACGAGAGGTCATGGTTTAAGTGTGAAAGGTGAAATGTTTAAGGGGAACATGAGGGAGAACTTCACTCAGAGTGGTGAGGGTGTGGAACGAGCTGCCTACAGAACTGCTGGTTGCGGGTTCAATTTCAATAAGAGAAATTTGGATAGGTACATGGATGGGAGGGAAATTGAGGGTTATGCTGTGGCTACAGGGCGATTGGACTAGACAAATTAAGATGGGCTGAAGGGCTTGTTTCTGTGCTGCAGTGTTCTATGACTCTTTGATCAAGCTTTCAGATGCCAGACATTAAATCTCATTGGAATTAAAGTTTACCCTGGTTTAGTGTTCTACAAATGAACTGAAGAGCATCAGTGATAAACTTGTCTTCTGAAATTCTGTTTGACTTTCCTTTGGAACTAAACACAGTTTAATGCTTCCAAAGGGTAAGTTTCTATGGGAATCAGAATCTACATGCACAAGTTAATGTGTGTGTCCAGAGGAGATACTGATCAAAGATGGGGGTGCCATTTTAAAAAAAAACTTGTTTGAATGCTGCAAAGTGTAAGATTTATCCAGGGTATAGCAGTTTGTAAAAGCTTAATTTCATGATATTATAATGAATCTGTACTTATTCTAGTGAAGACACTGGAAACTGTCTGACCTGTACAGGAATGCTGAGTCAGTAATGGATAACTGGGATTCTCACATTAAATTCCAAATCTATAGAAATCCTGAATTTGCTATCAGTATCTTATGGCAATGATTTTCAATAGATTTTTGCCCTAAATGAGGAGCCAGATATGGGACTGAGCATTTATCTTTCCAGTTTAGTGAACGCATTGTCTATGTCTGCACTATCAATGCTGAAGATTAAAATTGTGCGGAAAGAAAACATCTCCAAAATATTTTTTTTGTGAACAAAAGAGTGAAATGGAAATAGTTGTTTCTTGTTTAGGGTTCACCTTACTAGATCTCTCTAGAAGGCTCAGTGATTTGATGAGGTCTTTCGAGTTAGTTAGGGTGTAGCAGGGATAGATAGGAGATGCTCAGAGCTGTGGGGAGTCCAGAACAGACACAGTAAATTGATAAATCTACCTGGGGATTTAATTCATTAAAGTGAAAATAAGCAAAGGTTTATGTTGGGACACTTGGTGTATTAACCCTGTTCTATTATTATTACCCGATCTGTGAGACTAACCTCCTAAGACCAACTTTACTAGGCAACTCTAATAAAATCCCCCAGCCTTTATTTAAAAAACATTAACAACAAACTCGGTATTAAATACTCTTTGGTTCCTAATTTCTAATTTCTATCAGATATTCGGAGCAAGAAGGCTGCGAATGAATGGCTGATTTTTGGAGCTAAGGGTTTTTTAACTACTCAGGTAAAAGAGAGGCGAGACTGCGCAGGCGCGTGACATCAGCCAGTAGAGTGCAGAAGGTTTAAAAACAAAGCCTGCTGTGTCCAGCAGGCAGCGGAGTGAGAGGCAGCAGAGTGATAGGGCTTTGGCTAACGGGGCTAGGCAAGGTAGGTTTGACTGCGTTATTTGCAGAAAGGAGGTAGTATGTGTGTGAGGCCAGTTTTCAGTGTTCGGTATCAGATGTGGGAGGTTCTGGAATCTCCCAGCCTCCCGGACGGCCATATCTGCATCAGGTGTGTTGAGCTGCAGCTCCTGAGGGGTCGAGTTAGGGAAGATGACCTTCGCCTGGTCAGGGAGAGCGAGGAGGTGATAGGAGTTACAGGCAGTTGGTCACACCAGGGCCACGGGAGACAGACAGGTGGGTCACAGTCAGGAGAGGGAAGGGGAAGAGTCAGGTACTAGAGAGTACCCCTGTGGCTGTATCCCTTGACAATAAGTACTCCTGTTTGAGTACTGTTGGGAGGGGGCAGCCTATCTGGGGGGAAGTGGCAGTGGCTGTGCCTCTGGCACAGAGTCTGGCCCTGTGGCTAGGGAAGGGAAGAGGAAGGCAGTAGTGATAGGGGACTCTATAGTTAGGGGGTCAGACAGACAATTCTGTGGACGCAGGAAAGAAACTCGGATGGTAGTTTGCCTCCCAGGTGCCAGGGTCCGGGATGTTTCTGATCGCGTCCAAGATATCCTGCGGTGGGAGGGAGAACAGCCAGAGGTCGTGGTACATGTGGGTACCAATGGCATGGGTAGGAAAAGGGAAGATGTCCTGAAAAGAGACTACAGGGAGTTAGGAAGGAAGTTGAGAAATAGGACCACAAAGGTAGTAATCTCAGGATTACTGCCTGTGCCACGCAACAGTGAGAATAGGAATAGGATGAGGTGGAGGATAAATGCATGGCTGAGGGATTGGAGCGGGGGGCAGGGATTCAGATTTCTGGATCATTGGGACCTCTTTGGGGCAGGTGTGACCTATACAAAAAGGACGGGTTGCACTTGAAACCCAGGGGGCCAATATCCTGGCAGGGAGGTTTGCTAAAGCTATTGGGGAGAGTTTAAGCTAGAATTTCTGGGGGTGGGAACTGAACTGAAGAGACAGATGAAGAGGAGGTTTGCTCACAAATAAAGAGCTTGTAGACAGTGCACGAGGAAGGATAGGCAGGTAATAGAGAAGGGACACGCTCAGACTGAAGGTCTGAGATGTGTCTATTTTAGATAGATAGAGTGGACAGCCAGCGCCTCTTCCCCAGAACACCACTGCTCAATACAAAAGGACATAGCTTTAAGGTAAGGGGTGGAAGGTTCAAGGGGGATATTAGAGGAAGGTTTTTCACTCAAAGAGTGGTTGGTATGTGGAATGCACTGCCTGAGTCAGTGGTGGAGGCAGATACACTAGTGAAATTTAAGAGACTATTAGACAGGTATATGGAGGAATTTAAGGTGGGGGGATATATGGGAAGCAGGGTTTAAGGTTTGCTCAACATTGTGGGCCGAAGGGCCTGTACTATTCTATGTTTAATGCAAGGAGTGTTGTGAACAAAGCGGATGAGCTTAGAGCATGGATCAGTACTAGGAGATATGACGTGGTGGCCATTACAGAGACTTGGATGGCTCAGGGACAGGAATGGTTATTTCAAGTGCCGGGTTTTAGATGTTTCAGAAAGGATAGGGAGGGAGGCAAAAGAGGTGGGGGTATGGCATTGTTGATCAGAGATAGTGTCATGTCTGCAGAAAAGGTGGACGCCATGGAGGGATTGTCTACAGAGTCTCTGAGTGGAGGTTAGGAACACGAAGGGGTTAATAACTTTACTGGGTGTTTTTTATAGGCCGCCCAATAGTAACGGGGATATCGAGGAGCAGATAGGGAAACAGATCCTGGAAAGGTGTAATAATAACAGAGTTGTCGTGGGAGATTTTTATTTCCCAAATATCAATTGGCATCTCCCTAGAGCAAGGGGTTTAGATGGGGTGGAGTTTGTTAGGTGTGTTCAGGAAGGTTTCTTGACACAATAAGTAGATAAGCCTATAAGAGGAGAGGCTGTACTTGATCTGATATTGGGAAATGAACCTGGTCAGGTGTCAGGTTTCTCAGTGGGAGAGCATTTTGGAGATAGTGATCATAATTCTGTCTCCTTTACAATAGCATTGGGGAGAGAGGAACAGACAAGTTAGGAAAGTGTTTAATTGGAGTAAGGGGAATTGTGAGGCTATCAGGCAGGAAATTGGAGGCTCAAGTTGGAAACATTCTCAGGGAAAAGTACGGAAGAAATGTGGCAAATATTCAGGGGATAATTTGTGTGGGGTTCTGTAAAGGTACATTCCAATGAGACAGGTAAGTTATGGTAGGGTATAGGAACTGGTGTAGAAAGGCTGTAGTAAATCTAGTCAAGAAGAAAAGAAAAGCTTATAAAAAGCTCAGAGAGCTAGGTAATGTTAGAGATCTAGATGATTATAAGGCTAATAGAAAAGAACTTAAGAAGGGAATTAGGAGAGCCAGAAGGGGCCATGAGAAGGCCTCAGCGGACAGATTAAGGAAAACTCCAAGGCATTCTACAAGTATGTGAAGAGCAAGAGGATAAGATGTGAAAGAATAGGACCTATCAAGTGTGATAGTGGGAAAGTGTGTATGGAACAGGAGGAAATAGCAGAGGTACTTAATGAATACTTCAGTATTAACTATGGAAAAGGTGATTGTGGTGATGACTTGCAGCAGACTGAAAAGCTTGAGCATGTAAATATTAAGAAAGAGGATGTGCTGGAGCTTTTGGAAAGCAGCAAGTTGGATAAGTCACTGGGACTGGATGAAATGTACCCCATTCTACTGTGGGAAGTGAGGGAGGAGATTGCTGAGCCTCTGGCGATGATCTTTACATCATCAATGGGGACAGGAGAGGTTCCGGAGGATTGGAGGGTTGCAGATGTTGTTCCTTTATTCAAGAAAGGGAGTAGAGATAGCCCAGAAAATTATAGACCAGTTAGTCTTACCTCAGTGGTTGGTAAGTTGATGGAGACGATCCTGAGAGGCAGGATTTATGAACATTTGGAGAGGTATAATATGATCAGGAATAGTCAGCATGGCTTTGTCAAAGGCAGGTCTTGTCTTACGAGCCCGATTGAATTTTTTGAGGATGTGACTAAACACATCGATGAAGGAAGAGCAGTAGATGTAGTGTATATGGATTTCAGCAAGGCTTTTGATAAGGTACCCCATTCAAGGCTTATTGAGAAAGTAAAGAGGCATGGGATCCAAGGGGACATTGTTTTGTGGATCCAGAACTGGCTTGTCCATAGAAGGCAAAGAGTGGTTGTAGACGGGTCATATTCTGCATGGAGGTCAGTGACCAGTGGTGTGCCTCAGGGATCTGTTCTGGGACCCTTACTCTTCATGATTTTTATAAGTGACCTGGATGAGGAAGTGGAGGGATGGGTTAGTAAGTTTACTGATGACACAAAGGTTGGAGGTGTTGTGGATAGTGTGGAGGGCTGTCAGAGGTACAGTGGGACATTGATAGGATGCAAAACTGGGCTGAGAAGTGGCAGATGGAGTTCAACCCAGATAAGTGTGAAGTGGTTCATTTTGGTAGGTCAAATATGATGGCAGAATATAGTATTAATGTTAAGACTCCTGGCAGTGTGGAGGATCAGAGGGAGGATGAGGGGTGACCTGATAGAGGTGTATAAGATGATGAGAGGCATCGATTGTGTGGATAGTCAGAGGCTTTTTCCCAGGGCTGAAATGGTTGCCATCAAGAGGACACAGGTTTTAAGTGCTGGGGAGTAGGTACAGGGGAGATGTCAGGGGTAAGTTTGTTATTCAGAGAGTGGTGAGTGCATGGAATGGGCTGCTGGCAATGGTGATGGAGTCGGATCCAATAGGATCTTTTAAGATGCTTTTAGATAGGTACATGGAGCTTAGTAAAATAGAGGGCCATAAGGTAGGGACATGTTCGGCACAACTTTGTGGGCTGAAGGGCCTGTATTGTGCTATAGGTTTTCTTTGTTTCTATACGGACAAACTTTGCTCCAGTAAAGCTTGGTTCTAAATTTTCAGGCAACATGCTCTGGTGCTGGACACAACAGCCAATATCTCCTCATAATCCATCTTCCTACAAAATCATTCCCAAATGTGGAGTGAACACAAATACACAAGAATTGGCAAAGATTTCATGCATGTGAATGACAGACATTGATGCCATTCCTAAATATTACTTAATCAAATTTGAGTTAGATTTCAGGAATTGCGGAGGCATGGGAGAAGAGTTGACCAACATTGATGAAGCACTCTTTAGGGAGCATGATTCAACATCGACTGATGAGGGATGTCAAAGACAGCATAAAAGCAAAAGAGAAGGCATATAATATTGCAAAAATTATTGGGAAGTTATTGAGGATTGAGAAGCTTTAAAAAAAAACACAGGAGACAACTAAAAAAGCAACCATAAGGAGAAAAAAAGAGGAAATATGAAGGTAAGTTAGCCAATAAAATAAAAGAGGATCCCAAAAGTTTTTTTGCCTAGATATATAAAGAGTAAAAGAGAGGGGAAAATGGATATCAGACCACTGGAAAATGAATCTGGAGAAGTAGTATGGGGGACAAAGACATGGCAGATGAACTTAGTATTTTGCATCTGTATACACTGCGGACAACACTAGCAGTTCCCAGAAACTTGAGAGTGTCAGGGAAGAAGTGAGTGCAAAGGAGAGTTACTAAGGAGAAGGTGCTTGGGAAGTACAAAGGTCTGAAGGTAGATAAGTCACCCGGACCAGATGATGTACACCCCAGGTTTCTGAAAGAGGTGGCTGAAGAGATTGTGGTGGCATTAGTAATGATCTTTTAAGAATCACCAGATTCTGGAATGTTTCCAGGGGACTGGAAAATTGTGAATGTCATTCCACTCTTAAGAAGTGAGGGAAGCAGAGGAAAGGGAATTATAAGCCAATAACCCTGACATCAATGGTTAGGAAGATGCTGGAGTCCATTATTAAGGATGAGATTTTGGGGTACTTGGAGTTACATGATAAAATAGGCGAAGTCAACATGGTTTCATGAAGGGGAAACTTTGCCTGACAAAGTCATTGGAATTCTTTGACTAAATAACAAGTAGGATACACAGAGTCAACTTTTGTTTGTTTGGGCTTTCAGAAGGCAGTTGACAAAGTGCCACACACAAGACTGCTTAACAAGAGCTCAGTATTTCAGGAAGGGTACTAGCATGGATAGAAGATTGGCTGACTGGCTGGAGACAAAATGTGGGATAAAGGTGGCCTTTTCTTGTTGGCTGCTGGTGTCTAGTAGTGTTCCACATGGGTCAATATTGGGACTGCCTCTTTTCATGTTATATGTGAAGACCTTGTGACTAGGTTTATACGAAGATAGGTAGAGGGGCAGGTGGCATTGAGGAAGCAGAGCATCTGCAGACAGACTCGGATAGATTTGGAGAACAGGCAAAGAAGTGGCAGATGGAATGTAGTGCAGGGAAGTGCATGATCATGCACTTTAGTTAAAGGAATAAAGGTGTGGAATATTTTCTCAATGGGGAGAACATTCAAAAGTCAGAGGTGTAAAGGGATTTGTGAGTCCTCGTGCAGCATTCCCTAAGGTTAACTTGCAGGTTGAGTCTGTAGCAAGGAAGGCAAATGCAATGTTGGCACTTATTTCAAGAGAATTATAAAAACAAGAATGTAATTCTAAAGCTTTGGTCAGACTGCACTTGGAGTATTGTGAGCAGTTTGGGCCCCTTATCTAGTAACAGATGTGCTATCATTGAAGAGGGTCCAGAGGAGGTTCACAAGAATAATTCTGGGAATGAACTAGTTAAGGTATGAGGAGCGTTTGATGGCTCTGGGTCTGTTCTTGCTGAAATTTAGAAGAATGAGGAGTTCTCATTGAAGCCTATTGAATATTGAAAGGCCTGGCGTGGATGTGGAGAGGATGTTTCCTCTAGTGGGGGAGTCTAGAAGCAAAGAGCACAGCCTCAAAACAGAGGGACGTCCATTCAGGACAGAGATGAGGAGAAACTTCTTTAGCCAGAGGATGTGAATCTGTGGAATTCATTGTCAGTGACAGCTGTGGAAGCCAAGTCATTAAAGTGGAGGTTAATGGCTTCTTGATTAGATAGGGTATCAAAGATTACAGGGATAAGGCTGGAGAATGGGGTTGAGAGGGATAATAAATCAGCCATGATGCAATGGAAGAGCAGGCTCGATGGGCCAAATGGCATAATTTCTTCTATGTTTTATGGTTGTATTTCATGGATTTAATTTTGAAATTCTTTTGTGAGCTCACAGGTATGTACAATTGGGGATATTTAAAGATCAGACGAATTTTATAGAATAATTTGAAAATTTATACCATCCGGAAAGATTGAGCTACTGGGAAATAAAGATTGATCTTACAAAATACAGTTTTGGAAACCCTGTTATAGAAAAAATGTCATTAAATTGGAAAGTGTACAAAGAAGATTTATAGGAATATAACAGGACTCAAAGGTAGAAGTTTGGTGGGTTGGGATTTCATTCCTTGGAACATAGGAATTTGAAGGGTAACCTTATAAAATCTTCAGGGGCATAGATATTGCCCGTCATCTTTTTTTTGTCTAGGGAAAGAATATATTTCAGGTGAGAGGGGAGAGATACAAAAGTGATCTGAGGGGTAACTTCTACACACAGATAGTGGTGCACATATGGAATGAGTGGCTTTGGCATTTAGAAGGAGAGGGACAATTTAGAGGGATATGGGGCAAATTCTGGCAAATATGACTGCTTTAAATTGGCATCTTGGTTGGCATGATCAAGTTGAGCCAAAGGGCTTGTTTCCTTGCTCTGTGACGCTTTGACTATGAGAGGTTTTTAACATTGAGTTTCTTTTCCCATCTCACCTCTGCGCTTCGCTAACATAGAATGATGAAGGTTAAGAACATTATGCTAACAATTGTTGGAGGGAAGCATTCTAAATAAGCAGAAGCATAGATTAAAGTAATTGAAAATTGAATTAGTTGGTGAGTGGCTGGAGGAGAATATTATTTTCAAATTGCGTTTGGTGGAGGTCTGATGCTTGATGTTTCCAGGGACGATGGAGGAAGAGATTTCACTATATGATGAATGGTTGATATATCTTACCCTGAACACCAAGGGCTGAGAAGTAGGAAGAGAGGATTGCTTATTTTTGCCTGTGTGCTAAATAATTTCCTGTTTACCATGAATTTCTAAGAGTATTTTCTTGTGATTGTATTTAACACAGAGTCCAAGCAATACAAAAATGATCTGAGCTCAATACCTGCCTTACAGTCACTGGTCACTTTATTAGTTACATCTGTACGCCTACTCGTTAATGCAAATATATCAGTATATTGGGTAATAACAATGCATAAAAGCATGCAGACATGATCAAGGTATTCAGTTTTGATCAGACCAAACATCAGAATGGAGAAGAAATATGATCTAAGTGACTTTGTGGAATGACTGTGGGTGCCAGATGGGATGGTTTGCGTATCTCAGAAACTGATGAACTCCTGTGATTTACTTGCACAAGTTTACTGAGAATGATGTGAAAGTAAAAAACATCTGGTGTTTTGTGGCAAAAATGCCTTGTTAATGAAGGAGCTCAGAGACTGTTTCAAACTGACAGGAAGGCGACAGTAACTCAACTAACCACTTAAGAGTAGTGTGTAGAAAAGCCTCCTTGAATGCACAATACATCAAATCTTGAAGTGGATTGGCTACAGTAGCAGAATACCATCAGTGGCCACTTTATTAGGGACAGGACATACACAATAAAGCCGCCACTGAGAGTATATTGTTCTATCGCCACTGAAGTGTGAGAGACTCGCTCTCCCTTCTTGCCTTCTTCTCTTCCTTTTTCACTGCTCCATGTCGGATTAATGAGAAATATTAGCAATAGTAATCAGGATTTGAGATTGCTTCAGCAATGGTGAAAGTATTCTGTAGCCAGTTGTGTCCTGTGTGTCTTCCTTACACAAAGTGTTTGTAAAGTACCAGATGCTGCCCTGATTAGAGGGTATGATCTATAAGGAGGTGCTGGGCAAACCTGGGTTGTTTTTTCTGGAGCACTGGAGGCTGGGGTGAGATCATCAGAAGTTTATAAAATTGTGAGAGGCATAAACAGGATCGATATAGTTGGCCCCTTTTCTCCTAGAAGAGAAATGACAAGTACTACAGGACATGCATTTAAACTATAAAGGAAAATTTAAAGGGGATGTGTGGGGCAGATTTTTAAACAGCGTTGTAGATGCCTGTATGGTCTGCTGTGGAAATGATGGGATAGTGACTTTTAAGAGGGCATATGAATATGGAAGGATATGGACCACATACAGGCAGAAGAGATTTGATTTAATTTGGCATCATGTTTAGTGCAGATATCATGAGCTGAAGGGCCTGTTCCTTTATTGTACTATTCTACAGGATATTCAACGACAAAAACAGCATAATATGGGGAAGCTGCTGAGCTAGATTTTGGCTTAGCTTTAACACTTGACATATTCTAAAGTGAAGTTTTGCCATGAATAAGCATTAATAAAGCTAAAAAGATCAAAGGTCCCAGAAACCACGAAGGAACAAGAATTCTGCCAAAATGTAGTTTCAGACCAAGTTGCTCCTGCTTTTTGCTTTGGCTGCCCTCTAGTGTTCAATTTCACTGGTTTTATAAAGATAACTTTTGAAACAGGAAAATCTCTTTGGGAGAAAGAATAACGCGCTGATCAAAATGTCTGTCATGATATTCCTTTTCCTCTTGGCTCTTCCCCACCCCCCTTTCTAAAAGCACCGACAGTTTAAAAACTTCTTTTTAAAGAAGTTCTTTAAAGTTCTGTCCCTTCTATTGACAGACAGCATGTGACTTTGTCCACAAAGCAGGCCCACCGAGCAAAGATCATAAGGTATGGAGGTTTGAGAAGAGAGCATTTTAAATGCAAATAGAAAAAATGATTAAGTGCTCATCTGCTAGCTTTTGAGATGTTGTGAGTTAATGACATCCTGCTTCTAAAGTTGGTGTGTTAACAACCTTGGCAGATGCAGAATTATGCTAGGTGAATTTGCATCATGTAAGTGCATTGAGGATCAATAATTTTATTTATTTGACTTAATTGGTTAATTAAATAATTGAGTAACAGCATGAATGTATTCTTTGTAACCATGATAATCATATTACAGGAAATGTGCTTACAAATCTGCAGTCTACTGCTTGTTCTAATATCATTGCTTCTGCCTATATGATCTTCATGCTATTGGTCTGCTGAAGTGAAGGATCTTATTGCAAAGCTTGACCAGCTGGTTTTACAATAACCCTAAAGCTTTACAATAAAGCTAGCTGTTGAAACAGCCATGTAGCGAGTTTTGGGAGACCATACGACTGTTTATTACTCTCCATAGATTCTGCCTGACCCACTGAGTTCCTCCAGCATTTTGTATATTTACTTTGGATCTGCAGAATCTCTTGTGTATATGAGGGTGAGGGGTGATGATCCTCCTAGGGTACTGGGGACAGTTTGTTATACACTACCTTGAAGACTGAATCAATAGATTTTTGGACATTAATGAAGTCAAATATTGTGCGGCTGAGTCGACCTGGTGTTGTGCAGATGGGTGAAATATTAGTGTAAATAACTAATATGTCTGATTTGGCGGGGGAGGGTACAGGATGCTGAAAGATACATTTCATATTGTAAACTCTGACCTTATTGATAGAACTCTTGTCTCCAAGTCAAAGGTTGTAGGTTCAAATCCCCTTCTGGGGGCTCTGAACGTACACTGGTATCCCAGTGAAGTATTGAAGGAATGCTGCACTGCGAATGCCCCTTTTTTTTTTGGATGTGACGTTAAAGCAAAGCACTACCTTCTTCCTTAGAAAGAAGAGACTCATGGTAGTAGCTTAAAGGGCCAGAGAGTCATCAGTGTCATCAGAGCAATATTTAACCAACAACCTAATATAACCAGAATCAGTATCTAATCATTACCTCACTGTGGTTTGAGGGATGTGTGCAAATTGGCTGCTGTGTTTCTTCTAATAATGACTTCACTTCAAAACATAATTAACTGGATTAAAACTAGAGGCTGCCTATCTGACCTGGGTTTGTATTCAGACTTTATACTGACTTTGAACTTTTTCCTGTTCGGAATGATCACCACTTGGATCCTCTGTTCTTCATCGGTGCTTGATGCTTCTCCATAAAGAGATGTTATATTTTAGATGTGGACCATTTTGGGATAGGTTGTGTGTGTGAAAAGTTTAAAGTGGTCTGGCATGGGTCAGGTTTTAATTTCACACCTAAGCAGAGCTCAGAGACAGAGGAAGTCTGTGAAAGATGTAGAAAACACCAAAGAGTGAAGTACAGAATGCTAAAATGTTCCTTCAGCCCTTCACCCTCAGTGGTCCTGATAACACTGGATAGCAGAGATTTAGATTGGGATTTATTTATCACATGTACATCGGAAGGTACAGTGAAATACATCGTTTGTGTTAATAACCAACACGCACCTAGTGGCCAAACATTTTAATTCTGATTCCCAATCCCCTTCTGACATGTCCGTCCGCGTCCACGTCTTGTGCCAGGTGGAGGCCACCCTCAGGATAGAGGAGCAACACCTTGTATCCTGTCTGGGTAGTCTCCAACTTGATGGTATGAATATCAATTTCCCCTTCAGGTAAAAAAAATCCCCTCCCCTTCTGTTCCTCTTCTATTCCTCACTGTTGCCTCTTACCTCTTTCACCTTTCCCCAGATCCCCTCCTCCTTTCTTTTCTCCTATGGTCCACTCTCCTCCCTTACCAGATACCTTCCTCTCCAGCCCTTTACGTTTCCTACTCACCTGGTTTCACCTTATCACCATCTAGCTATCCTCCCCCACCCACCCAGCTTTTTTATTCTGACATCTTCCCCCTTCCATTCCAGTCCTGAAGAAGGGTCTCAGCCTGGAGTGTCAACCCGATGACGCTGCTTGAATTGCTGAGTTCCTCCAACATCTCGTGTGTGTTGCTTTGGATTTCCAGCATCTGCAGATTTTCTCTTGTTTACACCTTAGAAGTGCTGGGGCAGTCTGCAAGTGCCACAGATTTTGGTGCCAGGGCTGAAGATATTATAAGGTCTGAGTATGCTGAATATAGAGAAAAGGGATTAGTTTAGTTGGCCATTTGATTAGTAATTAATTTGGTTTGGCGGAACACTGTGGGGCAAACAGCCTGTTTTTGTGTTGTACTGTGCTGTGTTCTGAACAAGATAACCAACCTGAAACATGAACTCTCTTTCCACAGAGACTACCATTACCTAAAGCCGTTATGGTGCAATTTGTTTACCATTATGAAAAGTTAAGTTCAATGGTGTTTACTTTTACTTGACAATCATTTATAAATTTCAGATTTGTAACAGATGCATTTGTGTATTTCTAGCCTTTTTTGATTTTTATTTCAGATTTTTTTTGCTGCAGATCTTCTGCACTAAGGAAAACTAATTGGCTAAGTTGAGGATAGGATTGTTAGGGCAAGTCACCATCACAAGAGTGAGAGTAAGACTACAAAATAACAGGGTAATGGAGTATACCACCATAGGCTTATACAGTAAAAGCTATAAGAATTGTAGCATCTTACAGCATGAAAAGAGGCCCTTTAGCCTATTGTGTCCTGTGACTGTGATACCCAGCAAGCTAGTTCCACCTGCCCAGGTTTGGCCCTTAGTTAGTCCACTGAACCTCTCCTATCCTAATGGCGTTTAAATGTTGCTCATGTCCCTGCCTCAATCACTATTTCTGGTAGCTCATTCCAAGCCAAGGAAGTAATCACAAGAAGAATGGTGTGATGTGATAGACTGTATCAACCCTGCTCAAAGCTCTGGGAGGTCATAAAATATTTACTAGCATTGATTCACGGTAGAGATGTGATCAGCAAGAGCCTTTACCTACTTTCAGGAACAGGCCTTGTGAATGAATTTGGAATATTCGTGGTTACTATTTTGACTGGAACTTCCAAATAAGAATGGATGAGTAATACTTCTGGAATTCATGAATAACTTGTTGATTTTAGGGTATAATACAGACTCTTCCTTGCCCAAACTGCATTTTGGTAAATTGGATCACTTGTCTGTCCTTCTACCTGCATACAGGCAGAGGCTAAAGAGCAAAGCTCCAGTGATTCAGACAACAAAGAGGTGGTCGCAGGAGGCAGAGGAGCAATACAGAAGTGCTTTAAATTAGTGGATAAGGCCAGACTGTGTCTGTCTGTCTGTCTGTTCAAGCACTCATCTTAAAATCTGAATGAATCCACCCTGCTTGTAATTGACTATATTAAAACTATGTACTAGATGAGTGTGTCCCCATTAAATCATCTTGAGAAACCATAGAAAGGGTGCAGAGAAGATTTACAAGGATGTTGCCTGGATTGGGGAGCATGCCTTATGAGAATAGGATGAGTGAACTCGGCCTTTTCTCCTTGGAGCAACGGAGAATGAGAGGTGACCTGATAGAGGTATATAAGATGATGAGAGGCATTGATCGTGTGGATAGTCAGAAGCTTTGTCCCAGGGCCGAAATGGCTAGCACAAGAAGGCATAGTTTTAAGGTGCTTGGAAGTAGGTACAGGGAAGATGTCAGGGTGTTTTTTTTATGCAGAAGAATGGTCAGTGTGTGGAATGAGGTAGCGGTGGTGGAGGTAGATAAAATAGGGTCTTTTAAGAGACTCCTGGATAGGTACATGGAGTTTAGAAAAATAGAGGGCTCTGGGTAACCCTGGGTAATTTCTAAGGTAAGGACATATTTGGCATCCTGTATTGTGCTGTAGGTTTTCTATGTTTCTATGAGTTCCCCAACCAGAAGCCCTGAATGAACCATGAGTTATGAAATCTTCTGAGGCCAGATCAGAAGAGTTCCAATCTGGAGACCAAGAAGCTACACGAAGTGCAGGAAAGCCAACTCAAGGGCAAAGTGGAAATTCCAGATCAAACTTGAATCAGTGAGGGATGTTCAACAGCTGTGGCAGGGCTAGAATGCTATCATGTCTTATAAAGTTAAGTCAAGTGACATGGGAGATGACAGGGCTTCTCTTTCAGATGAGCTCAAAGCCTTCTATGCTTGCTTTGATTGTCAGAACATGGAGGGACCAATGAGAACTCTCACATCCCCTGATAATCCTATGATCTCAGTCTCTGAAGCTGACATGCAGGCTTCAGGAGGATGAATCCACAGAAAGCATCTGGACCGGGCAGGATACCAGGCCATCAGCTAAGGACCGGTGCTGACCAACTGGCTGGTGTGTTCACTGAGATTTGACTTTGGCAGTGTGTGGTACCCACCTGTATCAAACAGGCTACAATTATACCATTGCCCAAAAAGAGCCTGGTAATCTGCTTTAATGACTATCACCCAATTGCACTTGCATCCACAGTGATGAAGTGTTTTGAGAGGTTGGTGATGAAACATATCAGCTCCCGCCTGGGAGGTGACTTGGATCCATTCCGATTTGCCTACCAGAACAACAGGTCCACAGTAGATGCCATCTTATTGGCTGTTCACTCAATCCTGGAACATCTGGACAGCAAAGATGCATACATCAGGATGCTCTTTATTGACCAGCTCAGCATTTAATACCATCATCCCCTCAAAGCTAATCAATAGGCTCCAAGACCTTGACCTCAGTACCTACCTGTGCAATTGGATCCTGGATTTCCCCACTTGTAGACCCCAGTCAGTTCAGATTGGCAACAACATCTCCCCCATAATCTCCATCAACACAGGTGCACCACAAGGCTGTGTGCTTATTCCCCTGCTCTACTCACTCACCTATGACTGTGTGGCTAAGCACAGCTCCAAAGCCATATTCACCTTTGCTGATGACAACACTGCTGTGAATCAAAGGTGGTGATGAATCAGCATATTGAAGGAAGATTGAAAATCTGCCCGAGAGGTGTGATAACACTCAATGTCAGCAAGACCAAGTAACTGATTATAGACTTCAGGAGAATGAAACCAGAGGTTCATGAGCCAGTCCTATTTGGAAGATCAGAAGTGGAGAGGGTTAGCAACTTTAAGTTCCTGGCTGTTACCATTTCAAGGGACCTATCCTGGACCCAACACGTAAGTGCAATTGTGGAAAAAGCACAACAGGACCTTTACTCCCTCGGGCTTTCAGAAATTTGGCATAACATTTAAAAATATGACTAACTTTTATAGGTGTGTTGTGAAGAGTATATTGACTGGCTGCATCACAGCCTGGTATGGAAACACCAATGCCTTTGAATGGAAAATCCCACAAAATGTAGTGGAATTATGTCAGTCCATTACAGGCAAAGCCCTCCCAACCACCAAGCACATCTACATGAAATACTGTCGTAGGAAAGCAGCATCTATCATAAGAGATCCCTGCCATCCAGGCCATGATCTTTTCTCGTTACTGCCTTTTGGTAAAAGATACAAAAGCCTCAGAACTCATACCACCAGGTTCAAGAACAGTTACTACCCCTCAACTATCAGGCTCTTGCCCTATTTGCCCCATCATTGAAATGTTTCCATGACCACTTATCTCATTTTCAAGACTCTTGATTTCATTATCTCAAGTATTCATTATTTATTTATATCTGCATTTGCAGTTTGTTGTCTTCTGCACTCTGGTTGATCTTTCATTGATCCTGTTATAGTTACTATTCTATAGATTTGCTGAGTATGCCCACAAGAAAATCAATCACATGGTTGTATATTTATAAGGTTGTATATGGTACTTTGATAATTAATTTACTTTGAACTTTGGATATCTGCAGAAAGAATGAGGAATAAAACCAATATAAAATAGAAAATTGTTATTAGCATATGTCTCAATTACATACTGCCTCTCTGATTAGTTTCTCTGTTTTTGATAGTTCTGTTTTGCTTGAAAGTTTAGAATGTTTACAGCAGGAAAGGAAAAATAACTATTTTCTATTATGTTTATGTATATAAAAATGCTAGAAGAATATTGCCTATGCAAAGCCTGGACATCAGTAAGTTGCTGAAACAATCACGTAGCAAGCGTATGATGATGATGATGAGTGATTATCCTCTCCAAGAGGCTGTGGATGGTCCATTATGCATGAACTGAATCATTAGATTTTTGGAATTATGAAGGATGGGGAGGGGGATCTCTTTGAAATCTATCAGAAAATGACCATGGTCAAAAGGTTCAATTGTTGTTCAGACCAAACATCAGAATGAGGAAGTAATGTGATCTAAGTGACTTTGACTGTGGAATGATTGTTGGTGCCAGTGGGGTGGTTTAAATATCTCAGAAACTGCTGATCTCCCGGGATTTTCACATGTAACAGTTTCTAAAGTTTAGAGAGAACATGTGAAAAACAACAAAACAAATCCAGTGAGTGGAAGTTATCTATCAGTTGATTTGTTGATTGCAATGATGCTTCACTGCCAGATGAGCTCAATGCCTTTTATGCCCGCTTTGAAAGGGAGAGTATAACTACAGCTGTGAAGATCCCTGCTGCACCCAGTGACCCCGTGATCTCTGTCTTGGAGGCCGATGTCAGGTGTCTTTCAGGAAGGTGAACCCACTCAAGGTGGCAGGCCGAAAAGGATTACCTGGTAAGGCTCTAAAAACCTGTATCAACCATCTGGCAGGAGTATTCAGGGACATTTTCAACCTCTCACTGCTAGTCGGAAGTACCCACCTCTTCAAAAGGGCAACACTTCTACCAGTGCCCAAGAAGAGAACTGTGAGCTGCATTAATGACTATTGCCCACTAGCCTCACATCTATAGTGATGAAATGCTGTGAGAGATTGGTCATGGCCAGAATCAACTGCTGCCTCAGCAAGGAACTGGACCCACCATAATTTGGCTATCACTACAATAGGTCTATGGCAGACACAATCTCAATGGCTCTTATCATGGCCTTAGATCACCTGGACAATACAAACCCCTATGTCAGGCTGCTGTCTATTGACTCTTGCTAAGTGTTTTACAACATCATTCCTACAGTCCTGATTGATAAGCTACAGAACTGGGCCCCTGCACCACCCTCTTGAATTGGATTCTCAACTTCTTAACCAGAAGACCACAATCTGTGCAGATTGGTATTGGTATTAGAATCTCCTCCTTGCTGACTATCAACACTGACACATCTCATGGATGTGTGCTTAGCCCATTGCTCTTCTCTGTTCATACTTATGACTGTGTGACCAGGAATAGCTCAGATGCCATCTATAAATTTGCTGATGCTGCAACCATTGTTGGCAGTATCCCCGATGGAGATGAGAAGTTATATCATCTGGTTGAGTAGAGTTGAAGTAACAACCTTGCACTCAACATCAGAAAGACCAAAGAGCTGATTGTGGACTTCAGGAAGGGTAGAACGAGGGGACATGAACCAATCCTCATAGTGGGATCAGAATGGAGATTGTGAGCAATTTCAAGTTCTTGGCTGTCAAGATCTCTGAGGATCCAACCTCAGAGTTGCAGATATATTGATGCAGCTATAAAGAAGGCAAGACAGTGGCTATGTTTCATTAGGAATTTGAGGAGATTTGGTTTGTCACCTAAAACATTTGAAAACTGTTACAGATGTACTGTGGGGGGCATTCTGACAGGCTGCATGTCATGGGGGGTGGGGGCGGGCTACTGCAAAGGACTGAAAGAAGCTGCAGATGGTCATAAATTTGGTCGACTCCATCTTGGGTACTAGCCTTCAAAGTGCCCAGGACATCTTCAAGCAGTGATGTCTCAGAATGGCAGCGTCCATTACTAAGGACCCCCAGCACCCAGGGCATGCGTTCTTCTCACTGTTACCAGCAGGTAGGAGGTACAGAAGCCTGAAGGCATACACTCAGCGATTCAGGAACAGCTTCTTCCCCACCTGATTCCTAAATGCACATTGAATGCAAGAACACGGCCTCATTTTTAAATTTGTTTTTACACTTTTTAATTTAATTTTTTATGTATGTATGTGTATACATTTATTTTTAATATGTTATCATGCTGCCATTAACAAATTTCACAACATACGCTAATGATATTAAACCTGATTCTGATTGATTGAGATGCAATGTTGAATAGGCCCTTCTGGCCCTTTGATCCACTATGCCCAGCAACCTCCGATTTAACCCTAGCCTAATCACGGGACAATTTGCAATGACAAATACCAGCCAGTATGTTTTTGGACTCTTGAGGAAACTGGAGCACCTGAAGGAAACCCACACAATCACAGGGACAACATACAAACTCCTTACAGACAGCGGACATTGAACCCTGGCGACTGCGTTTGTAAAGTGTTATGCTAATCACTACTGTGAGCAAAAAAGCCTTTGGAGAATTGCCAGACTGGTTCAAGCTGACAGGAAGATGATAGTAACTCAAATATCTATGTATTACAACAGTGGTGTGCATAAGAGCATCTCTGAATGCACAATATGCCAAATCTTGAAGTGGATAGGCTACAGCAGAAGAAGTGGCTACTTTATTAGATCGAGGAGTACCATTCTTTGTGCAAAAATTGTTTTCCCTCAAATTCCGATTAAATCTTTCACCTCCATCCTTAAACCTCCAGTTCTTGACACCCCAACCTGGAAAATAGACAGTACAATTACCCTATTTATGCCCGAATGATTTTATACATCATTATAAGATCATGTTAGTCTCCTACAGTCCAAAGAATAAAAATCTAACTGTCCAACTTCTCCATATAACTCAATCCCTCAAAGTCTTGGTAACAGGACTTCTTTCTTGTAGCAGGGTGTTCAAAACTGAACTCACAAGTGCAGCTTTACCAATGTTCTGTACAACTGCAGAATAACCTCTCAACTTTTTTTAGAAAATGCTCTGGCTTGTGAAGGCCAGCATGCTGAAAGCCTTCTTCACCACACTATCTGCGACCAAGTTCCTTGAAATAAAACTGAACATAGCTGAAAATATATAGATCAGAGAGGATCTGTGAAGAGAATGATTTTGTTTAGGTTGGTGATTTGCATTAGAATTCTAATTTAGAATAATTGGTTTCTTGATCAGATGAGTGGTGCAGTGGGTAACACTGCCTCATATTTTAAAAAATTATTCATAGTTCCAGTGTTTTGAGTTCAATCTGTGGGCGCAAACTGGATGGAGCTCACATATTTGCACTGTGATTGTGTGGGTTTTCCCAAGTGCTCCATATTCCTCCTATGTCCCAAAAACATGCTGGTGGGTTAAGTGGCTGCAGCTACCAACCCATATTAGAGGTAATTTGTAGAAGAAAAGGAGGAGGTTTAATGAGATCTGAGAAGGTAAATGTGATTAGTGTTGATGGGTGCTTGATAGTCAGCATGCATTTGGTGGACTAAAGGACTTGCTTCCTTTGCTCCATGATTAATGTCTAATTGTCACTAAGAAAATATTATGCTGAAGATCAACATAATGAAACATTCTCATTGCATCAATAGCTGCAATTTGTTTCAAACACTAATTATGATTAAAATTTAAGACACAGATTAATATTCACAGCTGGAAAAGCATAGGTATATTAGGAGCAGTCAGCATAGTTTTATATGGGACTAGACCTCAAGCTTTCTCAAACAATCCTGTCTGATGTGACAGAAATGCTTGTGGGTAGAGCAATGGATGGACAGTAAGGCAGTTAACAAGGTCCCTTCTGGTCGGCTGATCTAAAAGATTAAGATGTGTGGGATTTATGGTAACTTGTTAAGTTGAATTCAAAATTGATGGAGTGTAATGGTGGAGGAGTGTTATTCTGAGTGGAGTCTGTGACCAGTGGAGTTCTGTAGGTTTCAGCATCAGGACTTCAATAGTTTATAAAAGTAAATGGGCTGATTAGTAAGTTTGCAAATGACACAAAAATTGGTGGAGTTGTGGTTAGTGAAGAAGTTTGTCAAAGAATAGAGCAAGAGTATAGATCATTTGCAGACAGAGGCAGAGAAATAGAAGATGGAGCTCAACTCAGGCAGTGTGAAGTAAAACATAGAACAATACAACACAGCACAAGCCCTCTATTTTCCTTTCATCCACGTGCCTATCTAAGAATTACTTAAATGACCCTAATGTAACAGCCTCTATCACCACCTTTAGCAGCACGTTCTATGCACCTACTTGTCTCTGTGTTGAAAGAAAAATTCCTGATATTCACCTCTATACTTTCCTCCAACTCCTTAAAGCATGACCCCTTTTTTGCCCTAGGAAGTAAATCTCAGGCTGTCAACTATATCTATGTCTCTTATTATCTTTACCTATATCAAATCACCTCTCTTCCTCTTTCTTTCCAAAGAGTAAAGCCCTGGCTCGCTCAACCTATCCTCATAAGACATACTTTCTAATCCAGTCTTCATCATGGTTAATTTCCTCTGCAGCCTCTCTAAAGCTTCCACTTCATTCCAATAATGAGGAGACCAGCACTGAACACAATATTCCAAGAGTGGTCCAACCTGTTTTTTATGGAGCTACAAGGTGTTGTATTTTGTGAGGTCAAATGTAAGGACAAAGTATACAGTTAATGGGGGGATTCTCTGGAGTATTGATGTGTAGAGGAGTCCAAGATCATAGTTTACTGAAAGTGACAACAGTTAGATAGGTTGCTAATGAAGGCATCAGCCATACTTGTCTTTACCAGTCAACTCATTGAGTATAATAGTCAGGAAGTCACGTTTCAGCTGTAAACTTTGGTTAAGCTGTATCTGGAGTACTCTACAGTTCTGGTTGCTGACTTAAAGGAATGATGTGGAGACTCTGGAGTGGTTAAGGAGGTTCACCAGGATGCTACCTGGATTGAAGAGAATAAGTTATAGAGGGATTGAACAAATGGGTTGTTTTCTCTGGAGTGTTGGGGACTAATGGAAGACTTCATAGAGATTTACTAAATTATGAGAGGCATGGAGAGGGTAAATAGTCAAGAGTCTTTATAACAGTAGAAATGTCAAATAACTGGAGAATGTGTAGCTTTAAGGTGGGGTGGGGGAGTTTAAAAGTGAAAATATGCTAATATTTTGTCATAGAGGTGTCTGAAATGCATTGCTGGAGAGGTGGTGGAAACACAATATAATTACTTCGTGCAGTTGCACAAGTTGATAGGTTGGTTAAGGTGGTGTATGTTGTGTTAGTAAAGACTGAGTTCAAGAGCTGTGAGGTAATGTTGCAGCTCCATAAAACTCTGGTTAGATGACACTTGGCTGCTTCTATGAGAGGCAATTTTATGAAGTTTACAAGATATTAAGATAGAAAGAAAGGACAACTAGCACTTTTTTTCTAATGGTGTAAATGGCTAATATGAGAAGGCATAATTTTAAGGTGATTGGAGGGAAGTATAGTGGGGAGTACTTGGAACTTGCAGCCAGAGTTGGTGGTGTGGGAACATACATTAGGAGCATTTAAGAGATTCTTAGATTGTGCATGAATGCTGGTCTATGTGGGAAGGAAGCATTATATTTGTCAACACAACATTGTGGGCTTAAGGGCCTGTAACATGTTGTATAGTTCAATGTTCTATAATAGCATTTATAAGGTATTTAGACAGGCATGTAAAAATGTAGTGAATGGACCACATGCAGGCAGATTGGTTTAATTTGACATCATGGTTGGCAGACAACATAGGCTGAAGTATCTCTACACCATTGGTGTGACTTGTCTGAAATTCCTGTAAGATCAGCAGTAAAAATTCATTTTAAGCCCCGAGCAAATGTCACAACTGCCCATCATTGCGTGTTTTGTAATTGGAATAAACATCGATGGTGCAGTTTAAAAATATTTTTCACAGAACATCACCTGATACAATTAGCATTGCTTTTATAAAAGTCATTGATGTCGGGAAATAACAATTGGAGATTTATGTGCTGAGAACTACTTGTAATGATTAGGGTATAACTAGGTGGAATTTTCTCCTCAAATAAAAATATGCTTTACATTTTTGGGAAGCTTTTTCATGTTAACAGGTGGCCAAGTATCCTAAGCATCAACTTCCAACAAGCCTTTTATCTTTTATTAAACACTCTTAAAATACTTTCAAAATTGTGTGAAGCACTTTAATAAGTTTAATGAAAAACTTATTTGCTGATTACTTTTGATGGGTTGAAGGTTTAAAAATTTATTTCCCAGCTAATTTTAAACTGCCAGAAAACATTCATCAAAGAGCTCTGTAAAAATAGATGATTAATCACACTACTTTATGATATGCCTCTTATTTTAATGCAGTTGATTTAAAAACGATTGGGAGTATTAATGAAACTCTTTCAATATTACTGCACACATTTGGTTCCACAGATGTTTACTATTCTAATCTCAATGTTTCAATGGATTTTATGTACCAGTTTCTGAAAACATTATTTTCCCCAGAGGGGGGAGTAGAGGCAAGTGAATTGTAAGCAAAAACAGAGCAGGTTTTATTTGGTAGTAAGACACACAAAATGCTAGAGAAATTTGGCAGGACAGGCAGCATCTATGGAAAAGAGTACAGTCCACATTTCCGGCTGCGAACCTTTGCCAGGCCTATCAAAAGGAAGATTTAAACTTCTTCAGGGTAGGCATCCCTGGAAGAGACTTTGCAGTGTAGTAATCAAATCACAAACAAGAAAGAATCTGAAGATGCTGGAAATCCAAGCAACACACACAAAATGCTGGTGGAACTCAGCAGGCCAGGCAGCATCTACGGAAAAAAGTAGAGTCAATGTTTTAGTGAGACCCTTTATTTGGTAGTAGTCTGTATTTAATATAACCTGGGGAGCTGGTTTGCAGAGAGGAAGGTAAATGAGTTCAATAGAAGAAGAGAAAAACTTTCATTGGTACCTTACTTAAAAGCTATCAATTTGGCCTAACCTCACTGGTTATTTAAAAGATGTTCATAAATCATCTTAGAGTATTTCACTATGTTAAAAGCACTGTATAAATCCAAAGCGCTCCATGGGAATGCTAACTAAATTGGCCACTAAATCATAAGACCATAAGATATAGGAGAAGTAGGCCATTTGGCCTATCGAGTCTGCTCCACCATTCAATCATGGGCTGATCCAATTCTTCCAGTCATCCCCACTCCCCTGCCTTTTCCGCATACCCTTTGATGCTCTGGCTAATCAAGAAACAATCTATATCTGCCTTAAATGCACCCAATGACATTGGTCTCCACAGACACACGTGGCAACAAATTCCACAGATTTGCCACCCTCTGACTAAAGTAATTTCTCTGCATCTCTGGGCATCCTTCAATCCTGACGTTGTGCCCTTTTGTCCTAGACTCCCCTACTATTGGAAATAACTTTGCCATATCTAATCTGGTCAGGCCTTTTAACATTCAGAACATTTCAATGAGAAACACCTGGGACATGAAGCTTGACCAGAGGTAAAGGAATTTACAGAACATAGAGCAGTACAATACTGGATGCGTGTCTCAGCCCATGATGTGGTTATGATTTGATCTTAATGCCAATTTATAGATGTCTTCCTGTGTATCATCCATTTCATGTGTTGTTCTAAAAGTCTCAAACTCCACCAAACTGTCCATTTCCACTTCTACCCCTGGTACCTTATTGCAGGTACCTACCACTGTTTAAAAAAACATCACTCCCCGCAACCTTGAAAGCATGTCCTATGGTGCTTGACATTTCTACCCTGGGGGAAAAATTCTATCAATGTGTCTAAATTTTAAATTTCACTATCAGGTATCCCTCAGCCTTCAACACTCTTGGGAGAACAACACAAGTTTCTCTAACCTCTCCTTGCAGCCCCATGCCTTCTAATCCAGGCAGTGTCCTAGTTTACCACTGCACCCACCACTAGTCTCCACATTCTTCCTATAATAGGGTGACAAGCACTGCACATTATACTCCAAGTACAGTCTGACTTAAGTTTTATGTAGCTACAGCATGACTTCCTTCCTACCCTCTCCCTTTTTAAAAATGCAAGTCAAAATGCCATGGGATTTTCCTCAATCCTGCTCATCAAGAACATTTCATGGCTCCTTCTGGCTTTTCTAATTACCTGCTTGAGTACTTTCCCACTCATACTTCAGAAGGACCCAGACTAATTTTGGCTTATGAAAATTCTTACTTTTACTTAATGACTAAATTTAGAACCTCTTGGAATGATGTCACCAGTTACTTCACTTTTACTGGAGCACACCGATCCTAAACTCTGATTAACTGATCTTTAAACAACTCCCTTATGTCAGACATGGACTTGTCTGTTTAGTATCTTCTCTCAAGATCATAAACATAGGGATCTGTGGTCACTATTCCTAAAATATTGACTATTAGGTCTATCACCTGGTCTAGCTCATTTCCTAAAACCAGGTCTGGTATGTTTTCTCCCCCCCAGCAGGACTCTCCACAAGCTGTTTCAATATACCTCATGGATCCATTTAAGACATACCCCCCCCCCCCCACACTATAAAAACTCTTTTTTCCACCTTTCCATAATCTGTCTAAATATCTGTGACTATTGGGGGTAGGGAGCAATATAGTGTAATTCTATCAGTGTAATTGCACCTTCCTTATTTCCGGGCTCCACCCAAATTACCATCATGGATTAGCTCTCCAGTGTGTTCTGAGTACCGCTGTGACATTCTCCCTTACCAGTAGTGGAATCCCTCCACCTCTTTTACCTACCTCAATCACGTCTTAAACAGCAAAACCCAGGAATATTCAGCTGCCAGTTCGGTTTCTCACTACCAGGTCTCTGGGTGTTAGCAGCAACTTTCAGAAGGCAAGGCATATTGGCACTTATTGAAATGTTGCAGAGAGTAGAAAAAGCTGCTTATGTCATTTCTCTACTTGCACTCAGTCTTTTGATGGGCTAAATAATTAGCAGTGTTCCGTCAACATTTCAAACCAATTCTATTGACCCCCATGTATGTAGAGAACTCGGGGGGGGGGGCGGGGGGATCCCAATGTGGGAGTGAAAGAAAAGCCCCTAAGTGGCATATACATTCTACATCACTTTCCTGCTCAGCCATTGTATAACCGGGGAAGGCACTTTCTGTAAAGGGACAAAGAGTCTTCCTGAAGAGATGTTTTAGTCAAAACACATATTTGTCATCTAAACCTGTGAGGGCCATGATTTTGAACATGCATGCAAGTAGGAAAAATGACAGATGATGAACAATGTTCCCTCTAAGGTGTGCATGTGCACACACATCTCTTGCCACTAGTATACAAGGGAATTTAAACTGTACTCAAAATGTTCTCATCCTCTACTTTGATGGTATGTTAAGTATATTTCACGATCGTAATCAATCACATTTTCTTTACCGGTTTCTGATGCGGATGGTGTTGACAATGTGGAATTTCCTGACGATTTGTCCATAGATTTTAGAACTGGCTAATTTATACCGTTCTTATAAAAGAAATTATTCAGTACATACATATTGTTGTCACTGGGCAAAAAATTGCACAGCACAAGATTTTTGCACACACTGGTCATTACAAATTAGATGGAACATTTATTGCAAGATGGAAGGACTTTGTCTGAACACCACATGGATAACCTTAAATGAAATTAACAATCATATCACTCTTAAAGCAATACAGACAGTTGGGAATTCAATATTTAATTTATTAATTCTAGGTACCATGATTTTACACCATTAACAGCCAACATCTGGTTACCTGGGAAGTACTGATGAAGCACACTATCTTTTTCTAATTTTTGTGGCTTTTAGAAGTATTAAGAATGGAGCAAGCTTCAACATCTGAATCGAAAGGATAACCCAGGTTTAATTTCTGCATCCTGCATTGTCCCCACGTCAGTAGCATTATATCACACTCTGTGATAGCTGTGCATTTTCCCCCTATAAACATTGTCACATTGTTACTTTACTACAACATGCAAGTTCTACCACATTGTTTCAGGCAACAAGGGACACCAAGTGAACATGGAATGACAACTGGCTACTTGTTTTTTTCTTTAAAAACCACAGCTTATGGCTGAAAGTACTTGGTCCCAGTTGATTTTTGTCAAGACTGGACCAATCTAATGCATGCACAAGGAGAAGCAAGGGTACTGCAGGAGCAGTTCACAGCAGACAAAGGTGACCCAGTGACAAGACGGTGAAAAACAGGCAAATAAGGGAACAAATCTCAGCTTTCAATAACCAGTCTTTGCTCCGTCACTAATGCCTGTTGGGCTACAAGTTTATTCTCATGACGGCGAAGCTTTGACACAATCTCTTTGAATGACATATCTTGCGTCTCCTTTTTAAGTTGCTCTGAAAGAAAAACAAATATCCTGATTTACAGTCAATAATTATAAACTGGAAAAACTAAGCACTCAAAGGAGTGACAAACAATCTACCGGAGGAACCCAGATAATCAAAAAAACAACCACAGTAAGTTATATATTTACAAATGATGAGGTTAGCAGGTAAATAGATATTCAAAATTATAGCTCTTAGAAACACCATAAGCTGCATTAAGTTGAAGTGGGCAATAATCTTGTCTGTTTATCAAAATACACTTCTTGGAATAAGACCAGGTCTTGATAAACAGTAAATATCAATATCACTGCTATGACACATATGATTAACAGCTGGCAATTAAAAATACAGAAATTTAAAAAATACCATTTAATTTTCTTGGATGGATCAACCCACTGTGTTAAACTTATGCCCAACAACTTTGCAAACCAGTATCCAATGTCATGATTTACAAACAAGTTAAGCAAATCCCAATACTAATTTTGTATTGTGTAAGATTATAAACTCTAAATAATAGAAATTAATATTTAATACTGCAAATATATCTCACCACATGGGAACTGAGTTAAAAGTGTTGAATTCTAACAGATTTAATAAAGATCTTTGAAAATGTTATAGCAACCCTTTAATTTTAACTGAATGTTGTAATTCTGCTGCATTATAGTATCAGACAGAATAACTCTTCCAAAACAATATCAACAATACTCAAATCTTTCCCTCTCCCCAACCTCTTAAGCAATTTTAACTATTTTAATGATTAATGCAATAAATGTGGCTCCAGGCTTAATAAACTTCCAGATATGCAAGTGTTATACATATTTGGCACTTCATTGACATGTGGCCAATCTAAAAGTGGACTGACTGTATGACAAGTGAATTATGGACTGCATATAAAGTTACATAGACTGTCATTAGTTTCTACAGCTATTCGCATCAAGTACAAGAAATGTTATTGACCTATCTGGTACAGGCCCACTATTTATAATGACTGGATAACCAGCCGCTGCCCAGTTCTTTAAGTGGACCCAGGAAAAGGCTGCCAATATCGTGAGCTGCAGACCACACATATAAAAAAAGAAATTGAACCAAAATGATAAGAGACTGAACTGGATTGTTCTGATATAGACTGGAAGATGAGATAAACTAAAGATGGAGAATCCAGTATTGAATCCTGCGGCTGCAGAGTGCCCTGATTAAGTGCTGCTCTTCAAGACTTCGGCTGGCTCTCATTATACAGGAGATAAATACAGGACTGAAGGTGTTGTATATGAATGCACACAACATATGGAAGAAACTAGATGACCTGGTAGCGCAGTTAGAGATTGGCAGGACTGAAGTTGTGGGCATCACTGAGTTGTGGCTGAAAGAAGATCAGAATTTGGAACTTAATATCCAATGATACTTTTTGTATCAAAAGTACAGGCAGGTAGGTAGAGGGGTTGGGATGGCTCTCTTGGTAAAAATTGAAATCAAATCCTTAGAAAGAGATGACATAGGACCTGAAAACGTAGAATCCTTGGGTAGATTTCAGAAACTGAAAGAGTAAAATGATTCTGATGGGAGTTTATATACAGGCCCACAAACAGTAGCCAGGCTGTGAGATACAAATTACAACAGGAGATAGAAAAGGTATATAAAAGGGGCAATGAAACGAGCAATGGTGGATTTCAAATGCAGATAGATGGGGAAAATCAGACTGGTGCTAGGTCCCAAAAGAAGGAATTTGTAGAATGCCTACAAAATGATAGCTTGTGGTTGAGCCCCCTAAGAGAAAGGCAATTCTGGATCAGGTGTAGTGCAATGAACCCGATTTGATAAGGAAACTTAAGGTAAAGGAACCCTTCAGAGAGAGTGATTATGACAGAATTCACCCTGCAATTTGAGAGAGCAGCTAAAATTAGATGAATTAGTATTCCAGTGGAGCAAAGGAAATTACAGAGGCATGAGAGAGGAGCTGGCCAAAGTTGATTGGAAGGGTCACTAGCAGGGATAACATCAGAACAGCAATGGCTGGAGTTTCTGGAAGCAATTTGGAAGGCACATGAAAGACACATCCCAAAGATGAAGTATTCTGAAGGGAGGATGAGGCAACTGTAGCTGACAAGGGAAACCAGTGACAGCATAAAAGCAAAAGAGAGAGCATATCATTTATCAAAAAATTAGTGGGAAGTTAGAGGATTGGGAAGCTTTTAAAAATTAAAAGGAGGAAAAACTAAAATAAGAAATACAACATGTGTCGGCATTGGAGAGGTTCACGAGAATAATTCTGGCAATGAAAAGGCTAACATATGAGGAGCTTTTGATGACTAGTCCTGTACTTGCTGGAACTCAGAAGAATGAGGGGGATCTCAATGAAACCTAACAAATATAGAAAGCCTAGATAAGGCTGGATATAGAGGTTTCCTGTTGTGTGTGATTCTAGGATGAGGGTACAGCCTCAGAATAGAGGAATGTCCACTTAGAACAGAGATGGGAGGAATTTCATTAGCCAGAAGGTAATGGATCTGTGGAATTCACTGTCAAGTCATTGACTATATTTAAAGCAGAGGTTGATAGATTCCTCATTAGTCAGACTGCGGGGTGAAACAGAAGAATAGGTTTGAGAGGGATAATAAATCAACTGTGATAGAATGATGGAGCCGATTTGATGGGCTGAATAGCCTAATTCTGTTCCTATGTATAATGGTGTTGTATCAGAACAGGAGACTACTGATAAGAAAAAAATCAAGAGTGAATGGGAAGGTGACTTAAGAGTGGCAGGCAACAGAAGGCGCAGGACCACTCCTGCAGGTTGAATTCAAAAGCTCCTGTGAAGTGATCATCCAATCTGTGTTTGGTTTCACAATTCTCATTTGAGCCTCTTAAAGGAGAAACACAAAGATTAGAAGGTGAGTTGTTCTGGAACCCATGAAATTTCATTGCTTACACTATTCTTCAACAAGACTTCAATGGGAAATGGAGCAGAAATTGATGGGTGTGCATAATTACATTATTGGTGAGCCTGCTTGAAAGCCCCAAGTTCACATCAAAGAACACAGAGAAGCTCTGTTGCCACCAATCTGATACTGAATTTCGCAGAACTGTAGACACATTGTACTAGTGATGTTATTGTTAGACTATGCATTTCACAGAAATTATTGAGGGTCCATCAGTCACTTACCTGAACCCATTATGGTACAAATCATTATCATTGAGTTGTATTTGATTTCAGGAGCACTGATATCATCAGAAAGCAGTTTGTGTAAAATTTGCACAAGTTTAGCATTCGCCAGATCCTGCTCAGCTATACCTATTAGAGAAATTAATAATACATGTCAAAACTGGGAATTAGAAACAAACTGTTTTTAAGCCATTAGCATCTTCATTACACTCAAATCACTCTGCTGATTATGAAGATGCATAAGCACAATAAATCCTTTACATAGTGTCTTGTACGCAACATTGTAACTCTAATCGTGCAAGTCTCTTAATACTGCAATGGAGAATCACCAGCTTTGTGCTTGGCTTCAATCCAAAACCTTCTGATTCAAAGGAGGCTACAATCTGTGGCTTGCACATCTGACCATGATATGAAGGCAAAAGAAGTGCAAGAATAACAGTCAAGCTTTTTGATCTAATGGTAAATAAGAAAAATGGAGAATTGAAAGAACATTTATAACTCTCAAATGTACTTTAAGGAATAAAACAAATATCCAGGAAAAATGAGGACCAACCACTGCTCACACAATAGTACATGATGAAAAAAGCCCATTAACATAACCAAAAATAAAAGCATGACTGGAGTATTATTTATATTTCAATAGTGGATGACAAGAGGAGAAAAGTATGGATTTCAAAATCTACTGAGCAAATGGTAAAAGCACAGCAGAGAGAAAAAAAAAACGGGGGGCAAGGACTTTGCAGGGAAAGTAAGAAATTAGGAAAGCAAATACAGGATATCTGCCTTAGAGGTATGGTAATGAAGGCTTACCAGACGGAATCACGGGATATGGGGGCAGTCTTATGATGGGCCACAGTAGGCAAGGCATATATAACATATTTAAAAGAATAAGATAGTCTTATTCAAACATTTGTTAAAGGGCAAATTATCTGAGGAGAAATTTCTTCTTTTGAATGATTATCATTGTTAGAAATTCTTGATGCCACAATATTCCTTCTGTATTTTATTTGTAAATGCATTTTTTTAGACTAAGATGGAGAAAATTGCTACAGCATTTATACTAACAATATTATAGATTGGAATGCAAAAGGATTATTGCTCACTACTGTGAGCCATCACCTTCCCTGCACTGCAAGTTACTGTTCTTCTTGATGCTGTCAAAAGCAGCAGCAAGTGGGGCATCACACCAGGATATAAGCAGTCTAAAAGTAAATAGGTTTAATTATTTCTAAAATTGTAATGATCAGAAGACATTTCCTTTTGGGAAAACTTCATTAGGTTAAATGAAAAAAAAACAGGTTTGCTTCTTCCCTTGTGCACAAATATCTAACCTAGCACTTTTCAGTCAAAACAAAACTTTTCTTTTAAATAAAAACCTAACACTTCTTGCAGAAGAAATTAAAATGAAACAGCCATAGAGCTTGCTCTACCATTCAGTAAGTTCATGGCAAATCTCGCCATTGACCTTTCCTGCACAACTCCCAAAACCTGTTTTCTTCTGCAAGTTAAAGCTTTATACATCTTGGCCTTGAAGATGTACTAAATAATCCATTCTCATCCAGCCCATTCAACTTTGTACTTAACAATGATCACCTCTCAGTCTTCTAAAACTGTAGAGAATATAAACCTAAATCCATGGAAATTGCTAAATGTTCAACCACAAACTGTTATCATTAGCTAGCTGAGAAGTCCCAATTTTCATAATCAGCCTGAACTCTATAGATAGTTAAGTGATACCACCAAACGAGAACAGCAGATAGATTTTGCTTCAATACCTGTAGAGGATTAATTTCAGGAAGCAAAAATATAATGGCTATCGAAAATCCTTTGCAATATTGATTATCGGCTACCCAAGACCAATGAAATTCTGCATAATTCTGCTAATGCAGCAGAGGCTAGTTAGCTCTGTATGACGGAAAAATACATTTGAACACTGACGACAGTCATTGCACCATTTTTATTAATTAAAACTGATGCAGTAGCTGACCCTCATCTTGATCTCTTAATCTTGACAAAGACAAGACCAGAACACAAACTTTCTCATTAATGCTAATATCTAATAAGCCAATCTTGTGGCAGCAGCTCATCGCATAAAAGCAAGCAGACTTGGTCAGGAGATTTTGTTGTTCAGACATAACATCAGAGTGGGGAAGAAATGTGATTCAAGTGATTTTATTTATCGAGATACAGCATAGGATAGGCCCTTCCCCCAACTTAACCCTAGCCTAATCATGGGACAATTTATAATGACCAATTAACTTACCAACTGGTAAACTTTGGACTGTGGGAGGAAACCTGAGTACCCAGAGGAAACCCACAGTCACGGGAAGAACATTCAAACTCTTTACAGACAGTGGTAGGAATGGAACACAGGTCATTGGTACTGTAAAGTGTTGTGCTAACCACTATATTACTGCCCTGCCCCCAACTATGGAACAATTATTGGTGCCAGACGGGGTGCTTTAAATATCTTAAGCCACTGATCTGTTGGGATTATCATGAACAGTTGAAAGTTTACAGAGAATGGTGCGATCAACAAAACAAAACATTCAGTAGTGAGCAGCAGATATTTACTTATTGCTTGATTGGGATACAGCATGGAACAGGCCCTTCCAGCCCTTCAAGCCATGCTGTCCAGCAACCCCTGATTTAACCCCAGACTAATCATGGAACAATTTACAATGACCAACTAACCTACCAAACAGTACATCTTTGGAGTGTGGGAGGAAACTGGAATACCCAGTGGAAACTCACATAGTCACAGGGAGAACGTACAAACTCTTAAAGACAGCAGTGGGAACTGAACCTGGGTCGCTGACATTGTTCTCGCCACTACTATGGGTGAAAAAGCCTTTGAGCAAAATGGTCATAATGGTTCAAGCTGACAGGAAGGCAACAGTAACTCAAATACCCATGCATTACAACAGTGGTGTGTAGAGGAACATCTCTGAATGCACAAAACGTTGAAGTGGATGGTCTACAGCAGAACACACCGGGTTGTACCTAATAAATGGCCTCAGTGTACGTATGTATTTATTTCTTAGAGGGGAAATATGAAGGCAAAGTTTGTAATTGTCAGTTGTAGGAGTAATGGTGGATTAATTGCTGTAAAAATTAAGGCATTGTTTTCCTTTAAAGTCAGAACATACTGAAATACAATGGATGTTAACATTGAAACTACACTTATTATTCCAAAAGATGAAAAACTGAGTGATGAACCAAGACCTACCATGCAGCAAGGATGGAAAGTGTAGCTAAGATGAATGAGTACATACATAAAGTTACACTGGAACTTGCAGTCTCCTAGACAAAGGCTTGATATCAGAACTTCGGTATTCCAAAGTCAAATTATTATCAAAGTAAATATATGTCACCCATATACAACCCTGAGATTCATTTTCTTGCAGGCATAGTCAATAAATCCATTTAACATTATAGAATCAATGAAAGACCACATTGAAGAGGGCAGATGGACAACCCATCTGCAAATGACAACAAAAAGTGAAAATACAAAAGAAAAATTAAAAATAACAATAAATATATAGACCATGAGATGAAGAGTTCTAGAAAGTGAGTTCATAGGCTGTGGGAGCAGGGTGAGTGATAGGGCAAGTGAAGTTGAATGAAGTTATTCCCTCCAGTTCAAGAGCCTGCTGCTTGAGGGGTACTAACTGTTCTTGAAAGTGTATAAAGATTAATACAGTATTAAAATTGACTGGGCATTCTAAAGCATATTCTAGTACTGTACAGTCTTTCTGTTGTTGCTCTTCTTTCCAGCTGTACCTTTGACAGATATGGATATTGCCTGAAAACCTCACAGTCCTGAGTTTCCATGAAACTAAATGGAAGTTGCAACAAGCTGCTTAGTATAATCCTTCCATTTTTATCTGCTCATCACTCACCAAGTTCCAGAGCAGCAATCAGTCCTAGAGCAACAAGAGCTTCGTTCTGCATTATAACATGTTCACTTGTTGCCATGGTGACCAGGTGCTTAACACCACCACTTTGAACAATTGTCTTGACAACATCCTTATCAAGTAAGGAAGATAGAAAAAATGAAACAGCAGTTAGCATTGAAGAGTACAAAATACAAATATACCAAAAACAAACCATGGCAAGTCACTGAAGTAGCTTGAAATCTTTGAGTGAAATGTATATTTTTATTGCTTAGTCGCTTTTGTTTAACTTTCCAATGGCGAGGGCCGTAAAATTCAATCTTTTTTAATAAGTCAGAGTATTTTCAACATTTTCACCTTAGTTCCATATTGAAAATGCTGCACTTCTCAATCCTCACTGAATTATTTTAATACAGCTACTTCCAAATTTGTTCTAGTAGAGAATTATTGATTGAATTTAATATTTTTTTGCCACACCTGTTTTTTAACTGTTAAGTTTAACCATTCTATAGGTTGAGTACCTCTTAACTGAAATGTTTGGGCCAGGAAGGATTTTGGATTTTGGAATATATAATCAGATAGCTTAGGACTGCCATCATTTCCAACTGAATTTGTATGTTACCATCACACGTACTTTATATTTTTATATTAATGATATGTAATAATTTTTACTGTTCATATGTTCAGGGAACCAAAACCAGCATCAGGAGACAACCTGAATCAGCTGTTGAATAACAAACAGCAGCAGGCTTTCAGTCTCCACCTACAGTGCTGTGTTTTGATTAAAAGGTTACAGTACATTGCATTTGTATTTTACTGTTTTTTGCTTTTGAACCTTACATAAACCTATCAACACTGTAGATTAGGTCTGGTGTTCAATTTTCATCAGTGACAATGTTAGCAAATTCAATGATCAGTCGATGCTTTATTACCATAAATATTTAAAAATTAAATGCTGAGCCTTTTCTTAAATTTCTGCAACCAGCTTGCTGATCATTCACAATTACCCTCAAATTTCAGTTTGTCGTGATAGATCCTTGCTTGTTTCGTGATCACCATACCATTAAGCAGCATATGTTCACTCAGATGCTGATGTATTCCCTCTTTCAATACACGATTGAGAGCTTCATTTTTCACTTTATGCAGTGTTTTTCTATTTTTCATTTAACTTCTGTTCATTACATTCTGTTTTCTTCTTGGAACTGTCTGTGGTGCACTGAGACCCGTGCATCACCTGGGAACCTTCACAGCACCTTGAGTAATCTTTCATTTGTAATGTCATGACAGTGTTCAAAAAAAAAATCAGATTTCGGATAAGGGGTACTCAACTTGTACATCCATTTATCCTCACCACTTATCCATTCTATTCAACATTGAACTATTTACTCTGGATACTATTTGAAACCATTCTAATATCTTAAGTGGATTTTTGCATTTACAACTCAACAATGTCATTTATGAAAACACTGTTCACTAAAACGTACCTTTGCTTTGCTGTGCCGAATAAGGGCAGATAATAGCCTGTTTGATTCGCCCATGACACCTGCATGGTCCTTTGCATCACACCATTCTACCAAACGCTCGATCAGTTTATTATTCTTACCCAGCTTTTCAGCTGCTTCAGCTGTAGTGGAATATGCACAAAAAAGAATAGATCAGGCAGAACAGTTTCAGAAAACTTTTCTTAATGACGAGCAGTTTCTAAACTGCTTTTAAGCTGCACTACAGGGAGTCACAGACCAGATTCAGGAATGGATATCTCTGCCTAAGCCTGGCACACAGGTTAACATGGATACTTGATTTCTTTCTTTAACTGTGACACACAGGCAGTATTTATTTTACCTCATTACTGCTAGCATTATTAGAAAGAAAACAGAAGGCAAGAACATAAAAATCTGGATTTCTATTATTGGTAGACAACTGAACCTGATTTATTAAGTGCTAACCCTACTAGCAAACGGAGATGGTATTTCACCATAATTCAGATTTAATTGATATCAATAAACTGTCATTACTATCCTTACTATGAAAATCTGCTTTATATAATGATAAACTTATTTTGACAGTTCACAAGCATAAAAGAGGATAATGAGCCAAAGGAAGAGAAATTAGTAGAACAACTGCTGTTATGAGCTTTCAGTAACAGGTGGTGGCTGACAGCCTTGTTATGGAAAAGGATTCAGATAACAGTTTTGGATGAACCAAATTTCCCTGAGGATAAGAGAATGGCCAGATGGTTTTGACTGAAAGGTAAACAGTGGCCTGGGCATCAATGATAAGTTTCCTTTTAGTTGGGTACCCACAGTTAATATAAATTCACTTTTTCAGTGTCTCTGTGGAAAGTTGTATTTTACATGGACTGTCAAGGATAAATTAGAAATAAAATTTTAGTTGGATTAAAATCATGTCCAAGGATTCTAAACATTTTGTTTTTTTTTGTTCGGTTTTTATATTTAATTATTTAACAATTTTAGAGGTTCCCTGAGAAGAGCAAAGAACTTGCAGCACTTATAATAACTGGGCTTGAAGTTTAACCACGCAGATTCAGATTCACTGCTTGCCCGCACACTCCACTAAGTAGCGGCTTATTCTGGAGAATAGCTGCAAGGTGCTGTGATTTCCTGCAGGGGCAACAGATGAAAATCAGCAGGCACTATGAGGTTTGATTTAAATTTGTTTCCATTTAATATAAGCTTTCCATCAGAAATTTGTTAAGAATCCTAAGCAATCTTTCTCCTCTTTATCACAAGGACACATACTACTTGGAGGGAATAGATGGAGTGGACCTGACATTAGTAGGGAAAATTATGGAATTTATTTGGCTGTAACTTGGTACTAGGAAAATGACGACAGCATTTGACAGAGTCAACATGAATGTCCAGGATTTCTAAAGTAAGTACATGTTCAGCACAGCCTTGTGGGCTGAAGGGACTATTGGGCTGTAGGTTTTCTATGTTTGTATGTTTTCTATGTTTCATTCAGGATAAAGATGAAAAGCAATTTCTTCAGCCAGAGGGTAGTGTATCCTTGGAAATCTGTACCTGAGAGGGCTGTGGAGTCGATGAGTATTTGAGAAATCAAAACATTTCAATAGGAAAGGAATGACGGTTGTGGATTAGTGCAGGATCATGGCATGGAGGCAAAAGATGAGACATGATCGTTGAATCTCGCATAAAGGGCTCAGTGGCCTAACCCTTCTTTTATTTCTCATGTTCTAACATTATTTTATTGCTTTCACGTACTCTCTTTATATTGTGTAAAAGTTTGTAAACAAGCAAATATTCAGAAATACAGTTTCACCATAAATCGACTATATAGACGACCATACCTTGTGTATCAATTAACATGCGCAACGTTCCAAGTAACTTGAACTGGACTGGTGGCATCTCAGACTTGAGAAACTTCAACACTTCCTCTGCAACTCCTGCAGACAGCATCTTTGCTTTATTTAATACTGAAACAAAAAAGAATTTAAGTGGTGACTTTCATCTGCTAGACAGTATTAATGGAAAATAAAGACTTATTACAATTCGGAAATTTTGGGTCTTTTTATTCATGTTGTGATACTTTCTTCACAGTTGTCATTTAAACTAGTAGACTCATAAATATTGCAATATACTTAACCTTCAAGCAGGAAGGCTTGTAACTGATGGAGTCATGTTGGAAACTTAAGATACAAAATCGTATTTCTGATTAAATAAACTATTTTGGATTTTAGGAACCAAACCTTTCAAAGACTTGACAATGGACAAAATATTCCCACTGAAACTACATGCAAGTTATCCATACATGCATATGAAAATTCACTGTGAATGTATAACCATCTTTAAAAAGAGCTTTCAATCAGAAAGAACCAAAGGTCCCATTCCTATTTCAACCCAGAAGCCCCGAAGTGTAGTACTATAATGGTGTAGATCTGGAATCACTCTTCAAATACTGCCACAGCACTAGAAATATTGTTGAATAAAAACTTGGTTTTGCACACCATCTACCTGCATTCCCTGTCACTCAGTTTTACCCAAATGTTTTTCCAATGGCAACAATTCCTATGATACCTCCCAATGTGCACTCCCACCGCCATGCACATTTTAATGCTGCAAACTGTTGAAACACACTGTGCTTCATTTCCTCTGAAGCAATATATACCAAAACCTTGGGCCATTATGTTTTGCTTATGAATGAAAAAATGAAAAAAAAACTTACCAGGAATAGCCAGATTTCGGAGAGCACTGAGGGCAGCATGCTGTACAGTCACATTCCCCTCGTCAACGTGTCTATTCAATAAATCTAATAACTTCTGCACAATTCCAATTTCCACCATGTGGATACAGTTTCCATCTGTGGGTGACAGAACAAATATGTTATCTGCAAGAAAGATGTGCTGAATCAGCTTCTCCAGGTTGAGTGGTACTCAGCTTCTCCAGGTTGAGTGGTACACTTCTAGGACTGCTGCTTAGCACAATGTATATTCACGAGGTTTAAGCCATTACATATTAGACTGTTGAACAGCACAATCAAACAGATCTGCACAAAAATAGAAAATGCTCGTATTTACCTCAGTAACCTTTGGACTGAATTAATCAAGAGGCCAAGGAAGAAATTTTACTGACTGATTGGACTTTCTGCCTGCAGAAAATAATGATCTCTGCTGCAGTAATTTCCTGCTTCTGGTAATAAATGCTACTGAATATTTAACATTTGCTACAGACAGCTGATAATGAAAAGCTGGAAAGGAAGATGAGAAAGTCCAAGTCAAATTAATAATTTCCTTAAACTACTGCGATTGCCATAGTGCTGGGCTGATGAAAACACCTCTGTTTAGAGGGAAAATTTTCCCCACTGCTAATTAAATATGCAGCAGTAAGGGTTTGAAAAATAACCCATCATCAACATTCAAGCATGTAATACATTTAAATATACAAACACTATGTGCTTTGCAAAGGAGTTGGTGATGGACAGATGCCAAATGGAGGGGGAGAGGGCGGGGGAAATTCCAAAACACAGTAGCCCAATGCATAGTGCATGAGTTAGCATAGGGACTTAGTTGGTTCCAACATGGGCACTAGCCTACATAACAAAATTGGAGTAGAATGCTGAAGAACGATGTAAAACTATGGTGGTGACAGAAGACAGACAAGAATTCAATGTTTAGTGCTGTGGGAGATAAATAACCAAGGGATCAACAAGGTTGCAAATAATGCAAGGGAAATTTATGACAGGATTGGATGTGGTGATTTCAACATTATTTCAAAATAAAAGATTGGCTACAACTTTGTAATGATAAGTCGTCAGTGAAAATGCTTTCATTTCTCCTATAATTATCAGCAACAGTGGTACCACCTATGGGCCTCTCCATCAAGGTAAGTGGAGAGAATTTGATGAGTATGAGATCTTATTTTTTTAATTAAGTTTCAAATGTTTTAGATTCAAGAACACTTCGTATTTTTTCTAGCAAAACTTTTAAGTTGCACATTTCCCGTAAGAGTTTCAGTTCTAGTTATACACAAGGTTGGGAAAACATTAGTGAGCAAAGTTTTGTTCCATTTGATTTATGTGTGGGATGCAGTGCCCAGCACACAAGACCCCTCTTGCATCTCACTGTTCACGACCTTATTTTAATTGATTCATCTGGATCTGTAGCAGATGTTGCTGCAGTTTGGATTGCACAAGATCAATTTACTAGTTTATTTGGGTGTAAATAGTATAAGCAGCCTGCTACTGACTGCAACTTCTAGACCAGTGCAATGAATATATTTATTATTTTTGATGCAATGATGCTCAAGCAGAAATTGTCAAAATACAGATCTTCAAGTGCCTTTTTTAATATATTTTTTGTTAACATTACATTATTCACCAATGGAAGTAAAAAGACTTGATTATGTACGATGCCTTTCACAACGTAAGGTTGTCACAATTTTTATAAACTAATGGAGCATTTTTGCAAGTAAAATGGCTGCTACAGATAAATGGCAAAAAAACTGCAACATTAACTTTAAAATCAACTGCGTGAATAGTAACTAGTTTTACTGAATTAGGGATGTTGAATGAAGGATGGCTATTGATCAGGATACTCAGGATAAACCCTTCACATCCACCCCCCCCCCCCCCCACCACATTTCTTCAAAAAGTGCCAGGGGACCTTGTGCATCCAAAGTTGGCAAAGTGGTATTTCAAATAGCATAATTTACAAGACTATGCTGGTTGAGGGAAAAAATACCCCCCCCCCCCCCCCCCAACACACACACAATCTGAATTTTATTCTAAAAGCCATGCCCTAGAAATTTACTGTTAACTTTTCACTGTCAGCAACAGTTACTGTGCTACTAGCATAAAAGTTTAATTTAATTGGTAGCAACTCAATGGTTATGCACTCATTGACAGGATTGAAGACCGATTTATCTTTGCATTTTTCTGACATGACAGATGGCTCTGAGGAATTAGTATGGTAGTGCACAATGTTTTCTGCAAAGAATGGTCTGGTCTAGCCTGAACTCACTGCATCCCTTTCTTCATTTCCTGTTGTAGGCAATTGGTCCTCAAAGCATCTTAATTGATCTTGGTCAGTTCAGTTTTCCAAAAACGCACAATATACCATAATTGAGAGTCAGTTAAGCTACAACCCAAATCTTACTAGCAGTCATAAGAATTTAAATGACTTAACGACAAAAATTGTATATAATCTGAAACTTCTACAATCTCCATTGAAATGAAGTCACTTGTTATCAACCGGGCCTTAAAAAATGTCATGCACCTCATACTTAGTGGGTCATAAAATTACATGGAACCATGTAAACTGGCTATTATAACTAAGGATACAAATAAAGGGAGTCTAAACACGGGTTAGCCTGGTCAGCTATTCAGCAAGCTCATGGTTGATCCTGTACTTAAAGAATATTTACCTGCCAGATCTTACAATGATCCTGCAAGTGACCAAATATCTGTAAATTTCAGCCTCAATATGCAGAGTGAGATAATTGTCATAGCCCTCCAGAACAGAAAATTCCAAAGAGTTACAGTACTCTAAAAATTAAATCTCTTCTAATTTGTTTGAACCACAACTGCCACACATCAGAAACAACTCACTGGGATCAGAAAGACATGAAATGCACAATGAAAAGCAAATTGCTCTTTTTGTGTTTCGTGGAGACCTGGGTGACAGAGGAGATACTGGACTACACTATTGAACCCTCTGGGATCCCCCTGTTCCAGTCAGACAGGTCAAAAACCTCTCTCGGAAGAGTAATGGAGGAGGGGTATGCTTCATGGTCAACAATGCTTAGTATTGCATTGCAAGGGTTGCATACCATTACAGACTTCAAAGCCAAACATAGTGGTGCCACCAATATCGCAGCCTCTCTCCCAGATGAGCTCAATCCCTTTTACACTCGTTTCAATGTTGCTAACTCTAAGCCTTCAAGGAAAGCTACCGCTACAACCTGCAACCTGGTCATCTCTGAGGCTGAGGTACACAGATGGTTCCATCGAGTGGACAGTCACAAGACTGCTGGACTGGATGGCATCGCAGAGCTGGTACTCAGGATGTGCGCAGCACAACTGGCAGGTTTGTTTACAGACATTTTTAATCTCTCCCTCTCCCAGGGTAGAGTCCTCCTGCTTCAAATCATCCACCATTGTCCCTGTACCAAAAAAGTCCAAGGTAACATGTCTGAAATACTGTGCCCTGTCACACTCACCCCAATAATAAGCAAATGATTTGAGAGGCTGGTCAAGGACTACATCTGCAGCATGCTACCACCCACAATGGACCCCCTACAATTTGCCTACCGACACAACTGATCAACAGCAGTAGTCACTGCTCTACATACCATCCTTACACATATGGAGAAGGAGGATGCTTATTTGAGAATGCTGTTGCTAGACTACAGTTCAGCATTCAACACCATAATTCTCTCCAGGCTCGACAGGAAGCTCAGAGACCTTGGCCTTGTGCAGTTAGATCCTGGACTTAGAAACATGGAAAACCTACAGCACAATACAGGCCATTCGGCTCACAAAGTTGTGACGAACACGCCCCTACTTTAGAAATGACCAGGGTTACCCACAGGCCACACAAAATGCTGGTGGAACACAACAGGCCACGCAGCATCTATAAGGAGAAGCACTGTTGACGTTTCGGGCCAAGACCCTTCTTCAGGATTAACTCTGTCCTGAAGAAGGGTCTCGGTCCGGAACGTCGACAGTGCTTCTCCTTATAGATGCTGCCTGGCCTGCTGTGTTCCACCAGCATTTTGTGTGTGTTGTTTGAATTTCTAGCATCTGCAGATTTCCTCGTGTTTACCCATAGCCCTCTATTTTTCTAAGCTCCATGTACCTATCCAAAGGTCTCTTAAAAGACCCTATCATATCCACCGGTGCCGGCAGCCCATACCATGGATTCACCACTCTGCATAAAAAACTTATCCCTGACATCTCTTCTGAACCTACTCCCAAGCACCTTAAACCTGTGCCTTCTTGTGGCAGCCATTTCAGCCCTGGGGAAAAGCCTCTTGACTATCCACACGATCAATGCCTCTCATCATCTTATACACTTCCATTAGGTCAGCTCTCATCCTCCGTCGCTCCAAGGAGAAAAGGCCGAGTTCACTCAATCTGTTTTCATAAGCCATGCTCCCCAATCCAGGCAACATCCTTGTAAATCTCCTCTGCACCCTTTTTATGGCTTCCACATCCTTCCTGTAGTGAGGCAAACAGAACTGAGCACATGTGGGGTCTGAACAGGGTCCTATATAGCTGCAACATTACCTCTCGGCTCCTAAAGTCCACGATTGATAAAGGCCAATACACCGTATGCCTTCTTAACCACAGAGTCAACCTGCACAGTTGCTTTGAGCATACTATGGACTCTGACCCCAAGAGCCCTCTGATCCTCTACACTGCCAAGAGTCCTACCATTAATACTATGTTCTGCCATATTTGACCTACCAAAATGAACCACTTCACATTTATCTGGGTTGAACTCTATCTGCCACTTCTCAGACAAGTTTTGCATCCTATCAATGTCCCGCTGTAACTTAACAGTGCTCCACACTATCCACAACACCCTCAATCTTTGTGTCATCAGCAAACCTACTAACTCATCCCTCCACTTCCTCATCCAGATCATTTGTAAAAATCATGAAGAGTAAGGGTCCCAGAACAGATCCCTGAGGCACACCACTGGTCAAGACCTCCATGCAGAATATGACCCGTCTACAACCACTCTCTGCCTTCTGTGGGCAAGCCAGTTCTGGATCCACAAAGCAATATCCCCTTGGATCCCATGCCTCCTTACTTTTTCAATAAGCCTTGCATGAGGTACCTTATCAAATGCTTTGCTGAAATCCATATACACTACATCTACTGCTCTTCCTTCATCGATGTGTTTAGTCACATCCTCAAAAAATTCAATCAGGCTCATAAGACACGACCTGCCCTTGAGAAAGCCATGCTGACTATTCCTGATCATATTATACCTCTCCAAATGTTCATAAATCCTGCCTCTCAGGATCTTCTCCATCAACTTACCAACCACTGAAGTAAGACTCACTGGTCTATAATTTCCTGGGCTATCTCTACTCCCTTTCTTGAATAAAGGAACACCATCTGGAACCTCTCCTATCCCCATTGACGATGCAAAGATCATCGCCAGAGGCTCAGCAATCTTCTCCTTTACCACACACAGTAACCTGTGGTACATGTCATCTGGTCCTGGCGACTTATCCAACTTGATGCTTTCCAAAAGCTCCAGCACATCCTCTTTCTTAATATCTACATGCTCAAGCTTTTCAATCCACTGTATGTCAACCCTATAATCGCCAAGATCCTTTTCTGTAGTGAATACTGAAGCAAAGTATTCATGAAGCACCTCTGCTATCTCCTCCAGTTCCATACACACTTTTCCACTGTCACATTTGATTGGTCCTATTTTCTCATATCTTATCCTCTTGCTCTTCACATACTTGTAGAATGCCTTGGGGTTTTCCTTAATCTTGTCCGCCAAGGCCTTCTCATGGCTGCTTCAGGCTCTCCTAATTTCATTCTTAAGCTCCCTCCTAGTAGACTTATAATCTTTTAGATCTTTAACATTACCTTAGCTCTCTGAACCCTTCGTATGCTTTTGTTTTCTTCTTGACTAGATTTACTACAGCCTTTGTATACCAGGGCTCCTGTACCCTACCATAACTTCCCTGTCTCATTGGAATGTAGCTATGCAGAACTCCACACAAATATCCCCTGAACATTTGCTACATTTCTTCCGTACTTTTCCCTGCGAACATCTGTTCCCAATTTAAGCTTCCAAGTTCCTGTTTGATAGCCTCATAATTTCTCTTATTCCAATTAAACGCTTTTCTAACTTATCTATTCCTATCTCTCTCCAATGCTATTGTAAAGGAGATAGAATTACGATCACTATCCCCAAAATACTCTCCTAGTGAGAGATCTGACACCTGACTAGGTTCATTTCCCAATACCAAAATCAAGTACAGTTTCTCCTCTTGTAGGCTTATCTACATATTGTGTCAAGAAACCTTGCTGAACACACCTAACTAACTCTACCCCATCTAAACCCCTTGCTCTAGGGAGATACCAATCAATATTTGGTGAAATTAAAATCTCCCATCACGACAACTCTGTTATTACTACACCTTTCCAGGATGTTTCCCTATCTGCTCCTCGATATCCCTGTTACTATTAGGTGGCCTATAAAAAAACACCCCAGTAAAGTTATTGACCCCCTTCCTGTTCCTCACCTCCACTCACCGAGAATCTGTAGTCAATCCCTCCATGATGTCCATCTTTTTCTGCAGACGTGACACTATCTCTGATCAACAGTGCCAAGCCCCCACCTCTTTTGCCTCTCTCCCTGTCCTTTCTGTAACATCTAAAACCTGGCACTTGAAATAACCATTGCTGTCCCTGAGCCATCCAAATCTCTGTAATGGCCATCACATCACAGCTCCAAGTACTGATCCATGCTCTAAGCTCATCCGCTTTGTTCACAATTCTCCCTGCATTAAAATACACATCTCACACCGTTGATCTGATCGCGTCCCTTCTCTATTGTCTGCCTAACCTCCCTCCCGCACTGGCTCCAAGCTTTCTCTATTTGTGAGCCAACTGCCTCTTTCCCAGTCTCTTCAGTTTGGTTTCCACCCCCCAACAATTCCAGTTTAAACTCTCCCCAGTAGCCTTAGCAAACCTCCCCGCCAGGATATTGGTCCCCCTGGGCTTCAAGTGAAACCTATCCTTTTTGAACAGGTCACATCTGCCCCAAAAGAAATCCCAATGATCCAGAAACCTGAATCCCTAACCCCCTGCTCTAATCCCTCAGCCATGCATTTATCTTCCACCTCATTCAATTCCTGTACTCACTGTCATGTGGCACAGGCAGTAATACTGACATTACTACCTTTGCGGTCCTGCTTCTCAACTTCCTTCCTAACTCGCTATAACCTGTTTTCAGGACCTCTTCCCTTTTCCTATGTCATTGGTACCAATATGTACCATGAGCTCTGGCTGTTCTCCCTCCCACAAGCAGGATATCATGGACACGATTTGAAACATCCTGGACCCTAGCACCTGGGAGGAAAACTACCATCTGAGATTCTTTCCTGCATTCACAGAATCGCCTGCCTGACCCCCTAACTATGGAGTCCCTTGTCACTACAGTACTGCTTTTCTCTTCCTTTCCCTACCCTTCTGAGCCACAGGACCAGACTCCGTGCCAGAGGCACAGCCACTGTTGCTTCTCCCAGGTAGGCTGTCCCGCCAACAGTACTCAAACAGGAGTACTTATTGTTCAGGGGGACAGTCACAGGGGTACTCTCTAGTAGCTGTCTCTTCCCCTTCCCTCTCCTGACCGTTACCCACTTGTTTGTCTCCTGTGGCCCCAGTGTGACTATCTGCTTATAACTCTTCTCTATCACATCCTCACTCTCCCTGACCAGACTTCCTGTCAGATCACCAGCAGGTGGTAAGAGTGGGCTCACTCAACTCCATTCCTCTGACTCTCAACATAGGAGCCCCTTAGGAGTGTGTACTAAATTCCTTCCTTTACTCCCTGTACAGCAATGACTGTGTTGCCACCCACAGCTTTAATCTGCTAATTAAATTTGCTGTCGACACTACATTGATTGGCCTAATATCAAATAACAACGAGGTGGCCTACAGGGATGAGTCATCTCTCTGACACAGTGGTGTCAAGAGAGCAAACCCTCCCTCAATGTCACAAAAACAAAGGAGCTGGTTGTGGATTACAGAAGAAATGGAGACGGGCTAACCCCTATTGACATCAGTGGATATGGGGTTGAGAGGGTAAACAGCTTTAAGTTTCTTGGCATTCACATCACCAAGGAAGTCATGTGGTCTGTACACACCAGCTATGTGGTAAAAAAGGCACAACAGCTCCCTCTTTCACCTCAGATGGTTGAGAAAGTATGGTATGGATCCCCAAATCCTAAAAACTTTCTACAGAGGCACAATTGAGAACATCCTGACTGGATGCATCACTGCCTGGTATGGGAGCTGTACCACCTTTAATCGCAGGATTCTGCAGAGGGTGGTGCAGGCATCCCAGCACATCTGTAGTTGTCCTGAATCATGGGAAGTTCACATTTACAAAGACAGATGTGAACAAAGGGCCCGAAGGATCATTGGGGACCCAAGTCAAACCAACCACAATATGCTCCAGCTGCTACCATCCGGGAAACTGTACCGCAACATAAAAGCCAGGACCAACAGGCTCCAGGACAGTTTCTTCGACTCAGCCATCAGACTGATTAAGTCATACTGATCTGAGTGTATTTCTGTTACATTGGCTGTTCCAGTTATTATAAATTACTGTGATTGCACATTTATTCTGAGACATTACATAAAGATTTTTACTCCTCATGCATATGAAGGATGTAAGGAATAAAGTCAATTCAATTCAATACAGCTAGGAAAGAGTAGGAAGGCACAATTTATTAAAGTTGAAAAATGGCTTAAAGTTTGATACTAATTTTAATAGACAGCTCACCATTTCGTGCAAAGTTTGCAATAGCCAGTGCTCCTGCAAGTTGCAGCTGATGGTTATTTGAAGGAAGCCAAGACAGCACTTTTTGAAAGACACTGCCTTTACCCGTATCGAACAACTTCTGCATAGATTCATCTGCAAGACAGAAGAAACTTCAATAGCTTATTAATCTATCCTCCGATTTATGCATTTTGATTCAATATCCTTTATCATTGCTGTCTTTGAACAATACCAGTGATCATTTTCAATCAACCTAGTTTCACACAAATTGAGTGTTCATTTCAGATTTACATTACTATTTCTGAATAAGTTCTTTCACATCTTAGTCATTCCACTATACTTTTAAAATATGATTATCACTTTTTATTATTCAGCATTTTTAAAACACATACATTGGTGGGTTATTTTATTTATTCCTATGACCACAGAATACAGGAAAATCAGTGAAATCGAGTTCCAGTTCAAATATTGACAGGTTATGGTTTTGGAGCAGGTGGAAGGAATTGGATGGAAAAATCCATACAGCCACAAAAGGCCAAAATTTAAATATACCGCATTAGTATAGTGTGTGGGTGAATGCGTGTAATTTGGACAATTTCATCACCATTTTTATTGCAATTCCTTTTGACTGTTTCTAGATTAAATTTTCATCACTAGACTCCACTTCTCCATTCCTCTTCCCAGGAATGTCTTATGGAATTGAATAAATAAAATATTTGAGGCAAACGAATGATCAGATATGTGCAGTAAGTTCTTAATGATCAATTTAGTCTTTTTATTTTGTATATCTGCTGAAAAGTATTACAATAAATTTCTATTTTTCCCCAGAAATGCAACTGCTGAATAGAGTACAAAACCCAAATTGCAGAAATTATAATCTGGATCATTACCAGACGAGCAACATTTTATTTTTGTTATTACACTGCACGAAGAAAATAGGCCACATGTGTAGTGCATCAAGCAAGAACATTGATCAAATATTTCAAGACATAGCCCTGTGCACAGATGAATGCCACTTTATGTCAAATTATAGATAGCAGAAATGACTTTTACCAGTGAATAATTTACTTTGCATTTCAGGAGTTTTACAGTTTGGTAGTACTCCCTACAGTGCCTTCTCAAAAAGTAACTGAAGTCCAAAACATCCATATATTTAGCCTGCTATCTTTTTAATTTTTTAGATATTTCCAAAACAATATGAGAATAGACTTATGATTCGCTCTTCAATTTGAAAGATAATCAGTACTTTTTTCTCTTGCCCCACATTTTAAACTTCAGAATACAACATTCATTTATGACCACAACACTGGAGCAGAATTAGGCTATTTGGACCATTGAGTCTATTCTTCATTCTAACAAGTGTATCAGTTTATTATGTACGGTTAGTATAACGCCATTACATGCAGCAACCAAAGATTAATTCTGCTGCTGTCAGTAAGGAGTTTGTATGTTCTCCCTGTGACTGCATAGGTTTTCTCTGGGAATTCCAGTTTCCTTCCACATACCAAAGACATACAGGTTGGTCATATCAGTGGAATTGGGCGGCATAGGTTTGTTGGTCCAGCAGGGTTTTGTTACTTTGCTGTATCTTTAAATTTAAAACAAAACAAATTGTGCTATGCTGACTACAATTGTTGAAAACTGATGTATCAAACTCACCACCCAAAAGCAGCAATACCATGAGATCAGAAGCTGTTTTAAGCTCAGAGATATCATCTTCTTTATTGCTATCTACCATTTCTTCGACAAGCTCCAGCAGACAGTCCACTAATCCAGCATCAACCAATTGAAGCTTGATGACATCTGAAACAAAAGGAAATGCATGTTTTGCTATAGTCTTAGATCAAAGTCATTTCAAATTTCATCTGATACTTTTTAGACTCTTCATTCTTGGACCACAAAGCCATCTTCATCTAAGGGTCTGAACAACAAAAGATAAACAAATATTGATACCAAAAAAACTCAACCTCCACCAAACTAGGAACCTGCTGTCTTTAAGATTCAATTACTGGATCAAAGCAAGTGTTGGTAGCAATGTGAACAAACAACTACATATGCTAATTTCTATTTCTTCAAAAATCAGGATTCAGTTTCTCTTCCCATGCCCACCCTACTAGCCACATGAAAAAACAAGCCTTAATGCAAACAGAATTTTATTGTAAAAAGCCTAATAAATGAATGCTTTGAATTTACAAATTTAGACAAAGGAGTAAATTAAGAGACTCGAAATAACTTACGATGTGAGAACTTTATTTAAATTAAATGGCTGACATTGAAAATTCCTTCCAATGCACTAGCCACATATTTCAATTTTCTGATTACTTAGGAACTTTAATTTTACAAAATTTAAATAATTGGATAGATCTATGAGCTGGAGAAACTCCTTGGTCTTCAACATGTACTAGATTGTCAATGAAAAGCATGTAATTTCATGATTTTCTTCCAGGTTTTATAAACAGTGACTAGTCTTCAATGAGGTTTAATGTACATCTTTTATTATGCTCCTTTCAATCTTAAGATCTCATCTGTCATCACTTCCCCTTAAACCCATTACTCAAACCCAGCTTTTTCTACATTTCCTGATTACTCGACACTAGCATTTCCATTGAAAATCAATGACAAGACTTATGAAACCATGACTACAACATACCTGTAACAACCGAGCATAGCATTGTGCCATATAAATAACATTCCTTAAAAAGAACAAGTTGGTATTTCTTACAAGAAAAATGTATTTTCGTTCAGATAATGTGCGACATTTAATGTCACCTTTGTCAAAAATAAGTAGGCTTTATTACAATTGAACTCATTTATGATGGAATAAAGTAACCATAGATAGGCCATTTCGCATATTAAATATAATCTATTCAAAAAGATTGTCCACAACAGCAGCAGCTATTTTTAAGATGTTCTGATGTATTTCACCTCCAGCAAAGCAGCTTGAAGTATGGCTTTCTTAATACTAATATTAATTTTTTCACTAATCTCAGCTCATTTTCATCCTCCTCAATTTTAAAGTAATATACTTTTGATTCCTTCAATGGAATAGAATTCTCATACATCCCTGAATCCTTCACAGGACTCATCTATGCTAAAAAGATAACCTTTGTATGTTCTTCTCTGTGTAGCTCACCTCTTTGATACTAGCAATCAGCTTTGTCATGCCTGACTGCTGCCCACATTCAGTGAATTTGTAGGAAATTAACAGGACAAAAAAAATATTTAAGTGAGTTCCACTTCTCAGCACTTGACCCAGAGTCTTAAGTTTTATGTCTTCACATGCTCATTTGGGTACAATTTTTAATGTGATAAGTTTCCATCTCCATCACTCTCAGGCAAGGAGTTTTAAATCCCTACTACTATGTAAAAAATTTTATTTTTCCAACTTTTCTCTAATCTTGCAAACAACTAAATCTGTCCCTTAATTGTCAATTTTTGTAGTGAAATAATCCTTCGCTGTTCCTTTTGTCCGGGTTTCTCAAATTTTCAAGTCTTCAAAATCTTCAAGTCTTTATTCCAAAGGGGAATAAGCAGCCTCAAATGAGTTAGTTACCTTGTGGCTACAACACTTTTGCTCTGTCAAGAATTCAGTACATCTACAACTTTTCTAGAGCTATCACATCTTTCCCACATTGTGGTGACCAAAACTACAGAGTAATCATTTCCAATTAATTTATACAGACATCTTTCCACTTGACAATTTAAGATGCAGTGTGTTTTATTTTAAAGCAGTTCATTTTAATATGGCTCTCACTTAAAAAGTCTTTTAAGTGATATATGCAGCTTAGTAAAATAGAGGGCTATAGGTAAGTGTAGTAATTTCTAAGGTACGGACATGTTCGGCACAACTTTGTGGACCGAAGGGCCTGTATTGTGCTGTAGATTTTCTATGTTTCCAAGTGTACCATGCTCAGATTATATTTTGGTATTATATATAAGTAATCATAACTTCCTAATAAATACCTCTAGGTGCCTGGATAGTCAAATTCAAAAGCTAAGTTGAGGCTGGATACAGGGGTTACGAACGAGTTCCGTTCCTGAGTCCGTCTTTAAGTTGGATTTGTACACAAGTCGGAACAGGCACATCCAGTATTATTTAGTGTTAGTTAGTCAAACGTTTGTCTTAGTATATACTATACATTTTACCTTTCTATGCATATAAAACACTTAAGAAATTTATGTATTTCAACAATTAAACCACTGCGGCGTTGCTTGGTAATAATTGTAGCTTTCATCAGGACAGGGCCTTTCACATGCTCCATTATTCTCACTTCATCCTTTAAAATTGTTCCGATCGTTGATCGACTGTAGCCTAATACTTCTCCAATGACCGAAGGCATTTCACCTCTTTCAATCTGCTTTGTTATTTCCACTTTATTCTTAATCATGATCGTTTTCCATCAAAGGAACAGAAACACTGTGGGCAGTAGGTCCCAAAGTCTACCGCACTGAATTCCCCGGGTCCTAAAGTCCACTGCACTGAGACAGGTTAAATGGGACAAGTGGGGATGGTGCTGACTGGATGGGGGCGGGTGATCAGGGTAAACCTTGCTAAGAAAAATCTAAGCTAAATACAAAGTTACACACTCAACACACTGTCAACGGCAACGACTTAAAATGGCGGACGGCGTTCTCATTCCTCGGTTCATAAGAACGAGTTGTTCGTAAGTCGGATGTTCGTAACTCGGGGACCACCTGTACTGCAAAGCTGTACTGATGCAGAAAGGCATTGTCTATTGCTTTTCAGAAGAAATATAAACAGATTATTTCAGCAGGCAGCTTTCCTGGCATTCTGGACAACATGCTTCCATTGCCATCACCACCAGCAAAAGTACATTAAATGATCATTCTACTGACTGTTCATGGGATGTTTTTAATGAGCAAAAAGTCATTTATTCACATAGTGAATACCACAGTTAGAAAACCTGATCTTTCCTGATTATGCAAAGTGAGAACTGTGAGGGAAAGGGCATACTATAATAAAAAAAACCTGGGGAACAACAAAAAAGATGGTAATTTTTTTTTAAAATGGAAGATGTATTTTTTTCCTATCACACCCTGGATGGTCAAATATCTGTGTGAACTAACTTTATCTAATAATTAATGGAATGACAGCCTACAAATCTAATGAAATGGACATTGAAGCTTTGGACATTAGCTCTCTTTTAATATACAGTATTTAAGTTTTTGCACATTTTTAAAATCTATTCAATATATGTAATTGATTTACTTGTTTACTTATTGTGTTTTATTGTATTTATTATTATTATTTTCTCCGTCTGCTAGATTATGTATTGCATTGAATTGCTGCTAACAAATTTCACATCACATGCTGGCGATTATAATAAACCTGATTCTGATATGCAGATGAAGAAATATTTTCATGATTAAGAACCCTTTAAGTTAAACAAATCAGCAAAAACAGTAGGAATCAACAATTTTTAAAACCATCAAAATAACCAAAACTTGGAAAGAAAAGCAAAACTGTACAACTCTCTTACATCCATAGATCCCTCAAAGTTGCTGCACAAATCGATGGCATATGGTGTGCTGACCTTTACTGGTTGGGGAATTGGGTTCAAGAGCCGTGAAGTGACGTCGCAGCTCTACAAAACCTTGGTTAGACCACATTTGGGATATTGTGTTCAGTTCTGGTCGCTTCATTATAGTAAGGATGTGGTACCTTTAGAGAGCGTGCAGAGAAGATTTATCAAGATGATGTCTGGATTGGGAAGCACACCTTATGAGAACAAGCTGAGTGAGCTTGGTTTTTGTCTTTGGAGAGAAAGAGGATGAGGAGTAACTTGATACAGGTGTACAAGAGGCATACGTCAAGTGGACAGCCTGAGACTTTAACCACGGCAGAAATGACTAATATAAGGGCTCATAACTTTAAGGTGTTGGGGAAGTACCGAGAAATGTCATAGAGATGTCATCTAACCCATGCCAAAACCACTTAACTGCCCACTCCCATCAACCTGTACTGGGCTCATAGCCCTCCATACCCCTACCGTCCATATACCCATCCATACTTCACTTAAAAACTGAAATCAAACTCACATGCACCCTTGTACTGGCAGCTCATTCCACACTCCCATAATCCTCTGAGCGAAATTTCCCCTCAAGTTTTTCATCTTTTAACCTTAACTCATAACCTCTGGTTGTAGCCTCACCCAACCTCAGTGGAAAAAGCTTACTTGCATTTACCCTATCTGTACATCTCATAATTTTGTATATCTCTATCAATTCTCCTCTCATTCTTCTACATTCTGAGTAATAAAGTCCTAACCTATTCAATCTTTCCTTATAACTCAGGTCCTCCAGACCCAGCAACATTTTTATAAATTTTCTCTGTACCTTTCAATTTTATTTACATCTTTCCTATAGGTAAGTGACCAAACTGCAAAAAAACCCTCCAAATTAGGCCTCAATGTCTTCACAACTTCAACAAAGCAGTGTACTCAATACACTGATTTATGAAGGCCAACGTGCCAAAAGTTTTTTTTTACGACACTGTCTACCTGTGACACCACTTTCTATGAATTATGGACCTGTATTCCCAGATCCTTTTGTCCTACCACACTCAGGGCCCTACCTTTCACTGTGTAAGACCTATCCTGGTTGGTTCTACTGAAGCACACCACCTTGCACTTGTTTGCATCAAATTCCATCTGCCATTTTTCAGCCCATTTTTCCAGCTGATCCAGACAACTCTGCAATCCAAGTTCTGCAAGTTTATTGTCCATTACACCCCCAATCTTGGTGTCATCTGCAAATTTGCTAATTCAGTTAACCACATTATTATCCAAATCGCTGGCATAGATGATAAACAACAATGGATTCAGCACAGATCCCTGGGGCACACCCCTAGTCACAGGTTTCCAGTTAGAGAGGCAACTATTTACAACAATTCTCTGGCTTTTCCCACAAAGCCAATGTTTAATTCAATTTACTACCGAATCTTGAATGTCCAGCGACTGAACCTTCTTGACCAACTGCTCATGTGGGACCTTGTCAAATGCCCTGGTGAAGTCCATGTAGACAACCTCTAATGAACTGCTTTCCTTTACTTTCCTGGTAACTTGCTCAAAAACTAAAATTGGTTAGACATGACCTATCACACATGAAGCTATGCTGAACATCTGTCTATCCAAATACTTGTATACTCTTAGAATACCTTCCAATGATTTTCCCACAACTTATGTCAGAGTTAGTCAAACGTTCGTCTCAGTATATAGTATATATTTTACCTCACTATGCATATAAAACACTTAAGAAACATATGTATTTCAATAATTAAACCACTGCGTTGCTTAGTAATAATTGTAGCTTTCACTGGGACAGGGCCTTTCACATGCTCCATTATTCTCACTTGCTCTGATCCTTGACTGACTGCAGCCTAACGTTTTTCCAATGACTGATGGCATTTCACCTCTTTCTGATCGCTTTATTATTTCCACTTTATTTTCAATCATAATCGTTTTCCATCGATGGAACAGAAACACTGCAGATTCAGCAGTAGCCTCGGGTGGCAGGTCCTGAGCGCACCCAGGTCCTAAAGTCCACCTGCACTGAGACAGGTTAAATGGGACAAGTGGGGGCAGTGCTGACTCAAATACACTAAAACATCTTAAACCTAATAATACAGTACGGAACATAATAATACCGTAATAATAAAAGTAACTACATATGGTTGCATCGATGTCTTGCATACCGGAAGGGGCATTCGTGAAGTAACATTATGATGGACCTGGTGCTGGAGAGGGCAGGTTTACTACTGGAGTCAATTTCTTGAAGTAGGCATCAAGGGAGGCTTGCTCAGAGCTTTTTTTTTGGTCTTAAGTGGCCTTGTAGCAGCTGAGGTTCTCAGTAACTGCACGGTAAACTCTGGTGACCCTCTCTATATTAGGATCTTGCTCCTCTAACTTCAATGACTTCATCCCTGCTTCAATGAGACTAACATTTTCGGTTCCAGAGTTCCTAGGTCACAGTCTTCTTCTTCCTCAAATGTCTGGTTGCATTGTCAAGCACAAGGAGAATCTTGAAAGGAATTTTCTTGGCCAAGCAATAACGTTCAACAGCAGGAACAAAATGGTTCAAGAACCAATCTTCAAAGACGGCAATTGTAACCCAAGCCTTTGAATTTGCCTTCTAAATAACAGGAAGAGATGCCTTAATGACAAGGCGAAGTGCACTGGGATTTAGGGAGCGATACACAAGCAAAGGCTTGAGCTTGAAATCCCCAGATGCGTTACCCCCAAGCAATAACGTTAGCCTATCATTCGATGCCTTATGCCCTGGTGCACATTTTTCCTCTTTTGAAATGTAGGTCCTTTCAGGCATTTTTTTCCAAAATAAGCCAGCTTCGTCTACATTAAATATTTGGTCTGGCAAATAACCTCCCACAATAAATTAAAAAAAAAACAATTTCAGCAAAATCACTCGCAGCATTGGCACTCACCGGGGGTGGAGTTTCAAGATGGCGACGTAAACATCTGCCTTTTAGGCGCTCTTTATTTTTTCAACTATAATCACCCTTTAATCAAATCTTTTCGAACTTAATCATATGAGTTGCTACTTCTGATTAACTTTTTTTTTCCTAAAACAATATTTGATCTAATCTTGTCAAACTTAAAATGGCTACAAGCAAGAAATCGTCTAAGGATCCTTTACCCATCGACATAATTTCTAATCTTCTGGATGCTAAACTTGCGGGTTTGGAAGGCAGGTTAGAAGGTAAATTGGATAGTAAACTGGCAAGTTTGGAAAATAAGCTTACCACGAAAATATCTGAATTTGAAGCAGTTGTTAGATCGCTTGAAACTAAGCTTCAATCGCAGGCATCAGATATTCAGCGGCATGAAGATAAGATCACGACTCTTGAAAAATCAATTTGTGAAAAAGCACGTACAATCGAAGCGCTGGAGAAGAAGATAGAGTCGACTGCTAAAACTATAGATCAGTATAAGTTTAAAATTACTGATCTCGAAAACCGATCTCGCAGACAGAATTTGCGTATCATCGGATTTCCCGAAAAAGCTGAGTCCGGTGATTTAACTGAATTTTTCTCTAAATTATTGTGGGAAATTTTCGGTGATGAAGGTTTGCATACTAAACCTGTTATCGACCGCGCTCACAGAGTTGCGAGATTTTCGGCTGTGACTGGTAAACCACGAGCGGTGATTGTTCGCCTTCATTATCCTCCGGACAAAGAGCTTTTAATTCGATTAGCTCGTAAAAAAGGTATGATTTCTCACAATAGCAACACATTTCGAATTGTTGAAGATTATTCATTCGAAGTAATGAGAGCGAGAATCGCTTTTAAACCAGTGATGGTAGAGATTCATTCGATTAGACTTAAACAAGCTTTAATGTATCCAGCGAATCTTAGAATTATGTTGAACAACAACAGTCAGCAATTTTTTAACACTCCGGAAAAAGCGAAGAAATTTGTTGAAGAATATCGATCTTCTAGTGCAACTTGAACTATGTGTTATGTTGAAGATTTTTCGGAGAGAGGATGCCATTTCATTTTAAGTTTTAACCTATGAAGCTGGGTTATAACTTCTTATCCTGATCTACGGGTCTGGTTTCTTTTTTTTTACTGTCATCATTGTTTATAGATGCTCTTTTAATTTTTATAATATCTTTTTTTTTACTCTTTTTTCTGTTTCGGATATACACGTTTATATTTTGTAATAATAATTTACTTTTTTTTCAAGATGTCGTTTCTTCTTCCCATAAGACTTTGCTTTTTGTAAGCATTTATTTGTTTGCCCGTACTTAGAAATGGGACGAATGTTTTGGATTTTTTGGTCTTTTTTTTATATATTGTAGTGTCTATTAAATCCTTTTTTTAATCCTATTTTGATAACTTTTTTTTATTAAACTTTTTTAATAGATTGCCGAACTTACATCTATATTTTGTAATAGGGCTTTTTCAAAATGTCGTTTCTTCTTCCCATAAGTCTTTGCTTTTGAAACGTCATCTTTTTTGTATTTGAACATGGAATTTTTTTTAAAGGTATATTACACTTTCAAATTTTAATGTTTATACTTTTTTTATTAATGATTGTTTGTTTTATTATATTATTTTTTTCATTCTGACTGATTTATATTTTTTCTTTGCAACCCTATATTTAAATCTGGGTGTTATATAGTTTTTTAAAATCTTTTTATGGAGCTGCCATCTTGAAATGGGGGTAATGTTAGTGTTAGATTATGCGCCTGCCGCTTGGCTTTCTTTCGAGGGATGGGGGGAGGGGGTAGGGATCTTTTTTCACGTTTTTGCTTTTTATTTTTTTGCTTTTAGTTTATGGGCCGTCTTTAAATTATTAATACTGTTGAGGTGTCATGTTCTCCGGTTGCTCCTGAATCAATTTTCCTTCTTCCTGAATTATGGGTTATGTGTCTTTTTAACCTTTTATGATACACACAACTAATATTGGCATGATGGATAAATCTATTAACTTTATCTCTTGGAATACTAATGGTTTAAATCATCCGATTAAACGTAAAAAAATATTTAAAGTATTCCATAGATTGAACGCTAATATTATCTTTGTACAGGAGACCCATATTAGGAGGGAGGATAATCAACGCTTTTTTAGGTTCTGGCAGGGTAAACAATTTCACTCGAATTGTACCGCCAAAATTAGAGGTGTGTCTATTTTTATAGACCCCTCAATTTCGTTTACACATCATGAAATTACTTCTGATCCACAGGGCAGATTTTTGTTGATAACTGGTTCACTTTTTAATCGAAAAGTGGTTCTAGTTAATATTTATGCTCCAAACTTTGACTGCCCTGAATTTTTTAAACGTTTATTTACTTCCCTTCCTAATCTAAACGAATATATGTTGATAATGGGTGGAGATTTTAACTGTTGTTTGAATCCTTCGATGGATAGATCTAAACCTATCCGAACTCTTCCGAATAGATCAGCCTTACTTATTAATTCTTTTATAGTTGATTCGGGAATTACTGAAATATGGCAGTTTTTGAACCCTAAAGATAAAGAATTTTCATTAATATTAATATTATGTAAATTTGCCCTAATTTTGAAACAACTGAACCAACCCCTACTCGCAACAAATTCTTCATCACAAGCACCTTCACTTGCTGTATGTGCAGCTTTTAAATCACTCAAAAGGCTTTGAGCCTTTTCTTGCAGTAAAGTAAGGCTAATGGGAATATTACGCTGATTTTGATCGTCTAACCAAATTATCAATAGCCTTTCTGTTTCAATAATCAAACCACTGCGTTGCTTAGTAATAATTGTAGCTTTCATCGGGGCAGGGCCTTTCACATGCTTCATTATTCTCACTTTATCTTTTAAGATTGTTCCGATTGTTGACCGACTGTAGCCTAACACTTCTCCAATGACTGACGGAGTTTCACCTCTTTCCGATAGCTTTATTATTTGCATCTTATTTTCAACCATGATCGTTTTCCTTTTCTTTGATGCATCACCAGCACTTGCATCGGATTTACGCTTTGGAGACATGGTTACAAGGGTAATAAGAGAAAAATTTAAGCCAAATACAAAGTTACACACTTAGCACAATGTTAATGGCAGCGTGATCCGACTTAAAAAGGTGGGACGGCCTTCCATGAGGCGACAAAACGCTGAAGCTGCGCAATGTTTTTATGAGTGTCACAATGTAGTGCACGTGTTCGTTACTACGAACCATTGTATTTAAATCAGATTTTCAATATAATAGGCTTTGTGGCAGGCTGTTCGTAAGTACGAGTTGTTCTTAAGTCAGACGTTCGTAACTCAAGGACTGCCTATAATCCCTCAGGATTCTCCTTCACTTTGTCTGCTAGAGCAATATTATGTCTTCTTTTAGCTGTCCTGATTTCTTTCATTTCTCTTCTGTTCATTTGCATTTCTTATACTCCACAAACATCTTACTTGTTTCAACCTGCTGTGGACATCCTTTTTTCTCTTAATCAGGGCCTCAATATCTCTTGAAAACCAAGGTTCCCTACACTTGTTATCTTTACTTTTTATTCTGACAGGCACATACCGCTTTCTGTCCTCAAAAGTTGGCCTTTGAAGGCCTCCCACTTACCAAGTACATCCTCACCAGGTAACAGCCTGTCACAATCCACACTTACAGATCATGTCTAATACCATCAAAATTGCCCTTTCTCCAATTTAGAAAATCAACCTGTGGACCAGATCTATCTTTTTGCATATTTACTTTAAAATGAAAGGTACTGTGGTCACTAGATGCAGTGTTCCCCTACACAAACTTCTGTCATCTGCCCTGTCAGAGGTGGTGGTAGAGGCAGATACATCACAGACATTTAACTGATTCTTAGATAGGACCATGAATGAAATAAAAATGGAGGGCTATGTGGAAGGGAAGGATAAGATTGATCTTTGATTGAATTAAAAGATCAGCACAACATTGTGGGCCAAAAGGCCTGACTGTGCTGTACTGTTCTATATTAAGTTGACTTCTGCACATACAAATTATAGATTAGCATTGATTACAGAGCTTTTTCATTGTACCCAAGATGGATTTGCTTTTAGAAGATTTGTAGCTGAATACCTCCAGAGTTTCTGAAACAAATTTGATTATAAGACATGCAAGTAGCCTCTTGGGCAGCAAGCTACCAGAGTATTAGAGGTCACAAAATGAAGTTTGAAGAAATTGCATATTAGCATTTATTCTTTATAAAATATGCTGTCATGAAGTGAAAAAACTCACCATGTTCTGCCAATGGAGCTAAGACTTCAAAAATCATTTCTTTCTTCTCATGTTCAGTTTGCTTTTTGAATAGCTTTACAAGTTCCTCTGCAATTTTTGTTGATGCAAATTGTTCTTTGCTCGACTCTAAATTTCATAAAAAAGATAGAAAAAATTTAAAGCTAGTCTAAGTAAACTACATTAAAAATAACAACTTAAGTGATTTACTTTGCTAGTCATATTACTTTGTTAATATGATAAAAACAATCAATTTTACACATTGGATTAATAACATTTTTCAAAGTAACTTAAGCAACTTTCCTTTAATCACTGCTCAAGAGCACTAATGGCTGCATTTTAAATTCTATAATACAAAAGCCTGTATTTGCAAGTTTTTTTTTTAAAAAATCACTTGCTCAAATTTTTCCCCACAAATAATAGAAGAAAACTTATGTACATTGCAGTAAAGAATTTTTGTTGTACTTGAGGAAGTACCTGAAACCAACTGTGAGCAACGATGCAAAACAAGTTTCAAACATGAAGTAACTGGGTTTTCATCATGTATCCTAACTTACCTATCTCTGCCAGGTTACCAAATGCAACCAAGCACATTTCTGTCAGTGCTGTATGCTGGGAATGCATACCCAACAACTGAACCAAAGTGGGAATGACTCCCATATTTATCAGCTGGGCCTGCAAGGCATCTGTAAAAGAAGATTTTCTTAAGTTAACACGTAATTCTTGAAGTTAATAGCACTCCTGTACGCAAGACCCTTTGACACAACAGGCAATGAACGGAGTTAGAAAAGAAACGTTCACAAAACACAAAACCAGAGAGAAATAGACTCAAAAGAGATTATTATGCGTGGAATGGTTAAAAGCTTTATAAGCCCTGAACAAAACCATGCTTGATTTCTCAATCTGAATATGCTACTGATCAGCAGACAGAATACAAGTAAGCATCTATAAATGCACAAAACCAAAACTAATAATACAAGATTGAGGTAACAGGCCCAGCATCTAACTAATGGGTTGGGTTACTGAATATGCAAGTAAATATATAGAATCATGAAAAGTGTGGCAACCTACTTGCCCAAAGTTTTATTGGTTACTAAAGAAAAGTTACAGCCAATTTAAAAACATGACAATTACTTAGAGGGGAGCTCAGCTCCATTTACTTAATCAGAAGGAGTCCAATTAAAACCCTTCCCTTTTTCATTAAAGTAGTCAACATCTATAATAGTGTTGCTCCAGAGTACAATCCACACTCAGTAGTTTGCACCATATTCAATTATTTCAAGCTTGACAAAGGAGCAAGTAATCATGAAGACACCATTTGATTCCAAAATCTGGATATTAGAAAGTAGTAAATCTGAATTAAGGGCTCTTCACTGGGGCAGTTGTTATTCATTCTAGTGATATGGGCCTTGCAGGCTGAGACAGCCTGAATCGTCCCTCCTTAATTACTCTTGAGAAAGTGGTGATGAACTACATTCTGAACTGCTGCAGTTTGAGGTCTAGGTGATCTAGGATTTTGATTCAGTATCAATGGAGGTAACTAGTCTGGGCTTGTGGGAGAGAAATTGGTCAAGTTTCATTAAAATAGTTTTGTTTTGCACTTTAAGAGTCTGCCCTACCTTTAGAAAAAATGGTCACTCAGGTATTGGCAGATGCACTGATTAATGCAAGTGGACTTATTACCTGACAACAGTTAGAATTTTCCCATCTCATTCTAGCCCCTATTACAGAATGGCACAAGACCAGCACTTAAAAATAAACCAGTTGACTTGGCAACAATTTGAGTTGTGGAAAACATAACATAAAAGTTTTACACTCAAGGTAGAAAATGCAACACAAGTAAGTGTGCTCCATTTTCACCTTTCCTAAGCTTACCTGCAATTTGCTAACTAATTTCTATATCAAAAACAACAATTTATCACTTTCAATTCTTATATGGAACAGCAGATTACAACATTAAATGCAAAGTTTACTAATTGTGTTAAAATTCACAAAAATTTACACATGCAGGTGTTTATTTAAAATTAAATCTAATGTTTATGTGAGTTTAAATATCGACAGCCTGATTTCTAAATAAACATCTGCACTGACATCAACGTCACAATCTGTTTTAAAACACATTTTCCTTAATAGTCTAGTGTTTCCAGTGTTTAGCACACTAAGCCACAATAAATATATGCTGTAGATGCAAACAATGTTTAAGTTGTGTTTACATCTTCAAATTTTTTTAATGTACAAAAGGACCATAATAACGTGTTGTCATGTCAAAATCAATGTTTGACAGTAAATGTGACAATATTATTATTTAGTCATTTCAGATTCCTTTGTCAGTAGCATGACAAGTCACAGAATTCAAATTAAAATTAATAAAAGATTAAGAAATTTCTGTTAGTTATACAGCATAGAAATAGGTCCTTTGGCCCATCTAGACCATGTCTTCCCAAGCTAGTCCTACTTTCCCTTCTGATCTTAAGCTTGTACCCTTTAGTTTTAGACCCCTCTACCATGGAGAAAAAGACTGCAACAATCATCCTTATTGCCCATCATGAGCTTACAACCTCCAAGGTCACCACTCAGTCTCTTTCGCTCCTGGGAAAACCGATCCGGCCTACCCAGTGCTGTGGTAGCATAGCAGTTAGCATGACACTATTACAGTTCAGGGTATTCTGAGTTCAATTCTGTGCCAATCTGTAAGGAATCTCTGTATGTCCTCCTTGTGGAATGTGTGGGTTTCCCCCAGGTGTTCCGGTTCCCCCCTGCTCACAGTCCAAAGTTCAGTTCACAGTCCAGGTTAATTGATCATTGTAAATTGTTCAGCGATCAGGTTAGGGTTAATTGCCATCGTTGGGGTTTACTGGAGCAGCGTGGCTCGATGTGCCTACTCTCCACTGTATCACAAAATATACAGAAATAAATAAATATCCAATCTATTTCTTTATAATTTAAACTCACCAGTCCTGGCAACATCTTTGGGATGTGTTTCTGCATCTTTTGCTTAATCATGTTCTTCCTACAGTACAGAAATGTTCAATATTCCAGATGCCGTCTCATCAACATACAGCTGTAACATGATGTCTCAACTTCTGTACTCACTTCCCCATCCAATGAAAGTAAGCACGCTATATGCCTTCTTCCCCATCTTGTCTACTTGTGTCACCACTTTCAGGGAACAATGTATTTTACCCCATGTCTCTGTTCTTTACCATTCCCCAGAACTCTCATCATTGTATATGCCCCATTTTGGTTTAAGTTACTAAAATGTATCAGTTTGCACAACTAAGTTAAATTCCACCTTCTATTCCATGGCTCACCTTTCCACTTGATTTAGATCCTTTTGCAGTCTAAGACAACCATTTTCACTGCCCATCAAATCATTAATTCTAGAGTATTCCAAAGACTCAGTAACAATGCCATCTACATTTTCATTCAAATCGATGATATATACAACAGTGGAGCCAACACCAACCCCTGTGGAACACTGTAGATCACAAGCACTTTATCTGACAATCCACCACTACCATCCTTTGCCTCTTACCACTGAGCCAATTTTGTATTAATTGGCTAGGTCTCTCTAGATTTGGTGTAAACTAATTTCATAGACCAGCCTTGCTCAAGTCCACTCCAACAACGTCAACTGTCTTGCCTCTTTATCTCTTAAAAACAAATGTCAATCAAATTCAGGAGTCACAATCTTCCAACCCCAAAGTGACGCTGACCGACGACCAGCTGAAACATGCATTCCATACCACAGGCACATCAAGATGCTTGACCACTACCATCTGCGAGGCTTTTGCAAGATAATGGACATCTCGTGGCAAGTCAGAGTCCCAATCACAGAAGTACTACAAAGGGCTGAAAACTCTGGTGCAGAGACACTGATCATAAAGGCTCAACTTTGATGGGTTGGACATGTGGTCTGGATGGAAGACAACCACCTTCCAAAGATGGTATACTTTTCCAAGGTGGCACATGCACCAGAAAGCAGGGAGGCCCGACAAAGCACTATAAAGACCGTGTGAAAGCATCCTTAAAGGCATGCAATATCTCTGTGACTGGCTGGGAAGCCTGCCTAAAAACTGCAACATCAGGTGCCTGGCATTTGAAGAGCAGCAGCTCAAGGACCTTGTTCTAAACAGCTAGGACCACAAGGAGAGATGACCTGACTCTTCAATGGCCGTAATGTGCCCGACCTGCAGGCGCATCTGCACTTCCCAGTCTAGGCTTTGCTCTTATCAGAGGCATCGGTGATGTCACTGTTGTTCCTGATGGATTTCTAAAAAGATGCTGACTGTACTTATTCAGTCCTTATCTTTCCAAACACAGACAGATCCTGTCTTACAGTCCCTATAGTTACTTTCCTATCACTGACGCTAGGCTCACCAGCCTGTTCTTCCCCACTTGATCTTGCAGCCTTTCTTAAATAAAAGCATATTAACCACCTTCAAGTCTTCCAGAACTTCACCTACAGCCAAACAAGGTATAAAAATCTCCACCAGGGTCCCTTGCTTCCCACAATATCCTAGCATACACTTTGAAACTATCCACCTTGATGTGCCCCAATATATCTAAATTGGAGACCATATTAATGCTACCATAATAATTCAGGCAATCAATTTGTACTTTTTTAAGCTTGTGTTACTTCAGTATATATTCTTGACAGCAGAGAGGAAATCATGCAGGTTAGGTACTTGAATGGCAGAAACATTACTTTTAATTCTTAAATGCTAAAATTTTAAACAAACATGAAAATCTGTAAAACTAATGGGAAATTTATGGTATTTTCTCAATAACTACATGGTAAAGTACTTCTACATTATGTAAATAATTTTATATGATAAGAGTTGAAAATTCATTGCAACGTGGAAACAATTAATATCTCTAGTAACCTCAGAAAGGTAACCTAAGTTTTGTGTTTCTTAAAAAAGTGATCAAAGGAATGCAATATAAAGAAACTAATCAAAATACTGCAGATGCTAGAAATTCAAAACAACCATAGTCAATACTTGCAACAAACATTTGTGGAAGGAGTAAAACAATGAAAACTTTAGATTATTGATATTCCCTCAGAACTGAAAACTGTTTGGGATGTGCAAGAAAAAAAAGGTGCTGAATGCACACGAGATAAAGTGACAGACAGGATGATGCTGCTGTGTGAAAGAAGCTGGTACTTGAATAAAAAGCAAAAGATTGGGACAGAAAATGTTAAATGAAAATAGAATGGCACTACCTTTTCACTATTTCTTTAGTTTTGTCATCAGCCTTTCAAATTGTATCATCATTTTTAATTTTATCTCTTCCACCCTTCATGTTACTATAGTCCTGTTTTGTTTTCTTTACATCCTTATCTCTCAATATAATATTTCACTAAAAATGACAAAGCTATTCAATCTGAAATGTGAATGATCTCTCTTCCCCTCCTAGAGGCTCTTTGACCTACCGAGCATTTCCAGTACTTTTCTTATTAAGGTATCAATATACTTAGCTGGATCTTAACAGAGAATAATCTGAAAACTTAAAAGAATTGTTAAGGATTCTTAGATTGAAACTTTAGAATAGCTTTTTAGAAACCCAGTGGTTTTTGGTTGAATGATACATTTGTAGGTTGCTGGGAAAAGTAGCATAAATACATACTACGTGCTCTTTAGAGAGAAAAAAAACTGCTGCAAGTATTTGAAATGTATTTTAATTTCTGTAATGGCACAGAAGTATGTGTACATAGCTCAAATAAGATTGAAAAGTGCACAGAATATTCAAGTAACACCGGTTTGGAAGACACCACATTAAGCAGGCTAATTGGTAGCAGGTGAGGTATCATGACTGGATATAAAAGTAGTGTCCATCAAAGGCTCAGTCTTTGCAAGCAAGGATGGGTTGTGGCTCACCCCTTTGTGCCAAGATTTGTGAGAGAATTGTTAGTCAGTTCAAAAGGAACATTTCCCAACGCAAAATTGCAGAGAATTTAGGTCTTTCAACATCTACAGTACATAATATTGTGAAAAGATTCACAGAATTCAGAGACATTTCAGTGCGTAAAGGGCATGGTCAGAAACCACTGTTGAATGTACGTGATCTTCGAGCCCTCAGGCGGCACTGTCTAAGAAACCATCATGCTACTGTGACAATTACAGCCATTTGGGCTCGGGAGTACTTCGGAAAACCATTGTCACTTAGCACAGTCTGTCGCTGCATCCAGAAATGAATTTGAAACTGTATTACACAAGGAGGAAGCCATACATCAACTCTATGCAGAAACGCCGATGAGTTCTCTGGGCCCGAGCTCATCTCAGATGGACCGAAAGACTGTGGAACCGTGTGCTGTAGTCAGATGAGTCCACATTTCAGCTATCTTCTGAAAAAAAAATGGGTGTTGAGTTCTCCGTGCCAAAGATGAAAACGACCATCTTGATTGTTATCAGCGAAAGGTGCAAAAGCCAGCATCTGTGATGGTATGGGGGTGCATCAGTGCCCACGGCATGGGTGAGTTGCATGTATGTGAAGGTACCATTGACTCTGAGGCGTATATTAGGATTTTAGAGAGACATATGTTGCCATCAAGGTAACGTCTCTTCCCAGGATGTCCATGCTTATTTCAGCAGGACAATGCCAGGCTACATTCTGCACGGGCTACAACAGCATGGCTTTGTAGACACAGAGTGGCCTGCTGCCAGTCCAGATCTATTCTCCTATTGAAAATGTATGGCGCATCATGAAGAGGAGAATCAGACAACGGAGAAAATGGACTGTTGAGCAGCTGAAGTCTTATACCAAGCAAGAATGGACAAAATTTCCAATTGCAAATCTACTACAATTAGTATCCTCAGTTCCAAAACGATTAAAAAGTGTTATTAAAAGGAAAGGTGATTTAACACAATGGTAAACATGCCTTTGTCCCAACTTTTGTTGAGTGTGTTGCAGCCATCAAATTCTAAATTTGTGTATATTTACAAAATACAATTAAGTTGGTCAGTAAAACTATTGAAAATCTTTTCTTTGTACTTTTGTCAGTTAAATAAAGGTTCACGTGAATTAACATATCACAGATTTTTATTGTTATTGCATTTTGGAAAGTATCCCAACTTTTCTGGAAATGGGGTTTGTATGAAACATTCTCTCCTAGCTGCCGCCTGTACATCGTCGTAAAACAACTACGAAAAAGCAGCCTACTTCTATCTGGCTTTATGACTTTGCATTTTTAATATTAGCTAAATATTTTCAAGCTGCTTAGAAACTTTGCTGCAAATAAATTACCCTCTGCCATATGTTTACTTATGCCTGAGAAGCAACTTGGATACCCTCCAATTTGCCTACCATCACAACAGGTCAATAGCAGATGCCATCTCATTGGCTCTTCACTCAACCCTGGAATATCTGGACAGTGAAAATGCATACATCACGACGCTCTTCACTGACTACAGTTTATATTCAATACTATCATCCCCTCAAAACTAATCTCATGACCTATGTCTTAATACCTACTTGTGCAACTGGATCCTTGATTTCCTTACTTGCAGGCCCCAGGCAGTTCAGATTGGCAACAATATCCCCTCCACAGTCTCCATCAGCACCACATAGGTGTATGCATAGCCGCCTGCTCTACTCGCTTTATACTTGTGATTTCAAGACTAAGTACAGATCCAATGTCATATTTAAAGTTTGCTGATGACACCAATATCATAGGCCAAATTAAAGGTGGTGACAAATTAACATATAGGAGAGAGACTGAAAATCTGGCACAACAACCACCTCTCACTCAATGACAGCAAAACTGAGGAGATGATTATTGATTACAGGAGGAAGAAACTGGAAGTCCATGAGTCAGTCCTCATTGAAGAATATCAAAGGCAGAATGGGTCAACAATTTTAAATTCCTCTGTGTTATAATAATTTCAGAGGATCTGTCCTGGGCACTGCAGTTAAATACCATTACAGAAAAAACATGGCAGCACCTTCATTTTCTTAGAAGCTTTGGCATTGTCATCTAAAACTTTGACAAACTTCTGAAGATGTGCAATGGAGAATATATTGACTGGTTGCATCAAGGTCTGGTATGCAAACACCAATGCCCTTGAACAGAAAAGCCTACAAAAGATAGTGGATACAGCTTAGTACACCACAGGTAAAATACTCCCCACCACTGAGCACATCTTCAAGGAGCACTGTCACAGGAAAGATGCATCCATCATCAAAGACCCATCTAGGGCATGCTCTCATCTCACTACTGCCATCAGGAAGGAGGTACAGGAGCTTCAGGAACCATACAACAATGTTCAGGAACAGTTACTTCCCTCAACCATCAGACTCTTGAACCAGAGCCTGACACTCACTCCGACACTTAACTGCTCCCACAATTTATGGACTCACTTTCAAGTACTCTTCATCTCATGTGGTCAGTATTTACTCCTTATTTATTATTCTTTTTTTTTGTACTTGCACTGTCTAATGTTTGTTTTGTTATATGCCATCTTTCATTGATTATATTTAGTGAATGAACACAAGAAAATGGATCTTGGGGTTGTATGTGGTGATATGCGTACTTTGATAATAAATTTGCTTTGAATATCATGAAACCCATCACAAAATAGTCTAGCTTTGTGCAAGAATTAGAGGGTACAACACAAGAATATTAACATATTAACATAGAAGGTAGCTATAATTCATACAACTTATTTATGTAAAATAATTCTACTATTTATAAAGGGCTCTTTAAACCCCTTTATGAAAATACATTCAGTCATAAATACAGCACAGAAACAAGCCCTTCAGCCCATCAGTCAGTGCCAACTCACTTAAAACTGATTATTCCCACCGACCTGCACACCATTCAATCCTTCATATCCCTACCATCCAGATACCTATCCAAACTTCTCTTAATTGCTGAAATTGAGCTTGCATGCACCACTTGCACTGGTGGCTATTTTCACACTCTCACCACCCTCTGAGTGGAGAAGTTTTCCCTCATGTTCCTCTTAAACTTTTCATCTCACACCTACCTTTTCTGGAAAATTGTTGCATTTACAAAAGCAAATTCAGCTATTCAGGACAACTGAATAGTGATTTTTGCCCTAAAGCAGCCATTCTCCATGTATGCTAGCTTGTGAAGGCAGTAAGAGTTGTACTTATGAGGCTTGTCAGTTTAGCACTTTTGTTCTCTTTATATTTCAGATTGAATGACTGGCACAGTAAACAAACTACCGCTGATTCAGAAAAATCTGCAAACAGATTTCTAGAAATGCGCAGCAAGCAAGTCATCATCCATGGAAGTGCAAAGTTAACATTTCACATTAACAACTTTTCATAACAGATCAATGAAAAATGTTAAGACACAATTATTTCTCTCTCTATAAATTTTACCAGAACTGTTTAGTATCTCTAGCATCCTTGCTTTTACTTAATTAGCAATGATAGCTCAAATTATCTTTTTGACAAATACAAAGGTCATACCTTTCTAATTAAATCACACAAGACCTGAAAAATTGTGAGCTGTATCACCAAACAGAATGCAAACAAGTTAATGACCAAAACTATGTCCAATTTCAGTAAAGTACTGTTGATTTATAAAAAGTTAATATAATCCATTTTCATTTATATCTCAACCATCAAATTTCCTAGTGCCAAATCTGCTTTGTGACTTCATGCTGACCACAGAATGTAATACTAGCACTGAATTAGGATCACCACAAAACCATTTCCAATCAGAGTTAACAAAATCAGCCTTTTTTCTCATGTCAGATACTGCATAACAACTTCCTGTTGGTGTCTTCCAAGGATAGAATGTCCAAGGCAAAAATAGTTTATACCTTTTGATTACATATAACAATAAGATGCAAATACAACTTTTAGAGACCTAATTTTTTTCACTGGACTCTGAATGCCAAATACAATAATTTATTAAAAGCTTTTACAACAAATGCAATCTCAAACGGGCAACTTAACGTACAAAATAACTAACCTATCATGAAGATTATAACATTTACTATATGTAACAAGAGAGTCGTTTTCTGAAGTACAACCTAAAAACATAACTTTTAACTTCTAATCAATTGATGAGCAAGTTCAAATTCTACCATAACTGGCCCATGCACAGGTCACAAGTCACAAATAACCTTTTTGCCCACTTTAGGAAGTAGTTCCACAGTAGAATCAAAATATCGTAATGTAACACATTACATGCATCATTATTAATTTTCTTCAGTATACTGCATATTAAAAAATCCATACATTCTACAATTTTGGAGATTATGATCAGCCAGGAAATGCTGATCTGACATTTTGCCTTTCATCTAAAAGGGAGCAGGAGAATGAAAATGTGTACCAAAATGAAGCCAAATATTATTTCAGATCAAGGCACAGAAATTCACAATAACTTAGGTGAAGATGATAAGCATTGAAAAGCAAGAATTTTATGGGATACGTATCTAGAAATTAGTACATGAAACAGTTTTCAAATAGCATCACCAACACTGCAAGATGAAGCAGAAAGCAATAGAAAGATTAACCGTCTTGACACTGTGCAGAAAACCTCTTGACTGCTCAGATTTGAATAATCTTTTGACACTAATTAGGTCTTGCATATAATCCATATGTCAGAATAAAACCCCTCCCACCTCTTTCCCTCTACAAGGTGGAGCTATTTTAAATAAATCCAATTTTGAAAAGTCCAAATTAGATTGAAGTTTCCTTTTGAACATTAAGAACCAATGTTGGGAATAGAATGTTATTTATGCCAGTCAAGGATCTTATTATAGTGATAATAAGCAAGAGATTACAAAAATAAGAAAATAAGGGAAATAGAGGACAAGACAAAACAAAGGTCAATGGTTTTATACTGAATATTTCAGATTTTTTTTCCAAAGTTGCCATTATACTAAATATTGAATAAAAATGTTTGCTTTATGTATATATGCAAACTATAAATATTTTTGTTTTAGTTTACCATTATCATTGCTATAGTTCAACAGGAAGCCACAAAAGACAGTCAAGAGCTTCTGATTGGCCGCATCAATATTACTGCATAGTGTCTGTAAGTGGTCAACTACTATCTGTACGCCACCAGAGAGGTCAACTGCATTCCTGCCCTCATCTGCAAAACAAAGAATTAAATTAAAAAATCTGCAACATAAATATAATTTCAAAATATGCATTGTGAAAAGCAAAATGCTTTAAATTAAAAGAAACAAGCAGCATTTAAAATAATAACAGTAAGCATCAAACAGCTATAAAAATTTGTTCTAACAGAATACAATTAATATAATTTTTAAAACTGTTTGACACTAAACAGGATATGGAAGCAACTATAAGAATACTTTTTCACTCAGCCAGAGAACCACCACAATGGCTTCACCTCCTATTCCCTCCACAATTACATCCAAGATTCTTCAAAGATGCATTGCACAGCCTCCTTTTCTACATAATTTCTCATCAATTAAATATGTTAATATTGTGTGGAAACAAGTTCTACCTCACCATTCACCCAAAACTTCACCATTATCTCCAAACAAGACAAGATGAATAGAAATTTCCTTTAACCAGACAGCAAGAACTGAAGCTATTGCCTAGCAATTGCATTGTAAATTTGGTATCATGGTTAACTACTGTACTTTCCAATCATATCTGTATCATCACTATACTTATTTCTGCCTCAGCAGGTTTCACCCAACTCCTTGTCTGTAGGAACATTCTCCTACATCTGCTTGCTCTAGACTTGATTCATTCAATGTAGTTCTCAGTTACTACTTAGTTATAACCTTCACAAATGTAAGATTATGCAAAAACTACTGCCAGTATCCAACCTCAACATGTTTATTTGAACTATTACTTGAGTTTGCTAATCCATTTTTGCAAATATCTAGAATTCTGTATGGAGTAAATCCTCCCCCTTTTCAGTGTTTCTTCCCCCACACCCCCCTTTCCTTCTGATCCTCCTCATGTTCTCCCACTTTTATCCCTTCTCCCAATCTCTCACTCCAGCTCCCCACATCATCCATATTTGCCTGCATCTCCATCTTGGTTCTATCCACACAGTCCACCCACGGGCACCCCAACCCCAAGTTCTGGCTTCATCTGCTCTTCCCAAATGTTTCCCATTATCACCTTCCTTATCTATTAGATTCCAGCACTGGTAGGCCTTTGTGTTCTTGTCTTCCAGCTGTTTCCATTTTTCACCATACTCCACCCAGCTTTACCTGCTTCTCCTTTTTTGTCTGTTTCCATCTATCATCCACCTACCTGTCTCCCAACTCCACTCCTCTCCCACCTGGCTCAATCCAGCTGTTAACCTTCATCCCTTCTTGGTCCATCAAACACCCCTGGCTTCTGTCTCACCACCACTCACTCCTCTTTTTATACTGGCTATCCCCTGATACAAGGTTTCACCCCAAAACAACAGCAATTCTTTCTCCACTCTCCACACAAAAGCTGCCCTACAGCAAGTTTTTTTGGTTTCATTAGGATGTTGTTTGGCTTAGAGAGATAGCGTTATCAAGAGAGATCTGAGGTCTGTTTTCTCCAGAGTAAGGAGGTTTAGAGGTGACATGACAGAACTATATAAAATTATAAAGTAGCATAGATTGAGTAGGTAGCCAGAGTTACCTATGGTAAGGGTATCTAAAAGTAGAGGACTCAGGCTTTAAGTGAGAGGAAGGAAATTTAAATGGGATCTGAGGGACAAACTTTTCACACAAAGAGCCCCGATGAAAGGTTACAGACAAAAGAGTAGTTGGTACCCGAGATGAGCTGCAAGATGCGCCAGTGGCAGATTAACCATCTTTAAAAGGCATCCGGGGGGGGGGGGGGAGAGTACTTAATGAGTAAAACAGAGGGATATAGAATAAAAAAAAGGCAAGCAGGATTAGCACAGTTAGACCTAATGGTTGGCATTGAAGTGGCAGGTTCTGTTTCTATCTTGTAAAATTCAATGACCCTACATTACTAAGCAACATATCAATTTAAAAGTTCTTAACTTAATTTTCAAATCTTGCCATGTTTATCTAAATTCCTCTCCCACTCTAAAAGCCCTCAAGGGCTTTGCTTCCTTAGAACAGATTTCTTGTGCATCAACTTTAAATGCAGCACAAACAGTGGTCACGCAGTTGGTTCTTTAGATCCTCTGCAGTCTGCCTTCCCTACTGCCAAAGGAAGCCAGTAAATCTCCTTGTCACAGCACCTCTTTATATTACACTATAAAACCAGAACCTTTATTTACCATTAAGTATCACCTGATGGCTTCTGTAGGCATTTCATTGTGAATATTTTTGGAATGTTTTGCTATTTCAAAACTATGCTAAGCAAATGGATGTTACCATTTTTGCAATGATTTACTGCTCAACAGCTCTTACATGCAGAGCCTAGAGGTTCAAAGATAGAATTACAGAAAAACTAAAGATGATTTATTGAAACAATCTTTGAGGGACCCCCAAAAGGAGGTTACTAAAGTTGATCCAAAGCTTCAAACCAATGGACCTGCATTTATAAAAGCAGATATATTAAAGGATGCAAAATTAGTATAGCAATAAAAGCTTTCAGATCTCTCACTCACATAGTACTAAGACCATGTGCATTATGAAGATCTTGTTGAGTATTATGTGGTATCTGAGACAAAAGAAATCCTTTTGAAGTTAAATAGGAATTATTGATAACAATAGTCTAAAAGAGCAAATTAAAAGTGCAAGAAAACATAAGGTTTGCACATATTTAAGGTAAACTGAAGTTTTGGGGTTTAAAAGTGTAGTGTGGCATAGCATATTCTTCTGCTTTATCCACACTAACATATTCTTATATAGCTAAATATGGCCTTTCTTCTACAGCAGGTGGAAGATCTAACATTAATATAATGTACTGTACACAACTTCAAAGCCAAGTAAACTCTGCTACAATCATTAAAAAGGATGTATATAATGACGCTCAAGATTTAAATTTATATTAAAATGGTTCTGAGCTTCTTCACACCAGGCACTTTAACATTTTGTTAGTACTTTTTGTGCCATGACTATTGAATACTGTTCAAGAGTTCTAGTCCACACAAGTTTATATAATTGCCTGCAAAAACACATGATCAGCATTCATATGCTAGGCAGCCAAATCTGTTGATAGAAAAACATTGGTATTTTAACATGAAAATAAGTTTGAAATATCAAATAATAGAATATTTCACAAAAGTCACAGTTATATTTCTGCTGAAATGGTAGTTTTGTACAATACTGTTTTTGAGAATCAAACAAGTATATATAGAGAAAATTATTTGATCAACTAGAATAAATTCTACCTTAAGTAATCTGGTTTTAAGCCAGATCACTAGAATATTATATGACTATTAAATTGGCTTCAGAATTACAAACATGAAAGATTAGTTGCAGTAAATTTCAGTCGTGTTTAATCAAAGAACTGCAGATTCCACAAGTCTGAAATAAAAATAGAAAAGGCTGGAAACAATCAGCAGCAGCTGTGGAAAGACAAATAAGAGTTAACATTTGTGGTTGAAGACTATTTTAACTAACGATCTTCAACTTGAAATATTAACTGCTTTCCTTTCCACCAATGTTGTCTGACTAACTTACTTTCCCATTTTTTGTGTTTACTTGCATTAGATTTTGTTGTCCAATAGACAAGATAGTTTAAATGCAAAAACTGAAAATCTTCATTTTGGTTTTTATCAGCTGCAGCAGAATTAATAACACTAATATATAGAACTGTCACATTGTCAATATGCCATGACTATAATTCTTGCCAATGTATCCACAATTCTCATGAACAGCAGGAAGTCATCCACCTGATTATATGACCATCACTGTTGCTCAATTTATTTCAAAATTTAAGAATATTTAATATATGCAATCTTGTCCATATTTATTCATTCTATCCTATGTGCACCATGTTATGTAGTATTAATATGTCACAGCACACTAGTCAAGAAGTAGTACAGAACAGATGGGAAATAAAGCACTCAAACAGGTAGCCTAAAGAAAGAGTTAAATATTTCATTATGCCTAACATTCATCAGTGTGAAAACTGGTACTTCAATGAAAACAGGTATTCTTGTGACTAATTCCACAGATTTCACATTTTAAATAGGGTAATCATGAGTTACCGCAGCAAAGCTGAAAAGAGCAAAGTAATGTAATAACACTTCAATACTAGCACGAATAGGCTACAGAGAAACAAATATAAGATGGATAAAACCTAAAAATACTAACAACCCAATTCTAAAACTTAATTAGAAAGATTTTCCGATTTTACTTTTAATAATTTTACTATTTAATTACACTTAACAGTAATATGTAAATGTTATTAGATTCAAATTTTGATATTTCCTACCATATTTTTGTGCATGCTGTTACATATGGTTTGTGAAATATACAAATGTTCCATCAGGGCTGATTACAAATGAAAATCTTCATTTTGGACTTACGGCTATCATAGCAAATATTTCCCAGGGCACGTCCTGTTTGAAGAAGCACTTCTTGATCTTTGTTGTTTAGCAGCAAAACCAGTGGTGGAATCAATCCTGAATCTACACATGAATTCCGCATGAATTCTGGAAACAGAATGGGTATCATCAAGCTATTTCCCAAAATAAACCTACTGTAAATCATATGGTTCTGAATTAATGTGTAATCACTTCAAGTTTTCAAGGTATTTTCTTATATTAAAATACAAGGACAAAGCATTCCAAATCTCCCATTATTAATTATGTCTGAACTGAGCAGAAAATGTAAATCACCTTTCAACATCTTCATCAAAAATATTGACAAAAAGTTACACTTAAATTTGGAATGTAAAAATAATTAAACAAATAAGTATTTACAATATTCTTTTTAAGGATCAATATATATATATATATATATATATATATATATATATATGGATATAGTTATGAAAAAATCTTCCTGATAGTCATTTCATACAAAAGCAAAAGTAGGCAATTGAAAACAATTTTTTATTGAATACATTTTTTTAAAAAATTAGCTTAATTAAAATTGCAGTGCAAAAAATAATTGAATTCCAGCTTGCAGGACTATTTCATGAGAAAGTTCCTTTAATTATAATGAGCAGTGCACAATTCTGTCCTAGCTGACACTTAAAAAATATTCAATTTTCCCTTCACCCTCCTGCCAAAAGATCAGACAAAAGTGTAAAGGAAGACTTGCATGGTAAGCAATTGCATGATCCAAGAGAGCTCAAGGGAATTGAAAGTGGGAAGAGCTAGAAAAAGCCACAATATGCTGATGTGCAAAAATGGAATCTAAAAGTTTTGTTAGGCAGTGCTGATGAGTGACAGAATATGGGGTTTATTGCTAACTGAATGGACAAACAAAAATATCAGAGCAGTATAATGTTATCATCAGCCCAAGCTGATGTAGTGATAGGGGTGGGGAATAAGTGGTGGGATTTCACGAATACTTAAGAATTTTTTTGGTGGGAGTTATGTAATATACGTAAATTCTCCGATGTACAAAGAATACACCAAATCAATGCGTAAACTTGGGAGATCTGTTATTTCTGTCATTCCCATAGAAACTATTCTTGTGTCTACAGATAAGACCGTTAAAGGAGTGGAAAAAGACACATCTTTATTTCCTACAGTTGTGAAAACCATTGTGCTAGCTACGTTGACTGCAGAAGTCATGCATCTGTTCTCTACCTGCATTGTATTCTGTGTTGTGTGTTTACTACGGTAGTAGTCACGTGGATGGGAGGTATGGTAAATGCAAAGAGAATATGTTACATATCTTTTGTTGACCACTTAATCACGCTTAGTTTTTCACCACTTCAAGATTATGTTTTGCTAGTTGCTAATAAAGGACTGAGTAGTTTCTTCAACTTTTAGAACATTAATAATTATTGGATTGATCGGAAGGCACATCATACAAGAATAACAACCTGTGCTAGGTCACCAGCGGCTGCATTGCTTTATTAGAATAGCTGCTATATTCTGTCAACTAAAGATTTCGAGAGTTATACCAAACACTGGCTTTTGAAAGTGTCAGTGAAATTAAAAGCACCACAGCCAGGAGCAACTTCTAACAAGTAACAACCTTTTGTTGATTCATACTGTGGTTTTGGGGTTGAAACAAAGTCTGGAATGGTCATCGCTAACCTTAAGTTCTAGTGTGGTCTTTGCCTAAGAGTTTGGTGCTTGGTTCTGTTGAAATGCTGAAAAACTTTGATTGCTGACATTTGAATTGAATGCTGTTGTTATTTTACAAGTATGCAAACGAAACAAGACACGAGTCAAGTGGAAGCAGTGACCCTGAAGTCAGGACTAAAAGAGAAATTATTTATCAAACTCCAGGGCATGTTCTGACTAGATATAAAGCTGATGATTTTCAGGATGATATACACCCTGAAGACAGTACGGGCAACAAGTTCTATTGTTATCAGTATCCCATCTGTCCGATACCTCCTAGGCATGCAGAACAAAGGCTGATTTAGCTGAGTTATGCACAAAGCAACAAATATTGAGGGATAAATATACATTAGAAGAGCAGGTGGAGCAGATTTGCAGGAAGAAACTGCAGCCAAGATGACCAAGGCAAAAACACTGAAGGCTTCAAATGCTGTGGATGCTAAATGTGCTCCAGCAGGATAGTTCTATGGTGTGAGTTCCTATGTTGACATAGCACAAAGAAAATCCAACATACTTGATGTCAATGTGGATACATTGTTTCTCAAATGTCAATGAAACATGAGTCTGGACCCCAAGAGGTAGTTCAGGATATTCATTTGCAGCCTGCACTAAGGCAGCACTCTGAACCTATGCCATATCCAATCGCATAAGGTGCTTCTGAGCACATTAATTTATAGTATGGTGACACTTGTGCTTCAAATGATAACAGTCTAAATAGTGTGTTGGAGGCCATAAGGACACGAAACAAAATAGCAAGCTTAGTGGTGCAACAACAGTACAACTCTGCCTAAAGAGATTCAGATCTTCGAAAGCGATCCATTGCACTATCATTCATTTAAGAGGGCTTTCAAGAATAGCAATGAAGGCAAGACTGATGATTATGGTGACTGTTTCTGTTTTCTCAAACAGGTCACTGAAGGTTACCCTAAGGAGCTTGTCAAAAGTTGCCAGTGAGCCAATCCAGAACAAGGATATCTAAAGGCCAAAGTTCTACTACAGGAATATTTTGGTGATAAGTACAAAATTGCTGTGGCCTACACAAAAAAGGCTCTTTCTTGGTGGCATATCAAATCGAAAAGCCATGAAAGCTCTTCGAGACTAGTTTTTTTCTTAGAGGCTGTTGCAATATCATGGAAGTGCAGTACGTGCATGCTAATACAACGATTATAGTACAGAAACTGCCTGATATGTTTAGGGATAAATGGAGAAGGGTGATCTGCAGACTGTAAGAAAGGCACAACCATAAGGTTATTTTCACTGACATTGTTAATTTTATTAAAACAATAGACAATAGACAGTAGGTGCAGGAGTAGGCCATTTGGCCCTTCTAGCCAGCACCACCATTCACTGTGATCATGGCTGATCATACACAATTAGTACCCTGTCCTGCCATCTCCCCATATCCCTTGACCCCGCTATCTATAAGAGCTCTATCTAAATCTCTCTTGAATGCATCCAGAGACTTGGCCTCCACTGCCTTCTGGGGCAGAGCATTCCACATATCCACCACTCTCTGGGTAAAAAAGTTTTTCCGCATCTCTGTTCTAAATGGCCTACCCCTTATTCTTAAACTGTGGCCTCTAGTTCTGGACTCACCCATCAGCAGGAACATGCTTCCTGCCTCCAGCGTGTCCAATCCCTTAATAAACTTATGTGTTTCAATCAGATCCCCTCGCATCCTTCCAAATTCTACTGTATACAAGCCTAGTCACTCCAATCTTTCAACATATGACAGTCCCGCCATTCCGGGAATTAACCTTGTGAACCTACACTGCATTCCCTCAATAGCAAGAAAGTCCTTCCTCAAAGTTGGAGACCAAAACTGCACACAATACTCCAGGTAGGGTCTCACCAGGGCCCTGTACAGCTGTAGAAGGACCTCTTTACTCCTATACTCAATTCCTCTTGTTATAAAAGCCAGCATGCCATTAGCTTTCTTCACTATCTGCTGTACCTGCAACTTGCTTTCATTGACTGATGTATAAGAACACCTAGATCTTGTTGTACTTCCCTTTTTCCTAACTTGACTCCATTTAGATAGTAATCTGCCTTCCTGTTCTTGCCAGCAAAGTGGATAACCTCACATTTATCCACATTAAACTGCATCTGCCATACATTTGCCCACTCACCCAATCTGTCCAAGTCACCCTGCATTCTCATAACATCTTCCTGACATTTCACACTGCCACTCAGCTTTGTGTCATCAGCAAATTTTCTAATGTTACTTTTAATCCCTTCATCTAAATCATTAATGTATATTGTAAACAGCTGCGGTCCCAACACTGAACCTTGCGGTGCCCCACTGGTCACAGCCTGCCATTCCGAAAGGGCCCCGTTAATCACTACTCTTTGTTTCCTGTCAGCCAGCCAATTTTCAATCCATGTCCAAAAGGCAAGTAAAGATTGCTACATTCCCAGTGTTTGAGAATATACATGATGCTACATCACCAGCAGTTTGCAAAGGTGTGAACAAAACTGAATCACAAATTTGTTCTCAGGCTAAGGGAAGCAACTTTGCCATAGTGTGGCTACTGGGAAAAGTGAAGCTAAAACTGAGCATGGAACTGATGAAATAGGTGCAGATTCTAAATATGTCATAAAAGAATCAAACACAGCAGCAGGCAATGCTCTGATATCTAATAGTCTTATGGGTGCTGGTGATCATGATTGTAAACTTCCTATAATTCCAGTTCAGGTGAAGCCCAAGAAGAGTATCGAGACAGTGGTTACTTATGCTTTCCTCGATCAAGGAAATATAATAGTGTTCTGTATAGTGAGCCTTATGAACAAACTCAACTTGATAGGAAAAAGAACAGGTTCTGAGTAGCTAAGTCATTTCAGGATTTGAAGTGGCTGGTTTCAATAAGGTGAACTATTGTAAATTGCCTAACATCAATACGCAGGAAAGTATGTTGGTCCACAAAGGGAACATTTCTCATCAAGAGAGATCTTCAGGAATGGTCTTACCTGAATCATATCCATTTGCCAGAAATCAATTCAGAAATTCAGCTGTTGATAGGAACAAATGTGCCTAGTGCATTGGAACCATTGCAAGTGATTTGTAGTGTTGATGATGGACCTGATGCAATTGGAACAATGTTGGGTTGGACTGTTAATGGACTACTGAAAGGAGGCCATATTGGGGGAAGAGACCATGTTTGCTCAGAGCTGAGAGTTAATAGGATTTTAGTTTTGAACTTAAATAAGCATTGGCAGCAGCAATTTTCCTGAATGCAGTCAGGAGGAACAGCCTGGTATGCCAAGAAAAAAATCATGACTCAGGATAGGCCGCTTACCAGTAAAAGGACATTTGTGTGCACGTTAAGATTCCATGTCTCCTGTGTTTTGGTAGCACATAATTGTAATTATTTAGTATAATAATTAGGGGGCTGGGATGCAGAAGTCATGCATCTGTTCTCTATCTGCATTGTATGGTGTTGCATTTTTTCTATGGTAGTCAGTGACGTAGCTAGGGGCGTGGTAAAAGCAAAGAAAATAAGTTGCGTATTTACTCTTTGTTCTGGGCATTTTGGTTCTGGAGATTGCTGGGTATCATATCTTATGTGAATGCTTCATTACACCCAAGTCAATATCAAATATGTGAATGACTGTAATTATGACACTTTCTCCTGCTTACAGCACTGAAAATTAGATTTGTACAATAGGACTGGACATGAAACTCAGATACAGTTCTAAAAACTCTGTATATCATATTCATGCATCATCACAACCCATATTCAGAAATATTAAAAAGAAAAACTTCAAGATGCTGCAGGTCTGAAATTAAAAAAAACTAGAAATACTCAACAAGTCAGGCAATGCCTGTGAAAGAATTAACATTTTAGGCCAATGATCTGTCATCAAAACTGGTAATGTGAGCAAACAAGCTAGTTTCAAATTACACAAATATATAAAAGGCTACTGCTCTAAAACAAAACATTTGCAAAATGGTGCAGCAAAACTGAAGACGTGGCAGCAAATAAAGTTTTTGTGGAAAACCTCACCATTTTTGGCTACTTCCGCTATAATGTTTGCTACTTTTGCTGCACAGGAAATATGTGGAGACAGTAAACGTGGGAAAACTTGAAGAATGCCACTCTCCTGGAGTTTTACGCTGGTTTCTGCATCTGCAAGAGATGGTAATAATAAATTAAAATTTCAATGCAAGGAAAAACAAACCTGATTTATGAATACAAATGCAAAACAAATAATGAATTGAATCAAATGTACAAGACCATAAGATATAGGAGCAGAATTAGGCCATGGAGTTTGCTCCACTGTTCCATCCTGGCTGATTTATCATTGCTCTCAACACCATTCTCCTGCCTTTTCTACATAACCTTTCGCACCCTGCCTAATCAAGAAACTATCAGCTTCGGCTTTAAATATACTCAATGGCTTGGCCTCCACAGCTGTCATGATAATGAATTCCACAGATTCTGGCTAAAGAAATTCTTCCTTATTGCTGTTCTAAAGGGATACCTCATATTCTAGTCCTCTCAAAATGAATTATAACATTACATTTGCCTTCCTTATCACTGACTCAATCTGCAAGCTAATCTTTAGGAAATTCTGCACAAGACTCCGAAGTTTCTTTGCACCTCTGATTTTTGAATGCTCTCCACATTTAGAAAATAGTCTACACCTTTGTTTCTTCTACCAAAATGCATGACAATACACTTTGTTCTTCTTTTCAATCTTTTTATTAGTTTTTTTAAAAAAAACCTAACATAGTATTATATTAAATAGGTTATGAATAAAATAGATTTGAAATTAAGTTGGTAACAAGATAACAATATCTTATTAAACTATCAGCAAAAAAGGATCATACAATATCAATCTAATCTATATTGATTATACATGAAAAGATTAAAAATAATCATCAAAAGAAAAAAAAATGTAAAATATAAGAAAAAATGTATATTTAAGGAAATAATAAAAAAAATAAACCTAAACTAACATGGGCAATAATAATAGTTTATAAGTATATGATAGTGTCAAAAACTCCGGAACTCCATACCAGAACAAGAATAATAAGAGTAAAGGTCTGGAAGAAGTCAAATTAATTCATATGAAAGTGTCGAATGAACGGTCCCCAAGTTTCTTCAAATTTAATTGATGAATCAAAAATAGTACTTCTAATTTTTTCTAAACTTAAACAAGAAATAGTTTGAGAGAACCACTGAAATGTGGTAGGAGGATTTACTTCTTTCCAATTTTGTAATATAGATCTCCTGGCCATTAATGTTACAAAGGCAATCATTCGTCTAATTGAAGGGGAGAATCGACTATCATCTTCATTGGGTATACCAAAAATTGCAGTGATAAAATTGTAAATCAATTGAGGAAATGGTAGCAAATATGTCCTTCCAGTAATTATGTAAAGTAGGACATGACCAAAACATGTGGGTCAATGAAGCCACATCTAAATGACATCTGTCACATTGAGGATTAACATGAGAATAAAACCGAGCAAGCTTATCTTTAGACATATGAGCTCTATGTACAACCTTAAATTGTATTAAAGCATGTTTAGCACATATAGAAGAAGAATTAACCATTTGTAAAATTTTTTCCTGTTTTTCCGTTGAAATATTGTATTGAAGTTCTTTTTCCCATTCCTGTTTAATTCTACCTGATATCTCTGGTTGTATCTTCATAATCATATTATAAATAAGAGCCACTAATCTCTTCTGACAGGGATTTAAAGTAAAAATCATATCTGAAAAATCTATCAAAGTTGAATTAGGAAAGGATGGTAAAACTTTATACAAAAAGTTTCTAATTTGTAAATATCTAAAAAAAATTAGATTTAGGTAATTTAAATTTGTTAGAAAGTTGATCAAAAGACATCAAACTACCTTCAGAAAAAAGATCGCGAAAACATATTATACCTTTCCTTTTCCATATACTAAAAGCTTGATCTGTTAAAGAGGGTTTAAAGAAAAAATTAAGTAAGATAGGGCTATCAAGAACGAAGTTTTTTAGAGTAAAAAATTTATGAAATTGAAACCAAATTCGTAATGTATGTTTGACAATAGGGTTAGATATCTGTTTATTAAGTTTAACTAAATCAACAGGGAGAGAAGAGCCAAGAACAGAAAATAAAGAATATCCTTGTGTACCATTACATTCTAAATTTACCCACTGTGGGCACAATGGTAAATCTAAATCTAATTTCCAGTATAATAAATTCCGAATATTATTCGCCCAATAGTAAAATCTAAAATTGGGTAAAGCTAAACCACCATCTTTTTTAGATTTCTGTAACTGTCTTTTACTTAACCTGGGATTTTTATTTTGCCACACAAATGAGGAAATTTTTGAATCAATGCTATCAACAAAAGACTTAGGAATAAAAATTGGTAAGGCTTGAAATAAATATAAAAATTTCGGTAAAATCATTTTAACAGCATTGATCCGACCAACCAATGATAAGGATAAAGGATACCATCTAGTAGTAAGTTGTTGAATTTGATGAAGCATAGGTAAAAAATTCAATCTGAATAAATCTTTATATTTCTTGGTAATTTTTATACCTAAATAAATAAAATTATCAGTAACAATTTTAAATGGTATCCTGTCATTCAGTAAAGTTTGTGCATTTAAAGGGAAGAGTTCACTCTTATCCAAATTTAATTTGTAACCAGAAAAACTACCAAATTGAACCAACAAGGATAGAATAGCGGGAATAGAATTATCAGGATCAGAAATATATAACAACAAGTCATCAGCATAGAGCGATAACTTGTATAATTTCTCATTACGGGTAATACCAGAAATATTAGGGGATTCACGAATAGCAATGGCTAAAGGTTCTAATGCAATATTAAATAATAAAGGACTTAAGGGACAACCTTGTCTCGTACCATGAGATAATTGAAAAAAAGAGGATCTATAATTATTCGTAAGAACAGAAGCAACAGGTTTATAATGTACTAATTTAATCCATGATATAAAATTAGAACTGAAATTAAAATTCTTCAAGGCATTAAATAAGTATGTCCATTCAACTCTATCAAAAGCTTTTTCAGCATCTAATGAAATAACACATTCTGGGGTTGTGGGTGAGGGAGTGTAAATTATATTAATCAATTTTCTAACATTAAAAAAGGAGTATCGGTTCCTAATGAAACCAGTTTGATCTCCTGAAATAACCTATGATAGTACCTTTTCTAACCTAATAGCTAAAATTTTTGTAAGAATCTTAGAGTCTATAGTTAGTAACGATATAGGGCGATAAGATGCACATAAAGTAGGGTCTCTATCTTTTTTAAGAATTAAAGAGATAGTAGCTTCATAAAAGGACTGGGGTAGTCTCTTCTTAATAAATGCATCATTAAAGATTTCACATAGCCAAGGGGAAAGCAAAGAAGAAAAAGTTTTTAAAAATTCTATAATATAACCATCAGGGCCAGGAGCTTTCCCTGAATTCATCGATGAAATAGCCTCTCCTACCTCAGCCATAGAAATAGGAGCATCAAATAAACTTCGATCTTCATCTGTCAATTTGGGAATATTCAAATTGTTAAAAAAATTTATCCATCATAGACAGATCACCATCAAATGCTGATTGATATAAAGATTTATAAAAATCTTGGAAAGTATTATTAATTTCGTTATGATCAGTAGTCAGATTACAGTCTTGTTTACGAATTTTAATAATTTGTCGCTTAGTCGAAATAGCTTTTAATTGATTAGCTAACAATTTACCAGTTCGATCACTATGGATATAAAATTGAGCCCTGGTCTTAATTAATTGATTCTCAATTGAAGAAGATAACAATAAGCTATGTTCCATTTGCAGTTCAACTCTCTTCTTATAAAGTTCCTTGGTAGGAGTAACGGAATAAATCTTATCAATTTCTTTAATTTTATCCACCAATAAAGCTATATCTAAATATCTTTGTTTCCTTTTACCAGCAGAATATGAGATAATCTGTCCACGAATAAAAGCCTTAAAAGAGTCCCAAAGTATTCCTCTGTCAATCTCTTCGGTATAGTTTGTTGAAAAAAATAAGTCAATTTGTTGTTTTATGAAGGTAATAAATTCTGGATCTTGAAACAAAGTAGCGTTGAGTCTCCAAGATCTAGTATTAATGAAAGAGTCCGAAATCTTGATAGATAACTTCAAAGGTGCATGATCCGAAATAGCAATAGAATCATATTTACAATCAATAACATCTGCTAATAAGCTATGATCAATAAGAAAATAATCAATTCTAGAATAACTATGATATACATGTGAAAAAAACGAAAATTCTTTATCTTTAGGGTTCAAAAACCGCCATATTTCAGTAATTCCCGAATCAACCATAAAAGAGTTAATAAGTAAAGCTGATCTATTCGGAAGAGTTTGAATAGGTTTAGATCTATCCATCAAAGGATTCAAACAACAATTGAAATCTCCACCCATTATCAATATATATTAATTTAGATTAGAAAGGGTAGTAAATAAACGTTGAAAAAAATCAGGGCAGTCAAAATTTGGAGCGTAAATATTAACTAAAGCCACTTTTCGGTTAAAAAGTGAACCAGTAATCAACAAAAATCTTCCCTGTGGATCAGATATAATTTCATGATGTATAAATGAGATTGAGGGGTCTATAAGAATAGACACAACCCTAATTTTAGCAGTACAATTCGAATGAAATTGTTGACCCTTCCAGAACCTAAAAAAATGTTGATTATCCTCCCTCCTAATATGGGTCTCCTGTACAAAGATAATATTAGCATTTAGTCTATGGAATACTTTAAATATTTTTTTACGTTTAATCGGATGATTTAAACCATTAGTATTCCAAGAAATAAAATTAATAGACTTATCCATCATGCTAATATTAATTATATATAACATGAAAGGTTGAAAAAAACACATAACCCATAATTCAGGAAGAAGGAAAAATGGTACAGGAGCAACCGGAGAACATGACACCTCACCAATATTAATAATTTGAAGTCGGCCCATGAACTAAAAGCAAAAAAATAAAAAGCAAAAGCGTGAAAAAAGATCCCTACCCCCTCCCCCCACCCCTCGAAAGAAAGCCAAGCGGCAGGCGCATAAACTAACACTAATATTACCCCCATTTCAAGATGGCAGCTCCATAAAAAGATTAAAAAAAACTATATAACACCCAGATTTAAATATAGGGTTGCAAAGAGAAAATGTATATCAGAATGAAAAAAAATAATTTAATAAAAAAACGATCATTAATAAAAAAAGTATAAATATTAAAATTTGAAAGTGTAATATACCTTTAAAAAAAATTCCATGTTCAAATACAAGAAAAATGACGTTTCAAAAGCAAAGACTTATGGAAAGAAGGAACGACATTTTGAAAAAGCCATATTACAAAATATAAATGTAAGTTCAACAATCTATTAAAAAATTTAATAAAAAAAAGTTATCAAAATAGGATTAAAAAAAAGATTTAATAGACACTACAATATATAATAAAAAAAAGACCAAAAAATCCAAAACATTCGTCCCATTTCTAAGTGCAGGCAAACAAATAAATGCTTACAGAAAGCAAAGTCTTATGGGAAGAAGAAACGACATCTTAAAAAAAGTAAATTCTTATTACAAAATATAAACGTGTATATCCGAAACAGAAAAAATAATAAAAAAAAGATATTATAAAAAATTAAAAGAGCATCTATAAACGATTATGATAGTAAAAAAAAAGAAACCAGACCCGTAGATCAGGATAAGAAGTTATAACCCAGCTTCATAGGTTAAAACTTAAAATGAAATGGCATCTTCTCTCCAAAAAATCTTCAGCATAACACATAGTTCAACTTGCAATAGAAGATCGATATTCTTCAACGAATTTCTTCGCTTCTTCCGGAGTATTAAAAAATTGCTGACTGTTGTCGTTCAACGTAATTCTAAGATTCGCTGGAAATCTTAAAGCTTGTTTAAGTCCAATCGAATGAATCTCTGCCATCACTGGTTTAAAAGCGATTCTCGCTCTCATTACTTCGAATGAATAATCCTCAACAATTCGAAATGTGTTGCTATTGTGAGAAATCATACCTTTTTTACGAGCTAATCGAATTAAAAGCTCTTTCTCCTGAGGATAATGAAGGCGAACAATCACAGCTCGTGGTTTGCCACTCGCAGCCAAAAACCTCGCAACTCTGTGAGCACGGTCGATAACAGGATAAGTATGCAAACCTTCACCACCGAAAATTTCCCACAATAATTTAGAGAAAAATTCAGTTAAATCACCGGACTCAACTTTTTCGGGGATCCCGATAATTCGCAAATTCTGTCTGCGAGATCGGTTTTCGAGATCAGTAATTTTAAACTTATACTGATCTACTGTTTTAACAGTCGAGTGTACCTTCTTCTCCAGCGCTTCAATTGTACGTACTTTTTCACAAATTAATTTTTCAAGAGTCGTAATCTTATCTTCATGCCGCTGAATATCTGATGCCTGCGATTGAAGCTTAGTATCAAGCGATCTAACAACTCCTTCAAGTTCAGATATTTTCATGGTAAGCTTATTTTCCAAACTTGCCAGTTTACTATCCAATTTACTTTCTAGCCTGCTTTCCAAACTTGCAAGTTTAGCATCCAGAAGATGAGAAATAGCGTCGATGGATAAAGGATCCTTAGACAATTTCTTGCTTGTAACCATTTTAAGTTTGACAAGATTAAATCAAATATTGTTTTAGGAAAAAAAAAGTTAATCAAAAGTATCAACTCATATGATTAGGTTCGAAAAGATTTGATTAAAGGGCAATTATAGTTGAAAAAATGAAGAGCGCCTAAAAGGCAGATGCTTATGTCGCCATCTTGAAACTCCACCCCCACTTTGTTACACTATCTGCCAATTTTTTTGCCCATTCTCCCAATCTGTCCAAGTCCTCCTGCAAACTCCACTTCCACAAAACTACCTGCCCCTCCACTATCTTCGTATCAGCCACCAATTCCGCCATCCAAACTGCTGACATATAAAAGTAGCAATTTCAAAACCGACCTCTGCAGAACACTGCTAGATACCAGCAACCAAACAGAAAAGGGCCCCTTTATTCCTACTTTTCGCCTCTTGCCAGTCAGCATCTATGGAAAAAGAGTACAGTCGACATTTCAGGCAGAGACCCTTCAGCATCTTTTCCTGTAAAACCATAGGCTCATAACTTGTTAAGCAGCCTCCTGTGTGGCACCTTGTCAAAGGTCTGAAAATCCAAGCAAACAACATCCTCTTATTCTCCTTTGTCTATCCTCCCCATCTGGCAGGCAAGATTTCCTAATAAAGAAACGATGCTGACTCTGGTCTACTTTATTACGTGCCTCCAAGTACCCTAACACCTCGTCCTTAATAATGGACTTAAACATCTTCCCAACCACTGAAGTCAGGCTAATCAGCCCACAATTTCCTTTCTTCTGCCTCCCTCTCTTCTTTAAGAGTGGAGTGACATTTGCAGTTTTCAAGTCCTCTGGAACCATTCCCAAATTTAGTGATTCTTGAAAGATCATTACTAATGCCCCCACAATCTCTTCAGTTACCTCTTTCTGAACCCTGGGATGTAGACCATCTGGTCCAGGTTACTTAGTTACCTCCAGACCTTTCCGCTTCCCAAGTATCTTCTCCTTAGTAATAGCAACTACACTTATTTCTGCTCCCAACACTTGAATTTTTGGCATATTGTTAGTCCCTTTCACAGTGAAAACTGACGCAAAATACTTAAATTCATCCACCATTTCTTTGTACTACCATTACTACCTCTCCAGCATCATTTTCCAGTGGTCCAATATCCACTACTGCCTCCCTTTTGCTCTTTATATATCTGAAAACTTTGGTATACTTTTTAAAAAATATATTATTAATTAACTTACATTTGTATATAATCTTTTCTCTCTTTATGGCTTTTTTTAAGTTGCCTTCTGTTGGTTTTTAAAAGTTCAACAATCCTCTAACTTCCAACTAACCTTTGATATATTATACCCTCTTTTGCTTTATGGCATCTTTTACTTCCCTTGTCAACTACAATTGCATCATTCTCCCTTTAGAATACTGCTTCATTTTATTTATTTAAAGATACAGCAGAAATAAGCCCTTCCAGCTCTTTGAGCTGTATTGCCCAACAACCCCAATTTAACCCTTACCTATTCATGGGACAATTTACAATGCTCAATTATCCTACCTGGTCTGTCTTTGGAAAGTGAGGGGAAACCTGGAAAAAACCCACACAATCCACGGGGAGGACATACAGACTCCTTATAGAGGATGCCGGCATTGAACACTGGACTCCGACACCTTGAACTGAAGCAACATCATTCTAACTGCTATGCTACCATGGTGCCTGTCTTTGGAATGTATCCATACTGCACCTTTGCTGTTCTGTCATCATCCCTAATAGTGTACTCTTCCAATCAACTTTGGCCAGCTCCTCTTATGTCTGTGCAATTCCCTTCACTACACCGTAATACTGGCACACCTAACTTTAGCTTCTCCCTCGCAAACTGCAGGGTGAATTCTATCATGTTATGACCACCGCCTCTTAAGTATTCCTTTACATTAGGCTCCCTAATTAAATCTAGTTCATTACACAACATCCAATCAAAAATTGCCTTTCCCCTAGTGGGCTCAACTACAAGCTACTCTAAAAAGTCATCTTACAGGGATTCTACTAATTCCATCTCTTGAGATCCAGCACCAGCTTGATTTTCTCAATCTACCTACACATTGAGATCCCCCACAATCATCATAACATTGCTTTTATTAAATGCCTTTTCTATCTCCCAATGAAATATATATCTCACATCCTAGCTAATGTTCAGGGGGCCTGTACATAACCCCTATCAGGGTTTTTTTCACCCTTGTGGTTTCTTAACTCTACCCACAAGGATTCTACATCTTCTGCCCGGATGTCACCACTTTCTAACAAAAACACCCCACCACCTATTCTTTTGATATAAGGTCTATCCATGGATGTTAAACACCCAACTATGATCTCTTTTCAGCCACAACTCAGTGATGCCTACAATATCATACCTGCCAATCTCTAAATGTGCTACGAGTTCATTTAGTTTATTCTGTATATTGAGTGCATTCAAATACAACACTTTTAGTCCTTATTTTCACCCTTTTCAATTTTGCCCTCATGTTACACTTCAACTCATCTGACAGCAATTTTGCCCCATCACCTGCTTGTCCTTCCTCAGTCTCACACCACCAAAAAATGTTCAATGTTGACCTGTATACCAACAGTCTCAGTCCAATCACTTCAGTTCTTATCTCTCTGCCATGTGTGCATATTAACTTGGGAAACTAATTTGGTATGCAAAAGAAATAAAGAGGAATCATGCATAGGCTGACTGATGAAAATAGGAGCTATTCAGGAAAATACTGGAATAATGGATTAATTTCATTAGAAAAAGGCTTGAAAGAAAAGCAGAAATAGTAAATAGGATCCTGTCAACAAATAGATTAAAAGATGGCAGGAAAGCAAGTGGCAGTAGATGTCATGCTGAGGCTTTACAAGGCAATGGTGAGTCCTCACCTTGAGTATTGTGAACAGTTTTGGGCCCCTCATCTTAGAAAATATTTACTAGCATTGGAGAGTGCCCAGAGGAGGTTCAAATGGATGATTCCAGGAATGAAAGGATTATCATACGAGGAATGCTCGATGGCTCTGGGTCTGTACTCGCTGGAAATCAGAAGGATAGGGGGGGTGGGTGGAATCTCATTGAAACCTTTTGAATGTTGAAAGGCCTAGACAGAGTAGATGTGGAAAGGATGTTATCATGGTGGGAGCGACTAGGACAAGACGGCACAGCCTCAGGCTAGAGGGATGGCCTTTCAAAACAGATGTGGAGAAATTTCTTCAGTGAAAGGGTGGTAAATTTGTTGCCACGTGTAGTTGTGGAGGCCAGGTCATTGGGTGTATTTAAGGCAGAGATTTATAGGTTCTTGATTGGACCTGGCATCAAAGGTTACGGAGAATAGGCCAGGAACTGGGGTTGAGGAGGAGATTAAAAAAAAGGGATCAGCCATGATTGAAAGGCATAGCAATCTTGATGGGCCAGATGGCCTAATTCTGCTCCCTATGCCTAATGTGGTTTGATGTCATGTGTGTTTCAATAATGAAGAACACGAGAATGAGGAAAGGCTACAAAGATAGATTACTACAAAGGATTAAAAGGATTATTGAAATGACAGTGAAGGAATAAAAACACCATTGAGAAATTTTGATGAACAGGTAAATATGGAATCATGGAATCACAAAATGCTGGAAGAACTCAGCAGGTCAGGAGTGTCTGTAGAGAGGGATTAAGAGTCCACATTTCGGGCCGAAACCCTTTATCAACCCGTGTGCAGGGATTCACACAGAAAAGCACAGAAGACATTTGATGGAGATGGATGGCTTTAAAAGATAGAAGTCAGGCATTTACTGACATCTATCCACAATGATCAAGTGGTAAAAGATTGGAACATTAGGGCTGCATGATCACCATTCAGATTTGGCAATGAATGGCTGGGCTAGATGTGGGAAGGATACAGTAATGTTTGAGCTGGATGAAACAGATGCATGAAGAAAGGAATCCACAAGGATTGAAAAAAAATAAAAATTCTTATCTTGGCTCTGTGAGCCAAATGCTAACTATGTATTTTTTTTAGAGTATGCTTTTTTTGGGCTGCGTGACCTGGTATATAGGGTGAGATTTAAAGTACAACTATGGATATTAAACATTTTTTTGGTCCAGATTAGGATGTTTCGTATGATTCCACTTTAAGATAATTATATTGAACCAGCGCTCCTCACAAAAACCTCCTTCACTTGAGCAAATTTTCAAAATGTACCACTATTTGATTCAATACCAATACAAGATAAGGCAAATTAAGTTGTTCCTGCAACACACACAAAATGCTGGTGGAACGCAGCAGGCCAGGCAACATCTATAGGGAGGAGCGCTGTCGATGTTTCGGGCCGAGACCCTTCGTCTGAAAGGAATGATAGTAAGTAGGAGAGGGAGGGGAAAATGCAAAATGATAGGAGAAGACTGGAGGGGGTGGGGTGAAGCTGAGAACCAGAAAGGTGATTGGCAAAAGGGATACAGAGCTAGAGAAGAGAAAGGATCATGGGACGGGAGGCCTAGGGAGAAAGAAAGGGAGAGGGGAGCACCAGAGGGAGATGGAGAACAGGCAGAGTGATGGGCAGAGAGAGAAAGAAAAGAAAAGGGAGGGTAGAAAAAATATATCAGGGATGGGATAAGAAGGGAAGGAGGGGCATTAACAGAAGTTAGAGAAGTCAATGTTCATGCTATCAGGTTGGAGGCTACCCAGCCGGTATATAAGGTGTTGTTCCTCCAACCTGAGTGTGGCTTCATCTTGACAGTAAAGGAGGCCGTGGATAGATATATCAGAATGGGAATGGGACGTGGAATTAAAATGTGTGGCCACTGGGAGATCCTGCTTTCTCTGGCGGACAGAGCATAGGTGTTCAGAGAATCGGTCTCCTAGTCTGCGTCGGGTCTCGCCAATATATAAAAGGCCACACTGGGAGTACCAGATACAGTATACCACACCAGCCGACTCACAGGTGGAGTGTCGCCTCACCTGGAAGGACTGTCTGGGGCCCTGAATGATGGTGAGGAAGGAAGTGTAAGGGCAGGTGTAGCACTTGTTCTGCTTACAAGGGTAAGTGTCAGGTAGGAGGTCAGTGGGAAGGGATGGGGGGGGGGAATGAATGGACAAGGGAGTCATGTAGGGAGCGATCCCTGCGGAAAGCAGAAGGGGGGAGGCTAAGATGTGCTTGGTAGTGGGATCCCATTGGAAGTGGCGGAAGTTACGGAGAATTATACGTTGGATCTGGAGGCTGGTGGGGTGGTAGGTGAGGACAAGGGGGACCCTATGATGAATAACCCGCAAGATTAGAATTCTGAAAATTTAGAACACTACCAGGAAGTTTTCTCAAAGTAAGTAAAAATTATTCAGTACACAATTTATTTAATTGATTTAAATTAGTTTAAAAGCAATGAAAATTGTCACTAAATTAATAGCAGACATTACTGTTAGAAAAAATGAAATTATAAACATGACAAAATCTAACATATCACTTGCAAGTTATACTTTAGATTATCAGGCATAATCATATTTGAACTGAAGCCATATCCATTGAATTAGACAGCATTTTCAGATTATCTTGATCTGAAATTAAATCTACACATTTATAACTCTTGCATGAGAAACCTACCAAAGCTTCAAATACAAATCCTACATTTATTTCCATTTAGCTTTAATGCATTTGATTTCCCTGCTCTTGTTTCATTTTTTGCATTTTGAAAAAGGAAATCCTTTTAAACTGCTTCATTAGAGACCTATCTGGTTAAAGTTTTGTTCTGATTATGCATTCTGTTTTTCATTATTTCCTGCTTTACATCAGAACAGCAGCAAAATTGTTTAACATATTTTGAAACTTTTTATACCATAATTATAGGGCCTAAAAAGGAATAAAAGGAAAAAATACATAATTAATTACACAGTAATGATTTATTATTCAGCTTAGTTTTGATTTGAATGCTGGCTTGTATCATGTGTATTGCATATTTGCTGCATGGAAAAAGAATAAGGCAACCTTGCATTTGGAATCGTGGATTAGAAACACACTAACAGCCTGATGGTTCTTTGCCAATACTTCCATTACTTACAACAATGAATAACTGCAGCTCATCTACTGAGGATCAACTTTATTTGCCATACATGTGTATTAGAAATTTGCTGTTATGAGCAGGCCTGACATGCAATGAAAACAATATTCAATAATTATAAAGAATTATAACAAAAATAAGGTTAGAGTTGGAGCGATGGAGGATGAGAGATAACCTGATAGAGGTGTACATGATGATGAGAGGCACTGATTGTGCGGATAGCCAGAGGTTTTTTCCCAGGGCTGAAATGGCTAACACAAGAGGGCACAGTTTCAAGGTGCTTGGAAGTAGGTACAGAGGAAATGTCATAGGCAAGTTTGTTTTTTTGTTTACACAGAGTGGTGAGTGCGTGGAATGGGCTGCTGGCAATGGTGGTGGAGGCAGATATGACAGGGTTTTTTAAGAGACTCTTGGACAGGTACAGGGAGCTTAGAAAAATAGAGGGCTATGGGTAACCCTAGGTAATTTCTAAAGTAAATACATGTTCAACGCAGCATTATGGATCAAAGGGCCTGTATCGTGCTGTAGTTTTTCTGTGTGCTTTAGAGCCTAAAGTACATATATGGAATGAAATGTGCACAAGTACATAAATACCAGCATGTATTTACAATGTAAACAGCATTATAAAATGTGGTTTAAAGTGTTTATTGTAAAGTGTAGTGACTGAGGTAATAGATGGGGGGGGGGGGAGCAAACTAGAATAGTTAATCAAATTAATTGCCTAGGAAGAAATTTTTAAGAGTGCTGTGAAATTTTTGTTTAATAGCTCTACAGTGCTTTCCAAAAATGGAGATTTTGCAAAAGGCAGTTTGCTGGCAAAGTAGCATCCACAATGATTTCTGCTCCCTGCTTTTTTGACCTGGGCATACACAAGTTCTGCAGTAATGGTAAACTGCAGCCACTGACCTTTTCTGCTGACATGACAGCTCACTGTCGATTTTGTATAGTGCGAGAGGATGCTGCATCAAACCCAACAATAATGGCTGATGTGAGTTTTACCAACTGCATCCTCTTCCGAGCCGTTTTGTCAATGAAGAGGATATGTCTCTCCCATGAGGTCTTGCAAAATAATGATGCCCAGGAATGCAAATGTTGGAACAGAGCCCACTGTAGTTTTTTTTATGATGAGTGGGTTGAGAGGAGACTCATTTCTTTTGATAACAATATGCCCCTCCATGATTTTAAGGGCACTTAACTCCAAACTGTTGTAATTGCATCAGGACACTAGCATGTTTATTTCCTGGTGGTATTTAGATTAGTCACCCCTGGTGATTAATCCAACATTGACTGCAATCTATCAGTTTAATTGATGATCACTGGAGATGTAGTCATTAGAGTAGAAAGAAAAAATAGGAAAGAGAGAACACACCTCTGTACAGCAAGAGTGCTAATTGAGCAGGATGTGGAGATGTGCTTGCCTAGTGTAAATACTGCCTCCCATCAAAGTTTGTGATCTACCTACTAATGGGACCTGGTACATTAAGTCTGGAGAATTTTGCTTGCTGAAGCTCTGTTGATGGTATTGAAAGCTGAACTGTAGTCAAAGAAAATCACAAAATATGTTATGGGGAGGCTAGGTGCTGTAGTATAACATTCAGATCAATATTAACTGCATCAGCCACAGATCCGTCAAGTGCTGTAGCCAAACTGCAGTGGACCTAGAACATTTTTATCCATGGATTTGAGAAATGACATGACTAGCCTTTCAAAAGTCTTCATTGCTACTGATGTGAGTGCAACTGGCCTGTAGTTAAATACAGTGATCTTTCATTTTGGGGACTGCAATAACAACATTTCTTGAAATATATTGTAGTGCATAGGTAGATTGACTGAAAATGTCTAAGACTGTGGATAGCCATTAGTGCAGTGTTTAACAATAGCAAGGGAGGCAGTCAAATCACTATTTTAGTGCTATCCATGTATTCTCTACTATCCAAAAATCTGTTCATCTGCTTTGAATGGAATCAATGACAAAATCTCCAAAGGACCTGAAGGTACAGGGTTCAGAAGAAATTTCTCAACACTTTCGTCCCAAACTGTTCACTAATTTCTTTGCTGAGAAAAACAGCCAACCTGAATCCATCCTGTAAAACCCACCAAAAATTGTATTTTTAAATAGGTTACCACACATTCATCCATTCTTGAGAATCAAGGCATACTCTATTAATCTCTCATCTGATAATCCCATCATCCCAAGAACCAATCTGATGAACCTTTTCTGCGTTGTTGCATAACAGTATCCTTCGTCAAGGAAACTAAATGTGCATCATACTCCAATTGTGGTCCCACCAATGCACTATTTAAATACAGTGGGATACCTTGTGTTTAAATCCATCTGCAATAATGGCCAACATACTATTTGTTTTCCCAATTGCCTGCTGCACCTATAACTAACCTTGACTGACATGGTAAAGGACACCAGACTGCAATCAACATTTCTCACTATGGTTTTCCTAGCCAAGTGGAAATGTTTAGTTTTTCTTATGGTGCACAGCCGATACTCAACTCCATTTTACTGATCCATTAACTGCCAATTAAAGCAAGAGGAAGATACAGAAAGCAAGTGAGAGTTCAGCGTTGACTGCCTTCCTTTTGATCCTTGCCAAAGGAGTCTGTGAGTGTCCTATCACTGTGTGGCTTGCTGTCACAAATGTATAGGCTTTTCTGCGTCATGTGGTGTCCCTCTGTTTCAATGAATGTCGGTGATATCGTAGGATGGCATTGTGGCTCCGCATTTGAGAACTATTCCTTTTATAGACTGTGGACTGTTTCAGGATTTTTTTTTTACAAATAGCTGTTCCTTTTCTGTTTTGATGTGCAAGGGGAGGATGCTTAGAGGTTGATGTTAAGTTTTTTTTGTGCGCCGAGGGTTTTTTGGGGGAGGGGTCAATGTTTCTGTTCTGTTTTGTGTGGGGAAAGGGGCTGGGGGGGATTGATGATGGGATGATGGGGACGCCTTTCATTTTTGTGCAGGGAAGGGAGTAGGTTTGATGTTTGTCTAAACGACTTTTATGTTCTTTCTTTGTTTCGTGGCTAACTGGAAAAGACAAATTTCATTTAGTTGTACATGGATACGTGCTTTGATATTAAACTGAACATTTGAACCACATGTCATACTGTTTCTCTCAATTTCCTCTGAAGCTACCTTGCATTTTCATCACAACTCACATTTCCCAAGTAGTTTTGTCATTAGTGATCTTGGAAATATTACATTTGGTCCTGATAATAGCTGTACAGGGAACTACAGAAATCAATGAGAGAATAAAGGAGACACAAAGTGGCAGGCAACAGAAAGCTCCAAGTTAGCCTTGCAGACTGGATGCAGCTGTGTTATAATGCAGTCACTTAATCTGTTGAGTTACTCATGCAGAATTCTTGTCCTTTCACTCTTTCCTTCCCAGCATCTATGGATCCAAACAGTGCTTCTGGCAGCAATTCATTTGAATTTCTAATTGAGTGATACATTTGACATCTCTAGGCTGAAGAAAAAACAAGCATCTGCAATCAGTAAGCGGGACAACCCTGAGCTTCTTATTACCTGACATATTCCCCATCTCACTCCCACTTTGACCTATTATACCTTCTAGATTCTATATAAAATTCTACCACTGCAAGTAACTCAATTTCTCCACCTGCAGAGAACTGGCAATTTCCATTGCAAGGCTACACCTGTGATAATGCCCCAGTCTTCCCTCTCTATTAGCACAGCTCAACCTGCTGCACTAGTCCTGTAATTCTACATCTGTAATTTTTACATTTTGTTTGCACTTATACATTAATTGCCCTGATTAAACAATACCTCAACAACTTACTTTACTTGTAACTCTAACCTCACTTGCTTTAAGTAACCCATTGATTATTCTAAAGGTAACCGTCACATCCCCAAACTTTCCTGGTTCCAATGAAGGGTTTTCAACTCAAGATGTTAACACACGCTTTTAAAAAAAAACTACTGATGCTGCCTGACTTGACAAGCGCTCCCAGCATTTTCTGTTTTTACTTCATTACGCTGTAAAAACACACCTTTCACTGTGATGCAAAAAGCAGCTTTATAGTCAATACAATTCATGGAATAAACTATCCTGCCTCTTGCCAACCCCCATGCCTCCACCCCATCATGGGCTTGGACCACTGAGTCCCACAGAAATGAAACAAACAGGCAGGTAATCGTTTATACTGCTCTTCAGTCTGCTCGAATTCTTAATAAAACCATAGTCCCTGCCCCTCCCTATGCCTGCATAGCTTTTACTCCCCTAGCCAAAAAGAGGTTCTATGCACCAACTGCAGCTAGCACATGGAAAGCAACAGAAGTTAGCAGAGAAGTGACTACTGCTGCACAGCACAGCCACAAGCAATAGAACAAGTACAGAAGGCAGCGCAACAAAATACCCATTAAACATCTGCTCCGTTATGTCAGCTATATAGCTGAGTTCATCTGGATTGTGCTAAGGTGGCCTCACATAGCTTTTGTTCATGTTTGGTTGATTCCCTCAGTTCTGGTGCACAAGTCCTCTTCTTGGTCAATATTTGCCATTTCACTCTCAAACAAGTCAACAGTATTTTTAATTTATTACAATGGTCATTCCTAGATAAACCATGGTGTTAAAGTATTCATAGATAAACCATGGTGTTAAAGTATTCATAGAAACTTCAATATCTATGAATGTCAAAAACTGTTACTCATTTAGGATCAGTTGTATATAAACCTTTACCATACAGGAGTGAAGGAGAGCATTTCATAATTTTGTTCACTAAAAATTAATCATCAGGACTGGACTACCTAGCAAAAACAAAAACGTTGCCACTTCTTTACACCAGCACCCTCCAAACTCAAGATGCCACTCAACTGATTGATTTCCTCCAGTAGATTGTTTGTTGCTCAGGATTCCAGCATCTGTGGAATCTTATCTTCATCAGAAATGGTATTTACCCCAATTTCTTAAAAAGAAATTTAAAATTCCTAACTTGATTAGAGAAAAAAGTTTGTCTTGCTAATTTTACTCAAATATAACTTATGTTACTTCCAAGGATAACATTTCTACCTTTGAGTATGGGCAGAAGTATATCGTTAACATTGATTTCAGGAAGGGAGGAGTTGTACACTTTCCTATTTACGCCAATTATGCTGAGATTGAGAAGCTTGAGAGGTTCAAGTCCCTAAAATTAAATATCAACAGTCTGACCTGACCCCAAACACGTAGATGCCACGGCCAAGAAAACTCACCAGAGTTTCTACTTCCTCAGGAGGCTAAAGAAATTTGGCATGTCCCCATTCACCCTCACCAAATTCTTTTCATGATCTAAAGAAAGCATCCTATCTGGATGCATCATAGCTGGGTATGATATCTGCTTTGCCCTCAACTCCAAGAAACAGCGGTGTAGCAGTTATGGACACACAGTGTAGAACATCACAGAAACCAGGCTCTCCTTCCAGGAATCTATCTACACTTCTTGCTGCCTCAATAAAGCAGCCAATATAATCAAAGACACTTCTCTCCATAGAAGTTACTCTGCATTATGGCCCAGTATGGAACACCAATGTCTTTGAGTTGAAATTCCTACAATGGCAGTGGACTTGGCCCAATACCTGAGCACATCTACATGAAATGTTACCACAGAAAAGCAGCATTCAAAGATCCTCAACGTCCTGGCCATGCTCTTTTCTCGCTGCTGCCATCAAATAGAAGGAACAAGTGCCTCAGGACTCATCGCCAGGTTCAAGAGCAGTTACAAACCCTCAGCCATCCTGCTCTTGAACAAAAGGGGATAACTACATTTGTTCCATTTCTGGTGTTCCCACAACTGATGGTCTCAGTTGAAGGACTCTTGTTATTTCATGATATTTACTTATATTTGCAGCTTGTTGTCCATTACCCTGTTTACAGAAATTGTTCTATAGATTTGCTGAGTATGCCTGAAGGAAAAAGAATCTCAGGGTTGCATGTGGGGACATGCATACTGTATACTCTGATAATAAATTTTACTTTGAACTTTCCAGACATTCTCTATTATGCTCTACTGCTACCCCCCCTCCCCCACCCAAAATCAGGCACAAGATACAAAAGCCTGACGAGCCTGGGCTTCCATTCCGGTATTACAAGACTACTGAATGGCCCTCTAGTATAAGACATAAGACAGACCCAACCTTAATCCACCTTGTTATAGCCAGCATCTAAGTGCTGGTTGGAGAAATTCTCTACATTTTATTCCACATTTCTATTGGTTTTTCTTTGTGCTACCTCACTGCACTAATATGATGAAATGATCTGTATGGATGGCATAAAAACCAGTTTATCACTGTAGTTTGCTGCAAGTGACAATAACTAACTTACATTCTAACCAGAGCTTTGAAAAGCTATGGAAAAATATTAATATCTTTTCATTATTATGTGGTCAAGTATACTGTTCTAAAAAAGAGAACTATAGTGCCAGGGTACAGGATATTTCTGATTGCATCTACAATATCCTGAAGTAGGAAGGAGAACAGCCAGAGATCATGGTATATATTGGTACTATTGACATAGGAAGGAAGTCCTGAAAACAGACTACAGGGAGTTAGGAAGGAAGTTGAGAAGCAGGACCTCAAAGGTAGTAATCTCAGGATTACTGCTTATGCCACCCAACAGTGAGTATAGGAATACAATGAGGTGGAGGACAAATGTGTGGCTAAGGGATTAAAGTAGGGGGCAGGGATTCAGATTTCTGGATCATTGGACTCTTTTGGGGCAGGTGTGGCCTGTAGAAAAAGGATGGGTTACACTTGAATCCCAGGGGGACTAATACCCTGGCAGGGAAGTTTGTTAAGGCTATTGGGAGAGTCTAAACTAGAATCGCTGGGCGTTGGGAACCAAACTGAAGAGACGGAGGAAGAGGTGGTTGGTTCACAAATAGAGAAAGCTTGGAGAGACTGCGAGAGGGAGGATAGGCAGCTGATAGAGAAGGGGCTGATGGTATGAGATGTATCTATTTTAATGCAAGGAGTGTTATGAACAAAGCAGATGAGCTTAGAGCATGGATCAGTACTTGGAGCTATGATGTCATGGCCATTACAGAGACTTGGATGGCTCAGGGGCAGGAATGGTTACTTTGAGTGCCAGGCTTTAGATGTTTCAGAGGACAGGGAGGGAAGCGGCACTGTTGATCAGAGGTAGTGTCACGACTGCAGAAAAGGAGGAAGACATGGAGGATTTGTCTACTGACTCTCAGCAGGTGGAAGTTAGGAATAGGAAGGGGCCAATAACTCTACTGGGTGTTTTTTTTAAAATATATAAACTACCCAATAGTAATAGGGACATAGATTCTGGAAAGGTGTAATAATAAGTTAATAATAAAGTTGTTGTGGTGGGAGATTTTAATTTCCCAAATATCAATTGGCATCTCCCTAGAGTGAGGGGTTTAGATGGGGTGGAGTTTGTTAGGTGTGTTCAGGAAGGTTTCCTGACACAATATGTAGATAAGCCTACAAGAGAGGCTGTACTTGATCTGGTATTGGGAAATGAACATGGTCAGGTGTTAGATCTCTCAGTGGGAGAGCATTTTGGAGAAAGTGATCACAATTCTATCTCCTTTACTACAGCATTGGAGAGGGACAGGAACAGACAAGTTGGGAAAGCATTTCACTGGAGTTAGGGGAAACACAAGGCTATCAGGCAGGAACATGGAAGCATAAATTGGGCAATGTTTTCAGGGAAATGTACAGAAGAAATGTGGCAAATGTTTAGGGGATATTTGCATGGAGTTCTGCACAGAAACATTCCAATGAGACAGAGAAAGGATGGTAGGGCACAGGAACCATGGTGTACTAGAAGTAGTAAATCTAGTCAAAAAGAAAAGTTTACAAGAGGTTCAAAGAACTAGGCAATGATAAAGATCTAGAAGATTATAAGGCTCGCAGGAAGGAGCTTAATGATGAAATTAGGAGAGTCAGAAGGAGCCATGAGAGGATTACGGCTTCTTAGGATTATGGCGAACAGGATTAAGAAAAACCCCAAGACATTCTACAAGTATGGGAACAGCAAGAGGATAAGACATGACAGAATAGGACCAATCAAGTGTGACAGTGGAAAAGTGAGTATGGAACTGGAGGAGCTAGCAGAGGTACTTAATGAGTATTTTGCTTCATTATTCACTACGGAAAAGAATCTTGGCAATTGTTGGGATGACCTATTGCCAACTGAAAAGCTTGAGCATGTAGATATTAAGAAAGAGGATGTGCTGGAGCTTTTGGAAAGCATCATTTTGGATAAGTCACCAGACCAGACAAGATGTACCCCAGGCTACTGTGGAACGTGAGGGAGGAGACTGCTGAGCCTATGGCGATGATCTTTGCATTTTCAATGGGGACAGGAGAGGCTCCAGAGGATTGGAGGGTTGCGGATGGTGTTCCTTTATTCAAGAAAGGGAGTAGAGATAGCCCAGGAAATTATAGACCAGTGAGTCTTACTTCAGTGGTTGGTAAGTTGATGGAGAAGATCTTGAGAGGCAGAATTTATGAACATTTGGAGAGGTATAATATGATTAGGAATAGTCAGCATGGCTTTGTCAAGGGCAGGTTGTGTCTTATGAGCCTGTCTGAACTTTGAGGATGTGACAGCAGTAGTAGATGTAGTGTTTATGGATTTCAGCAAAGCATTTGATAAGGTACCCCATGCAAGCCTTATTGAGAAAGTAAGGAGGCATGGGATCCAAGGGGACATTGCTTTGTGGATCCAGAACTGGCTTGCCCACAGAAGGCAAAGAGTGGTTGTAGACGGGTCATATTCTGCATGGAGGTCAGTCACCAGTGGAGTGCCTCAGGGATCTGTTCTGGGACTGTTACTCTTCATGATTTTAAATGACCTGGATGAGGAAGTGGAGGGATGGGTTAGTAAGTTTGCTGATTACACAAACTGAGGGTGTTGTGGATTGTGTGGAGGGCAGTCAGAGGTTACAGGGGGATATTGCTAGGATGCAAAAGTGGGCTGAGAAGTAGCAGATGGAGTTCAACCCAGATAAGTACAAGGTGGTTCATTTTGGTAGGTCAAGTATGATGGCAGAATTATAGTATTAATGGGATGACTCTTGGCAGAATTGAGGTCTAAGTGCATAAGACACTCAAAGCTGCTGCGCAAGTTGACTCTGTGGTTCAGGCAGAATAAGGGGCACTGGCCTTCATCAATCATGGGATTGAGTTCAGGAGCCAGGAGGTAGTGCAGCTGGACAGGACCCTGGTCAGACCTCACTTGGAGTACTGTGCTCAGTTCTGGTTGCCTCACAACAGGAAGGATGTGGAAACCATGGAGAGTGTGCAGAGGATACTTACAAGGATGTTGCCTGGATTGGGGAGCATGGCTTATGAGAATAGGTTGAGTGAACTTGTCCTTTTCTCCTTGGAGCGACAGAGGATGATAGGTGACCTAATAGAGGTGTATGAGTGGCATCGATCATGTGGATAGTCAGAGGCTTTTTCCCCAGGGCTGAAGTGGCAAACACAAGAGGGCAGTTTTAAAAGGTACTTGGAAGTAGGTACAGGAGATGTGAGGGGTAAGTTTTTTTTACATTACGCAAAGCGTGGTGAGTGCATGGAATGGGCTGCTGTCAACAGTGGTGGAGGCGGTTATGATGGGATCTTTTAAGAGACTCCTGAACAGGTACATGGAGCTTAGAAAATAGAGGGCTATGGATAACCCTAGATAATTTCTAAGGTAAGGACGAGTTCGACACAGCTTTGTGGGCCAAAGGGCCTGTATTGTACTGTAGGTTTTCTATGCAACTATGGAGGGAGGATTATCGAACAAATTCTGGCATAAAGTTATAAATAAACAGTATAAATAAACACAAAGAAAACAGTACACATGAATATTTATACAAACAAAACAGCAATAATTTACATTCATTGGCTAGTAGAATGATACAATTTGACAGTTTACTACCTTGATAAATTACTTGAACTCAATGTACAGTTGCTTGCTATCAATAGCTTTTTCAAATTACAAAAATATTCTTAACATTCAAAATCAGAGGCACATTTTGACACATTATTCATAAATTGGTGTTGCAAGTTATACATTGTTAATTGTCTGTGGTGACAGTGAGCCATCACTTTGATCTGGTGGAATCAGAGCATAAACATTTCCAACACGGCTGACAGGTAGCAATATTCAGAATATTGACCCATGCATGAGAAAACTGCAGTTGCTGCAAGATTCTGAAAACTTCATACAGTGTATCAGAAGTATTTACCATTACATACAAGAATTGGATTGTCAAGTATGTACAGTATCAATGGGGAGGCACAGGAACAGTTGCTAGCACAATGTTTTATCGTATTATCAACACAGACGTAATTTCTGCCAGCATCTGTAAGGAGTTTGTACATTTTCCCCATGTACATTTCTCCATAGGCTTCCTCTGAGCACTCTGGTTTCTTCCCACAGTCCAAAGATACATTGGTTGGATCAAAGGCTGCATGGCTCAAGGGGCTGGAATACCCTATTCCTTGCTATATCTCAAAAACTAAATAAAAGAAATCTGTCAGTTTAATTTTGCCGCCATTTGAAAAAAAAACATTTTTCTAATATGTACATCATGACAGTGAAATGCATCATTTGTGTCAAATCAATTTAGTGAGGATTGTGCTAGGTAGCCTACAAGTGTCACCACACTTCCAGCACCAACATAGCACACCCACAACTCACTAACCAAAACTATATGTCTTGTTTTGGAATGTGGGATGAAACCAGAACACTTGGAGGAAAATTTGGTGGTCACAGGAAGTGTACTAACTCCTTCCAGGCAGTGGCAGGAATTGAACACTGATCTTACAGCTGGAGCTGTAAAACATTGCACTAACAAACACCACACTCTATTTGGATGACGGAGTCCAAAGTGAAAATTATATTTTATCAATAATGTTAAAAAAATAATTGTGAGCTTAAGCTAATTGAGATTTTGGACTTTAGGCACTGAAATGCTACTTTGAATATTTGACAAATGATTAAGCTCAGAAGAGATAAACTAATAGGATTGTTCTTAATCCAATCATTGCCAACTCAGAATTTCAGCTATTAACAGTTTAAATCTGTTAATAAATTTAATGTTTGTTAACCATGCTTCGCAGTGACTACCCTTCCCACCTAGATAATTTCAATGCCACATGATAGAAAAAAAAATTGCAATACATTTCATTCGCGACAAGTTTTCCCATCCAGATTGCTTTTGCATTCAATCTACTCAAACTATTGTGTCAAACAATGGTGCAGGTCAAAGGCCTTCAGCATATTACTCTTCAGTCCTCAAAAAGCCCAAATGGGCAGAAATCATAAGAGTTAATACTGTACACCTTTTCATTTCTTACAGCTAAGCTCTTAATGCCAGATTTTTTTTGAATCAGTCTCAGAAGTGCTACTTTTGCTTTTTAAAAAGCATGGCATACTGCGACTTGAAATGAATATTTGAAATTGCAGCAGTCAGTGCGTTTACTGGGGCAGAGCTCGATTGCAAGCCTCAACAAATTTAATATCAGGACCAAATAAATACCACTTAATAAAATTAAGCAATGTTCTATTCATTGGCCTATCTAATTTAACACCCAAGTTCAGTTAAAAAAATGAAAATTTTACAAGTATGGTCATAATACATATGGTCACAATACATTAATACAAATACACATAATGCCTGTTTAACATGATTTTATGGATAACAAATAACAAATTTATAACTCAGAACACTGATCAAACATTGAATACTTTATGAAGTACCAGGTTTTTATGCAAGTGCATTCAAACCTTTAAAACAGTGCAAACTTGAAATAGTACAACTTGAAATATAGTATGAGAGATTCCAAGAGGTGTTTCAATATCATTTTAATAAAGAATAAACTACGCCAAGGTACACAAGAGAAAACCAAAAGCATGTTGAGAGGTGGAATAGCTTTGGGAGTAAATTCCAGGGCTTCAGGCTGGTCAACTAAGAACAATTAACGCATGGAGGGAGGAAGAGAGAGAAAGATGGGGAGGATGCATTGAGCACAGCACTGTTCAAAGTACAGGAACTCCAAGGGTAATACGAAGAGGGATTACAAGAATAAGGTCCATATGCAAAATACAGTAATGCACCAGAACACATTTATCAAAATGAATTGACATACATAATTATTGAAAAATTATAAAATTTGCAGAAGTGTGGCACAGATTCCATAGGCTAAAAAAGTCACAATTGGAGAAAGTTATTAAACCGTAAGATATAGGAGCAGAATGTGGCCATTTGGCCCATCGTCTGCTTTGCCAAGTTTATGTAAAGGATATAAAACAAAGATCACTTAGGATAGAATTGGAAAGGAGACTACAAAACTGAAACACCCAATCATCACAATATGGCACCCAGAAGAGATTAAAAAAACCAACAGATTAGAAACATGCCAACACTGCAGGAAAACGGGCGACAAAATGAAGAGGCAAACAGAATTTCACTTCTGTTCAATACTCTAAATAAGCAACATGTTTCTGTACATAGTATTGTATTCAGATTGAGAAAGATCAGTTCTGACCTATTAGAATATGTTAAGACCGGCAAACCACTGGACTTCAAGAAATCTGACATGCCAGATGAAAAGGTACAGAACATTATCAATGCCTGCTCCATGCTAAGTGGCCAGCTTAACAGAAACCTTGGAGATAGTAGAGTAATTAACAGAAATGGGACAAAATAGGGGCATCTGCAAGTTCAACTCTATCTCACTCTGCCTTTGAAAATACTAGTTATTTTCACCCTTCTCATCCAAGCTCTTGAAACTGCTGTCAAGCCCAAAAATCATGCCTATTTCCAAGATTTATTGTTAAGTTTTCATCTCAGCCAATCATAAATGACATCAATGTAGTTGTAATATGATAAATAGACCTTTATCTTAAATATCTGACATAACATCTCCCTCAGTGCCTCATTATCACCACCCACTTACAAGGGTTAGCACTTGCAAAGTTCCACTTTATCCAGTTGCACTTCTATTCCCACTTCCTTACTATTACCACAGATGTCACCCATTTCCGACTTGCATGCTGCCCTTTGGAAACAGGATTGTGAGCTTCCACAATTGTGGCTCATCCCAACAAGATCTCCATTCAGTTTGTTCAAAATTATACGAAAGAACCATAATTTCCTATGTCTAAAATTCACAAGAACAAACCCATCTCTTCGGTCCTCATGATAAATTTCCTTATTACTAAATTGCCAGAAAGGGTGACGTCCAGGTTAAACTACACTTTGCAATCCCAATCCAAAAGCAAATATCATTGCAAATTTAAAACAGCAAAAAACTATTATGTCCAGGTAGTTAAAAGAGAAAATGTTCAGAATAATTGTCAGACCACAAAGATGGTTACAAAGTTATTTTTTAAAAAAGGAAATTTAAGCTAGGTACATGGGTATTAGAAAAATGAAGGCCTATATAGGTGGGATGGGTTAGACTTGTACAACAAAACTACCAGGATTGATATGGAGACAAGAGAAATTAAAAAGAATCAATTGGAAAAAGATATTCTAGCGCTACTGGTCACATTGAAACTAGGTCATTTTTCCTCATAAGCTTTTTTTGCTTTAATTTACTTTTCCAGAGATTGATGGGGTATTCAGTGATCCAGCCACAGCTGTGCAGACAGGTTTCAAAGATAGACTGGTCCCAAGTTTAGTTTTCACATGACTGTACCTTCTTCCCAAGTCTACTCAATGCAGACTCTTATGACAGAAGCCAGGGGCAGGACTTTACATCCAATGGCAACACTCAAATTGATTATGTTAAAAATTAGTGGCTTCATGGCAATGTACCAGAAACCAAATCTTTTGGGAACTGAAGCTGCAGCAATCTTTGCTAACCTAGACAAAGAAGGAGACAAAAAAATTGCATTTTTTCTTGCAAGTTCCAACTATTCAAGGACTGCCACAGGGTCTCAATGGACAGCACTCATACAAAAATGTTAAGCCATGGAAAAACCTTCAATCATTGAGCAGCTGGAACAGGCAGCTTCTTAAAAACATAACAGTCACAGCATTTAGTGATAGAGTACACAAAATAAACCACTTACTGCTTTGAGCCAGAGCTTGGAGGAGGCAGTCAAGACATCCCTCAATGCTATCTGATGTGCCATCAGCAGTTAGCTTCAGCTTTTGCAGCGCTTCATTTAAGTTATCTGCACATTATTTTAGGGGAAAGGGGTAGTGGAAAACAAAAAGGAAAGTTTGACTAATACTTGTATACAAAATATTAAAACAGCAGTAAGACACAAAGCAAAGACTTTCCAACAACAGCATTTTGATGGTTTTAAAGTGATAATGATTAAAGGCAAAGATAATAGTAAGCACTAAACACAGCCACTCAACTATTTTTGATTACATTGGATAAAGTAGAAAGCTGACTGCATGTTAAAATGGACATAGAAACTAAAAAGGCAATTAAATCAGTAGTAAACCAGATCAAGACTCAGGCCTACCTATAATATCCTAAACATAATCTACTGGAACAAATCCAGTCAGGGCATTTACACAAACCGATAGAAATAATCCAGTTTCTTTGCAGTCTTTGTCAATGACATACGGTAGCTTCAACCTCCACAGGAAGATTCAAATTTCATGCCAAATTCTGGAAATTTAACCTAGTACAACTGTGATAAACCAACTTTTACATTTTAAAAATGAGAGCATACACAAGCTGTAACGTAGGGATCTCAAAATTCTGCCTGCTTCACTTTCCAGACTCCACTCAACCTGAATTCCTTCCCCCCATCCCGTATTGTCTTTAATGCAGGAATATACTGAGTTTATTCCATACAAAAATCTGTTATTTTTGCATTATAGAATATGCCCAAATTGTGATGTTAATGATTTTCACTTCAGTCTCTCAAGCTACTTTAGTGCACAATCAAGTGAAAAATGCAAACTTTAAAAACGGTTCTCTACAGTAGTTAATATAGCTGGAATATTTAAGGAATTTGTAGCACTAACAAATGTTACTTAAAGGGATTAAATCTGGTCAGTGACATAATTGCTTTGAATATCTAAGTGTCAGATCTTGCCAACTGTGCTAAAATCTCAAGCAATGTTGTAAATACTCTACAATCCCTGCAAATGTAATGTCAGATTTTTAAAAATGGGCAAAACAATAGCTTGAACTTAAGGTACCAAAATAATACTAGACTAATTTTGTGACGTTATTGAGCTTACTGGGAAAAGACATTTTACACTTCTTCCTTCCCCATATCTATTGCTACACTTCAGAAGCAATGACAGGGAGGGAGGGAGGATCGTGAACTTCAATTAACAGCTTAGAAAAAGAACATATTTTCATCTTTTGCAATACAATTAAAAACTATAAATGTATACTGATAAGCTATTTTATACCATATTACTCAATGGCAAAATACAATAATTTTCCTTACGAGGTATGAAATTTCATCTGCACTACCCAGACTTGCAATTATCTTTACAAAAGAATGGATTATGCTAACAGCATTCGATATAACTCAATGTGGGCATTATTGTGGCTGGCTGTCAGTTTATTACACAACTTGTACTAAATTCTGGAGTGTTACGAAGGATGAACAACTCTGATGGGCAGAAGGGTACAGAGTTGCCCATGTCCCCCTCCCCGGGAGAATCACAAACTGTTACTGTTACCATGCTGCTCATGAGAGAGAGAGAGAGAGATTAAGAGAACAAGTTGGAACATCTGCTGCTAATAAGACAGAGGAGAGGAGCCATTGATTTACCGTTATGTCTTTTGGAGAGGGCTATTTACTTGGTACCATTCTGTTCATTAAAATTCCTCAGTGGACAGCCGGAGTGGGCTGGTTTGATGGACACGGCCATAAAAATCTGATTGACACCCGAGACCCTGTGAGTAGGGATAAAAGTGAGGTCTGGGGAGACACCCCTCTGACGTACCAAGAGACACACTAGTGAGTACTGCTTAAGTGTTGGAACCCACGAGAAAGTGTGGGGCATCGGAGACTGAACGAAGGATTGGTCAATTTTAACTCACAGTGTTTATAGCGAGGCCGGTGGGGGCTTGTGTGTGTGTCCACCCTTGCCTGGATGACGAGTCCACTATAGAAGAACGGTTTAGCTAAAGGACAGAGGGGTCATACCTGAATGGCCACAACAACACATCGACAGATCAAGAAAGTAAAGTTTGAGTGACTGTAGCTGTCACTGTTTGCTAGCCCCCTCTCTCTCTGTCTCTCTCCCCCTCCAACAGTTACAACAAAAGAACCAACAACTACCTCAGCCTACATGAACTGAACTTTATACTTTCCCATGATAATTCATTATCCCCTAGACAATGATAGAGCTTCTTTATTATTATACCCACACCTCTAGGTTTAGTATTGCTAACGTATATCATCTGTATATTTGCATTGTTGATATTGATTTGTATATTTTACTAATAAACACTGTTTTGATAATAGTACCAGACTTCAACGGATACTTCTATCTTTGCTGGTAAGACACCCAGTTACGGGGTATGTAACAGGAGTAACTCAGCAGGTCAGACAGCATATATGGAGGGAAATAACTGTCGATGTTTCTGGCGGAAACCCACAGGACTACAACCCAGAATTCCAGTTATTTACAAAAGATCCAAAATGCCACTAAGAGATTCAAACTATCCAGTGCAAATTAAGCCTCTCCGAATTTTACAGCCACAGGAAAGATATAAGCCTTTGTTAGCTGATGTGCAAGAAAGGACAAGGGAAAATAAGTTCTAAAAGAGTCACCGATAAGCATCAAATGTTAACAATAAATTACCAATTGAAAATGCTAATCCAGTCACTCCATATTTTTCCCAAACATGTTTTTACATTACTATGGCTAGGACCAAGCCTTTCAGATCAGCTATTTTTCTTACTATATATTAAAAAGACATTTTGCATTCGGACCTCTACACTACGAGGTAAGCAATAGTCTTCAAATAATCTCTTCAAAAGATGTCAAATGTCAGCAGGAAGTTGACGGGAGAATTTATTACAGATTCAGGTAAAAAGAATTCTGGCCACTCTCTCCCTCCCCCCAGCCCCAGTAAGGGATTATTACAGGATTATAACTGATCACTCCTATCTTCAGCATGAGGTGGTAAAAGCTACACTAAATTCGTACACCAACATTCTATGGAGATCCTAATGCGATGAAGCTCTAAGAGTAACAGACGATTGCATGATTTTTTTTCTTCACACACGTCGTCAAAGGAAGTAGCAGCTGCAGGCGAAAAGGAAACAGAACAAAATGAAGCATACAGTTCTCTGTCCTTCTAGAGGCTTGGATTCACTTGCTGCTTTAAGTGCAATTCCCCATTGACCACCAGTTAGATAGACAACCCTGTATAGCAAGCACCCCAGTACGGAGAGCAGCTTGCAAGCACGCTCAGAAATTCATTTGAAGTTAATGAATCATTGAAGACGACGAATGCAAGCAGCTTTTTCCCCGCCGCCCCAATGCGTGACCAATCTTCCCTCTACCGAGTCTGTTCTCGTTGCGCTGTCCCCACCCCGGAACGAAAGGAGGCCAAGATGCGCGCATGCGTGTTGCCTCTATTTCCATCCCCAGCCCCAGCAGTGACGGCCGCGCGCAGACATTCACAGGCACGCGGCACTCACCCATGACGCGCCGGCGCGGGGCAAGGCTCGAGACCCCGCTGACGGTTGGAGCTGTTACCCCGCCCCCGCCTCAGGAGGTTCGGGGGGGGGGGCGGTTTGAAGTGGGACGGATCTGATCCCGCGGTGTCCTCGTCACAGGTCCGAGGAGAAGCACGCCGAGGGCGCGGCTCCTGATCGAGGGTGGGCGCCTTGCAAAACGAAACCGGCCTTTCAGTTCTCTGCTCAATTAGTCTAACCCGACGCCGCAGCCTGAATTGAATGTGGGGGCCTTCGCTCTCGGCGTCCTTCAAGGTGTGCAAGGCTTTGACGATGCGTTGCTGTCAAACTACTTTCGCCCTCCGTTGCTGCTCTGTTCTCTCCTCACCCTTCGATAATACTGAGCAGCCGCCACCGCTGTTAGCTTTTCAGCACCACCGAGACTGCGCATCAAATGCACCGCCCCCTTTTTGAGGCGATTGGAGTCCGGCCTGCCTGACGTGCTTACCTTTGGTTATCATGAACGTCCATCACGTTATGCGCCTACCAATGAAACCAGAAGGGCGGGGTTTACCAATTTGCCATTCTTCCATTGGTTGCCCTCGTCTCCTTCCCGACCATCTTCCCCCTTGCTCTTTAAAAAGACATAGTGGTCCCGCCTCTCGGGACATCACTATTGGAAGCTGCTTGTGAAGTCAAAACCCAGCGCGTCTTCCTTCATTGGCTACTTGAGATGTCAATTATTAACATGCTTCTTAGAGCAATTGCCCGAGGCTATTCAGCCCGTTCCTTCAGATCCTGTTTGCCGCTTTTATATGAGGCTTGCTGGGTCTGTTTTTCATTGTATCTCGCAATTAATAAACAAATGTGCATGTTGATCGTGACTGATCAATACTATGTCGAGTATTCCTCCAATATTTTGTTTGTGTATGTTGAGTATTAAGTTTGGGAACTAGCTATTTTAGAACATAGCACAGTACGACGTAAGAGCAAACCCACTGGCTTTCGATGTTGTGTCAAACTAATAAACCAGTAATTAAATGTCTATCTAAATTAATCCCTTCTGCCACACAATGCCCATATCCCCATTCTCTGCACATTCATGGCTCTTATTTGCCTCCACTAGCACATCTGCCAGTGCATTCCAAGCATACACCACTCTCTCCATAAAAAATAAGAGGTAAGAAAATAATCTGGATTATCTTCAATTTAATTTGATACAATAATTACCCACAATAACATTTTGTTAGTTCTCCACACTCACCTTCATAGCACATTTTGTGAATTATGTACAAAGACACACAGAACCCTCTATCATAGAACTCTGCTATATCTCATCATTTAGATATTATACTTCTTGGTGACTTTTCTGACAAAATAGACAATTTCACCCATATTATATACCATTTTCCCTCACTTCACCAACTATACATTTTTCTGGGTTTCACCTAGTCTATTTCTTTCCATTCCTTGCCCTTGTCACATGTCAAAATTCCTCTAATACGTTGTCATTGTATATTCTTCCACCAACTCCCCTGGCAATGTATTCCAGACACCAAAAAAAGTCTCAATTTAAAGCTATGCCTTGGGATAAAGACTCTTGACCTTATCTGTACCACACATCATTGCTTATTCTGGTATCAGGTTGCTCCTCAGCCTCCAAATTTTCACAGAAAACTAGGGACTAAATTGAAATGCAACATCATAAAGACAGTAAAATGCGGATTGTTGCCAGGTGCAAATTGGCACAGACATGGTAAGATAATAGAGTTAAATGTATGGCTCAAAGGTTACTGAATAAAGTCTCCAAAATGAAGAATAATACAAAAAATTTAGAAAGGGCTAAGATTTTAACCTCAGGACTTATGGAGACAATATTAAATAGAAGAGCATTAAATATAGAAATAAGGGTGTTATATCTGAATGCTGGTAGCACACAAAATAAAGTAACAGAAATTAGCAGCGCTGATGTTGAGGGCATCACAGAGTCTTGGTTGAAAGAAAATCATGAAGGGGAGCATAACATTCAAGGATACGTATCATATTGAAAGGTCAGACAGGTGGGCCAGGGTTGCTTTGTTGGTAAAAATTTAAATTAAATCCTTAGAAAGAAGTGACATAGGATCAGAACACATATAATCCTTGTGAGTAGAGACTGCAAGGATAAAAGACCCCAATATGAATTACTATATATATAGGCCTCTAAACAGTAACTAGGATGTGAGGTAAAAATTACATTAGGAGATTGAAAAGGCACGTATAAAGGGCAATGTTACAATGGTCCTGGGGATTTTAATATGCAGATAGATTGGGAAAATTGGTTTGGATCCCAAGAGATGGATATTGTAGAATGCTAATGAGATGACATTTGAGAGCAGCTTGTGGTTGAGCCCACTAGGAAAAAGGCAATTCTGGATTGGATGTTGTGTAATGAACCAGATTTGATTAGTAAGCTTAAGTCAAGTCAAGTCAAGTCAACTTTTATTGTCATTTCAACCATAACTGCTGGTACAATGCATAGTAAAAATGAGAACGTTTTTCCAGGACCATGGTTCACATGACACAGTACAAAAACTAGACTGAACTACATAATAAAAAAACACAGAGAAAGCTATACTAGACTACAGACCTACACTGGACTGCACAAAGTGCACAAAAACAGTACTGGCATTACAACAAATAAAAGATAAATTAAGATAAAGGAACCTTGAGAAGATAGTTATTATAATATGATAAAATTCACCCTGTAGTTTGAGAGCAAGATGCTAAAATCGGATGTATTGGGATTACAGTTGAGTAAATGTAACTACAAGGTAACTAAAAGCATGAGAGAGGAGCTGGACAGTTAATTGTAAGGGGAGTAGGGATGATTCAGAGCAGCAATGGTTGGATTTTCAGAGAGTAATCCAGAAGACAGAGGATCATTTTGTCCCACATCATTCCTCTGGATGACAAGGAAAGTCAATGATAGAATAAAAGCAAAAGAGAGGGCATACAATATAGCAAAAATGAGTGGGATGCTGGAGGATTGGAAAGCATTTAAAAACCAAAACAAGGCAGCTAAAATAAGTATGGAAAGAAAAATCAAATATCAAGTTAAACTAGGCAATCATGTAAAAGAGGTTTTCAAAAGTTTTTCAGATATATAAAGAGTAAAAGAGAGGCAACAGTGGATTCTGAACCACTAGAAAATGATACTGGAGAAGTAGTAATGGTGGGGGGAGACAAAAAAATGGAAGACAAACTTAATAGACATTTTGCATTAGTCGTCACTGTAGGAGACATCAGACATGCCAAAAATTTGAGAGTGTCAGGGGACAGAAATGAGTGTCATTGCTATTACTAAGGAGAAGATGCTTGGAAAGATCTGAAGGCAGATAAGTCACCTGGAATCTATAAGAAGATAATCTATAAGAATCTATAAGACTTCAGTGGTTAGCAATATGTTAGAGTCTGTTATGTTAGATGAGTCTGAGTACAGGGCTACGGTGGGAAACTTTGTCACATGGTGTGAGCAAAATCATCTGCAGCTTAATGTGAAAAAGACTTAAGGAGGTGGTGGTGGACCTGAGGAGGGCTAAGGCACCAGTGACCCCTGTTTCCATCCAAGGGGTCAGTGTGGACATAGTGGAGGATTACAAATACCTGGGGATATGAATTGACAATAAACTGGACTGGTCAAAGAACACTGAGGCTGTCTGCAAGAAGGTTCAGAGCCGTCTCTATTTCCTGAGGAGACTGAGGTCCTTTAACATCTGCCGGACGATGCTGAGGATGTTCTACGAGTCTGTGCTGGCCAGTGCTATCATGTTTGCTGTTGTGTGCTGGGGCAGCAGGCTGAGGGTAGCAGACACTAACAGAATCAGCAAACTCATTCGTAAGGCCAGTGATGTTGTGGGGGTGGAAATGGACTCTCTGACGGTGGTGTCTGAAAAGAGGATGCTGTCCAAGTTGCATGCCATCTTGGACAATGACTTCCATCCACTCCATAATGTATTGGTTAGGCACAGGAGTACATTCAGCCAGAGACTCACTCCACCGAAATGTAACACTGAGCGTCATAGGAAGTCATTCCTGCCTGTGGCCATCAAACTTTACAACTCCTCCCTCGGAGTGTCAGATACCCTGAGCCAATAGGCTGGTCCTGGACTTATTTCCACTTGGCATGATTAACATTATAATTTAATTATTTATGGTTTTATATTGCTATATTTCTACACTATTCTTGGTTGGCATGGCTGTAACGAAACCCAATTTCCCTCGGGATCAATAAAGTATGTCTGTCTGTCTGTATTAAGGATGTGTTTTTAGAGCAATTGGAGGCACAGATTATGACGGAAAGAAGTCAGCATGGTTTCCTTAAGGGGAAATCCTGCCTGCCAAATCTTTGGAATTCTTTAAGAAAATAACAGGCAGGACTGACAAAGGAAAGTCAGTGGAAAAATACCACCATGGACAGAAGATGGCTGGCTCGCAGAAGGCAAAGAGCAGGAATAAAGGGGGCCTTTTCCAGTAACTAGTAGTGTTTTGCAAAGGTTGGTGTTGGGTCCACTACTCTCCATATGTGTTAATGATCTAGATGATGGAATTGATCACTTTATGGTTAAGTCCACACACATGGTACAAAGATAGTTGAATGGGTAGATAGTGTTGAGGAAGTAGGAAACCTACAGAAGGACATGGGCATATTAGAATAATGGGCAAAGAAGTGGCAGATGGAATAGTATAGGGAACTGCATGGTCATGCATTTTGGTAGAAGGAACCAAGGCATAGACTATTTTCTAAATAGGGAGCAAATTAAGACTTTTGAGGTGCAAAGAAATTTGGGAGTCCTGGAGCAGGATTACTTGTTAACTCCCTAACTTGCAGGTGGAATCAGTAGAAAGGAAGGCAAATGCAACATTAGCATTCACTTTGAAGGCCTAGAATATAAAAGCGAGGATGTAATGCTGAAACTTTATAAAGGCATTGGTCAGAATATAGTTGAAGTATTGTGAGCAGTTTTTGGTCCCATATCTGTACTGGCATAGGAGATAGTCCAGAGGGATTTAGAAGAATGAGTTGGGATCTCAGTGAAACATACTGCATATTGAAAGGACTAGACAGAGTGGACATGAAAAAGAATGTTTTTAATACTGGCAGAGTCGAAGATCAGAGGAACAAGCTGTGGAATTCATTGCTAAAGTCAGCTGTGGAGGCCAAGTCATTTGGTATATTTAAAGTGGAAAATTATAGGCTCTTAATTACTGACATCAAAAATTACTAGTAGAAGGCGGGCGAATAGTGTTGAGAAGGAAAATTATTCAGATATGATTGAATGGCAGAGCAAACTTGATGGGCTGAATGGCATCATTCTGCTCCTGTGTCTCATGGTCCAAAAAACCCAAGGTTGTTAACTAATGGATTTGCAATCCAGTCAACATCCCGGCGAGCCTCCTCAAAGCTTACATCCTTCCTATTGTGTGGCAAACAACATTTTACATGATACTCTAAATGTGGCCCAAGCAAGGTTTTATATATCTGCAATATGAGTTGCCAAATTTTATGTTTAATTTCCCAACTTTTGAAAGCAAGCATGCCATATCTCCACCCAAATTTGAACTGATCTATATTCTGCCGTATCCTTTACCAACCATTGCCACTATTCATATCTCTCCATTTTTGTGTCATCTGCAAATGTTAGTCCACCAACATTTCCTTCCAAATCATTACTATGTATTACTACAAACAAATTAGTATATATTACAATGAAAGATTTGAATCTTTGTAATTATTTACAATGGAGGCTTAGTCATTGATTTCATGAGATCAATAAACCTTTCCATAATTAGAAGGACATGGGGATAAGGCAGAAAATGAGACTGGGGTGGGAAATCAACCATGATCTTATTGGATGATAATTAGGCTTGAGGGACTGAATGGTAGACTCTGCTTCAATTTCTTACATCCTCGTGTTCAGCTAGGTTATATAATGAGAAACTATCACTTTAGTGGATGGCTCAAGGGCTAGTGTGTGCAGGTTCAAAATGATTGACAGAGAATGCCGATCTGAAATTCACTGCCTGAAAGGGAAGTGGAACAGGAAATTAGTTCTCAAAAGAGAACTGGATAGGCAGTTATGAGCAAATAATTTGTGAGCTTATGGGAAATGTGCTGAGGAAACTGGCTGACTAGGATTTCTCTAAAGAAATCGACAATCTGCTGAATGGCTTATTTTTGTGCCACAAATGAAATCTTATGTGCACAACTTTGGCATGTGAAAGGATTCAGTAAAATGAACAAAAGAACCAGGTTGTTCAAGTTCAAAATAAGTTTATTATCAAAGTACATATATGTCACCATAAACAACCCTGTGACCAATTTTCTTGCGGGCATACTCAATAAATCTGTAATAGAATAATAACCACAATAGAATTGATAAAAGACTGCACCAACTTGGGCATTCAACCAGTATGCAAATAAAAACCCCAAAAATCTGTGCCAATACAAACAGAAAGAAATAATAATAATAAATAAGCAATAGATGAAGAGTCCTTGAAAGTGAGTCCATAGGTTGTGCGAACATTTCAGTGATGGGGCAAGTGAAGTTATCTCCTTTGGTTGAAGAGTCTAATGGTTGAGAGTTAATAACTATCCCTGAACCTGGTGATGTGAGTCCTGAGGCTTCTGTACCTTCTTCCTGATGGCAAGCAGCAAGAAGAGAGGATGTCCTGGATGGTGAGGGTCCCTGTTATGTTATGGAATAGTTATCTGATCTTAGCAACTGTCGTCTGGAAAGCACTTGTGATGTGGCTGTTAAGTTACTGGAAATCGAGTGGCCTGTCTCCATGCCTCTAACAATCTAGACATTAGTTCAAATCACACCACAGCAGCTGTGGAGTTTAAATTACATTCACTAAATATTTTAGAATTTTAAAATCATAGCTAGTCTTTGTGACAGTTTGTCATGAAGGACCAATAGCCTGTGTGTTAACTTCCAGTGGTTTTGGCACACAGGCCCCAGGTTCTTTTGAACAATCTTTTACAAGTTAAAATATATTCATCTTTTTTTAAAAGTAGATAACTTTATATTTTCCACATTGTGCTCCATCTGCCATGTACTTGCAATTCATTTCCTGTCTATATTCCACTGAAGTCTCTCCCTGATCTCCTCAGACTGGAAACCAACTTTATGGCATCAATCAACCTAGTTATATTAAACAGTCTAGGTTGGAAACACCATTACACCAATACCAATACAGCGAAGCCTACAAAAAGTATTGGATACAGCTCATCCCATCATAAGAAAAGCCCTCCCCACTAATGAGGACATCTACAAGGAGTGCTCCCACAAGGAAACAACACCAATCATCAAAGACTCTCTCTATTCAGGCCATACCCTCTTCTCACTGCTGCCATCAAAAAGGAAGTAGAGGAGCCTTAGATCCCACACCACCAAGTTCAGGAAAAGTTATTACCCTTTAACCATCAGGCTTCTGAACCAACATGGATAACTTCACTCACCTCAACACTGAACTGGACTCACTTTCAAAAACGTATGTCATCAGCAATATCTATTTATTTATTTATTTATTTATTTATGTATTATTGTATATATTTTTTGTATTTTCCCAGTTTGTCTTTTTTGCACATTGGTTGTTTGTCAGTTTTGTGTATAGTTTTCCATTGATTCTATTGTCCTACTTTGTTCTACTGTGAAGGCCTGCAAAAAAATGGATCTCAGGGTAGTATACACTCAGTGTCCACTTTATTAGCTACTCTTGTCCACCTGCTTGTTAATGCAACTATGCAATCAGCCAATCATGTTGCAGCAACTCAGTGCATAAAAACATGCAAAAGTGCTCAAGAGATTTTGTTGCTGTTAAGACCAAACATCAGAAATATGATCAAAGCAACTTTGACTGTGGAATAATGTTGGTGCCAAATGGGGTGGTTTGAGTATCTCAAAAACTGCTAATCTCCTGAAATTTTTACACGCAACAGTCTCTAGAGTTTACAGAGGATAGTCCATAAACAAAAAAAATCACCCAGTGAGCAGCAGTTCTGCCTTGTTATTGAGTGATCAGAGGAGAATGCCTAGACTAGATCAAGCTGACAGGAAGGTGACAGTAACTCAAATAGCTACATGTTACAGTGATGTGCAGAACACTCTGAATGCACAAGTGGATCTACAGCAGTAGGAGCCCACAAACACGCCTCGTGTACCTAATAAAATGGCCGTTAAATGTACATGGACTTTGATAATAAATTCACTATGTACTTCATTCTGTCATACAAATCTTTGACATAGATTCTTAGCATCTAATGCCTCAGATCCATGTGACACACCATCTGAACAGAACCTGTTTGTGCCTATTCTTCATATTCTATCCATTACCGATCTTAAATCAGATATTTTACTTCCCATTACTCATGGAATACATACCACTCATCTTCAAGGGGTCCGCAGTGGAAAGGGTGAGCAGCTTCAGGTTCCTGGGTGTCACCACCTCTGAAGATCTATTCTGGGTGCAATTACTCAGAAGGCACACCAACGGCTATATTTAATTAGGAGTTTGAGGAGGTTTGATATGTCACTAAAGATTCTAACAACTTTCTGTAGGTGTACTGTGGAGAGCATTCTGACTGGTTGCATCAATAGGTTCAACAGGTACATTTAATGTCAGCTCCCCCCTCCCAGGCACAAGCAGTAGCAATACAATGACCCCCCCCCCACCTGCAAAAAAGCACTGGTGCCTTCCACTGAGCACTCAAGCATACAGCAAAGCATCAATCATCCTGATATGGAGGCACCAATGAATAGGATCACATTGGTGAACGTAGAGTAGTGAATGTAGTATATATGGATGTCAGTAAGTCATTTGATAAAGATCCCCATGTGAGGCTCATTCAGAAAGTAATGAGGCATGGGATCCAGGGAGATCTGGCTTTGCGATTCCAGAACTAGCTTGACCACAGAAGGCAAAGGGCGGTTGTGATTGGTTCGTATTCTGCATGAGGGACAGTCACCAAAGTGGTTCTGCAGGGATCTGTTCTGGGACCCTTCCTCTTTTTGATTTTTATAAGAGACCTGGATGAGGAACTAGAAGGGTGGGTTAATAAGTTTCGTCGTGATACAGAAGTTCGGGGTATTGTGGATAGTCCGGGGGTTGTCAGAGGTCACAGTGGGACATCAATATGATGCTGAACTGGGCTGAGAAGTGGCAGATGGAGTTCAATCCAAATAAGTGTAAAGTGGTTCATTTCAGTAGGTCAAATTTAAAGACAGAATATAATATTAATGGTAAGACTCTTGGCAGTGTGGAGGATCAGAGAGGTCTTAGGGTCCATGGCCACAGGACACAAAGTTGCCGTGCAGGTTGACAGTATTGTTAAGAAGGTGTATGGTGTGTTGGCCTTTATCTATTGTGGGGTTGAGTTCAAGAGCCGTGAGGTAACATTACAGCTATATAAGACCTTAGTTAGACCCCACTTGGAGTACTGTGTTCAGTTTTGGTCACCACATTACAGGGCGGATGTGGATGCTATAGAGAGAGTACAAAGGAGATTTATAAGGATGTTGCCTGGATTGAAGAGCCTGCTGTATGAGAAAAGGTTGAGTGAACTTGGCCTTTCTTTGTGGAGTGACGGAGGATGAGAGATGACCTTATAGAGGTGTATAAGATGATGAGTGGCATTGATTGTGTGCATAGCCTGAGGCTTTTTCCTGAGGCTGAAATGGCTAAGATGAGGGGGCATAGTTTTAAAGTGCTTGTGGAAGGGATGTCAGAGGTAAGTTTTTCACACAGAGAATGGTGGGTGCATGGTACGTACTGCCAGCAAAGGTGGTAGAGGCAGATACAATAAGGCCTTTTTAGAGTCTCTTCGATAGGTATAGAGAGCTCAGAAAAATAGAGGGCTATGCAGTAGGGAAATTCTAGCCAGCTTCTAGAGTATGTTACATGGTTGGCACAACATTGTGGGCCAAAGGGCCTGTAATGTGCTGTAGATTTCTATGCTCTAATCTGAAAAAGCTGCAGGGTGTTATAGACACAGCCAACTCCATCATGTGCACAAGTCTCCCCACCATCGAGGACATCTTCCATCCTTACCATCCAGAACATGCCTTCCTCTCATTGCTACCATCATGGAGATGGTACAGGAACCTGGAGACATACAATCAAAGTTTTTGGAACAACTTCTTCCTCACTGCTATCAGATTTCTGACCATAAACACTACCTCATGTTTTACAGTACCTATTTATTTGTTAATATATTTCTATGTACTGCATTGTATTGCTGCCATAAAATAACAACTTTCACATCATATGTTAGTGATAGTAAAACAGATACTGCACACCAAGTGATCTAAATTTGTTCTGTAATCTCTTACGTGTCACCTTACCAAATGTGTCAGAAGATTAAGTAGGGGAGAGATAGAGTGAGGCAGGATAATAGAAAAAAATAGGAGGGAGGAAGAGAAGATGAGTGGGTGGAGGTGGGAGACAGGTGGACGGGATTTGGGACAAAAGGGAGTGGGTGGGAGATGAAAAGGAGAGGCAATGGGAAGAGAGATCTGTGGAAGATGGAATGGTACTGGACTATAGATGCAGTGAGAGCAAGAGGATGTGAGAGAGAAAGGTGGTGGGAGATGAGGAAGGGAAGAAATAGGAAAGACAGAGTCAAGTACAGTTTGTGGTGTGGAATAAATTGTCATCTTATTAATGATGCCTTGACCCAAAAAAAATAAAGAAAATTAAGGATAAACTGATTGATCATGGAAATATATTAGTCAGCACAGATTTGTGAACCTTGGGTGATTTGACATTAAGCCTACTATGACTGCTTCTCTCAAATAAGATGGTGCTGTGGCCTCCATTTTTGATTTTATTTTGTTTATAAAATTTGTCAAATTAGATGAAGCTACATTTGTTTTAAGGGAACTAATGGATCAAAAGGAAATTGTCTACAGACTTGCAGAAAGCCTTCAAGAAAATCCTTCATAATATTAACTAAAGCAGAATTTTGTGGAAATGATCGCAAAGTATTGACCTAGTTTGGAAATGGACTGAGCAGCAAGAGGCAGAGCAGTGATTATTGGCAGCTCCTCAAATTGGCAAGATGTCTCAGCAGTGTCTTAATACTAGTCATCTCAAATGTATTAACAACCTTGATGATGAATAGGAAACCACACGGCTGCTTAAAGTCTCACCAACTGTACAAAAAATATCAAAAAGCTGACTAAAATGATGGCCTATATATGTAAAGCTCTAGTATACACAGGAGAGGAAATTAAATTATAGTAATGTCCTAAATAGATGAAACTGGAGTAAAGTGCGTAGTTAACAAGCACTACACCTTAGAAGAGATATTTTCACTGCAGATGGAGTGAATTAAGCCTTGATAGAATAATACTCAGACTTCAAGGGCTAAATTTAACAAAATAATGTTGTGGTCCCTGAAAATTATAAGGTGAAGAGAAATACAATTAAGGTTTTATATTCACATGTTGTTGCATTTAGGACTAGAGGACGTAGTCTAAAAGACAGAGGCAGCACTTTCAGGAGTGAAGTTGGGAAACATTTCCTTATACAGATACCTAAAAACATGACTACATAACACTTACTTTTTCACATGATCAAATTGAAAATTATATCTTTATTCTCTAGTGTGAAAAGTGATAATAACCTTTTCTAGGGAGCTTCATGTCAGTCTGAAAGCTTGCCACTTCCTGGCATGAGTCATCTTTTTGACAAGGCATAATTTCTGCATTAAAAATGCACTGGATGAGACCATTTTCCATTTAGCATTCTTTCCACAACGTAGGCTACATTGACTCTTATTCATTTTTGAGACTTATTCTTGGACCCCACTCTAATAGGTTCACCCATCTGGCTACCCTACCCTACCCAACACTCCCTGAAGTCAGTTCTGATCGGTGGTCACTCCTGATGTCCTCACTGTGTGATATTCCAGATCCTCTGATCATCACTCTCTCTCTCTCCTCTTCCCACAGTCCTCATTCTGCTCACCACTTGACATGAGATATTTATAGCTGCAATCCATTGTGTGATCTGAAATAAACCGACCAAAGATGCATGTTATGATTCTGTCAAACAAAATGCTAATTTCACACTTGTACCAAAGCCTGGAATATATCGATCCTGCAGAGCAATCAAGTTAGAAATGAGCTAAAACTCCATAGGAGTGAAGAGGATTCTTTGATGCTTTTGTTTCCTAACATCATGCTGTGAGGCGACTGTTTGCTGTCTTCGTGGCAACATGTGGTTTATCCTCAACTCCACAACATGTTCTGTGATTATGCAATGTAAACCTAGCAGGCATTGCTGAGAATTACGTAAAAATTACTCCACAGGAAAAGGTCATTCTTCTCAGCTCAACCATACTGCCCTTTGGCTCCTTTGCTTAACTATTAAGGTATCTTATTTCTTTATCTTTCTCAAGCATGTTTAATTTTCTCTTGAATGCATTGTGTTCATTAATGGAGCTGTATCTTGGCAACAGAACATAGTTATGCTCTCTGTTTGATCTGTTAAACTTCCAGTGCTTTGTTTGCAAACTTTGTAGATGGGGCTTATGGCATTATTGTGATCAATTTCGCTTAAATTATAAATTGATATATTTCTCCACCCTCCCCTTTCTTCCATTTTTCATTCCCCATTCTGGCTCCCTTCTCACCTCTTCTCTTCTCCTCACCTTCCTATATTCTCCCACTGGTGCCCCTCTTCCTTTCCTTTCTCCGATGGTTCACTCTTCCCTTCAATCAAATTCTTACAGCCCTTTACCTTTCCCACCTATCACCCTCCAGTTCCTCTCTTCATCCCTCCTCCCCCACCCAGCTACATTTCCACTCATCTGGCTTCACCTATCACCTTCTAGCTTGCAGACCTTCCACTTCCTCACCTTTCTCTGAAGGTTTCTTCACTCATTGTTCCAGTCCTGATGAGGGGTCTTGGTCTGAAATGTTGGCTCTTTATTCCTCTCCATTGCTGCTTCCTGAGTTGCTGTGTTCCTCCAGTACTTTGTGCGTGTTACTCTGGTAAATTGATATATTGGTTTACTATTGTCATATGTACTAAGCTACAGTGAGAAACTTTGTTTTGTATGCCATTCCCAGATCATTTCATCACATCAAAGGGACCATCCAATAGTCTTATAACCTTTGATAGAAATTCTACTTGAGCTTCGTGGTCCGTGCTTTGGGGCTTTTTTTCCAATGGGAGGGGTAATAGATAAGATCTGTTTAGTGAGACATAAAGCCCCATTCTGGAAACAAATCAGCACATAAATCTAGGTTGATACTCACTGATGGTTAGGGAGTTCTGTACTGTCAGATGTGTAGTTAACACAAGCATTCACAGCAGGAATGATGTAATGACCATGTAATATTTTTAAGATATTGGTTGAGGGAGAAATATTTCCATTCTGCCATATGGGAATTCACATAGCACTTCTTTGAAAAAAATACCAGAGAGTAAAAATACATTTAATCTAAAGTAGCTTTGAATGTTTGGAACAAAATTGTAAATCAAGACTGTTATTACATTGGGCTAAGTGGCATTAGCACTTCTTTGAGTCAGTTAAGCACTCCCAATGGTTTGCTACACACTTTTGTATGATATACATTATTTGGTAACTTAACTCAGGAATCACATAAGAAACCATTGATTTTTCAACAGCGCTAAAAAGCTTTATGCATTCAACCATATGTAACCCCTATTTTACTAAGTGACTGCAGGTGATAAACTGGTTTATTTTACCTGGAAGGATTGACTGCAAAGATAACATTTCCCATGAAATGCATACTGTATATCCTGGTCATTTGTTGCAGCAAGCAAAATAAAAGGACACATACCATTGCTGGTGTTATGTGAAGAACATATTTTATAAATTAGTAGCCAGTAAACTTAGTCATGCTCCTGGTTTCACCCTCTCTCTAACTGTACAAATAGCGAGATTTCTCTGACTGCCAATGTCATCTCTTCATTAGATGTAAAGATTCTCAAAAATCTTTGACTTTAATTCTGATGTTCTTCAACTCTATTTGGCAATTGTGCCAAATTGTGAAGCCAATAAAATTAACCAGGATGAAGCTTTCCATTCCAGAACCTCTGAGGTAGCCTCCTTCATCAAAGATCAGGGTTTCCCTTCTACTACTGTTGATACTGCCCTCACCCACGTCTTCTCCTTTTCCTGCACTTCTGCTCTCACCCCAGCTTCCTGCTGCCATAATAGGAATAGGGCTCTCTTTGCCCTTACCTACCACCTCATGAGCCTCTGTATCTGGCACATCATTCTCTGTAACTTCAGCCATCTTTTATGGGATCCTGCTACTTTGCACATCTCTCTCCCCCCACCCCCCATCACTTTCCATTTTTCACAGAGATCACTCTCTTTAATAAAGTGAGAAAGAAACAGTGTTACACAGTCATGTTTTTAGGTATCTGTCTGCTGAAATGTTTCTTAATTTCACTCCTGAAAAATCTGTCTCTGTCTTTCAGACTATGTCCTCTAGTCTTACATGCAACAACTTGTTAATATAAAAACTTAAAACAAATTATCCCTTCATCTTATAATTCACAGGGACCATAACAGCATTTTGTTGACTCATCCCTCCCCTCTCATCTACCTTCTGGCTCTTTTTCCTGCAAGTGGGAGAAGTGCTACTCCTGCCCTTACACCTCCTCTCTTACACCATTCCAGTCCTTCCAGCTGAGGAAACACTTCACCTGCGAGTCTGTTGGGGTCATCTACTATATCCAATGTTCCTGTGGTAGATTAGGGGACCACTTCATTGAGCACCTTTGCTACATCCACAACAAAAAGCAAGATTTCCTGGTGGCTACCCACTTAAATTTGACTTTTCATTCCTTTCTGACGTATCATATCATGGCCTCCTCTACTGCCACAATGAGTTGAGCAACTCCTAATATTCCATTTGGGTAGCATCCAACCTGACAGCATGAAAATCAATTTCTCTAACTTCCAGTAATTTCTCTCCCCTCCTTTTTTTTCCTTTTCCATTCTGCTTCCCTCTTACTCATTTTCTTCTTCTCACCTGGTGCCCCTCCTCCTTCCCTTTCTCCCATGGTTTACTGTCCTCTCCAGTCAATGTCCTTCTTTAGCCCTTTATCTCTTCCACTTATCACCTCCCAGCCTCTTACTAAATCACCCCTCCACCTCCCATGTACCTACTCCCCTAACCTGGCTTCACATGTCACCTGCCTAATTGTGCTCTTTCTTCACCCGCACCTTCTTATTCTGGCTTCTTCCCCCTTCCTTTCCAGTTCTGATGAAGTTTTCTGTCCTTTCCTATCAGATTCCTTCTTCTTCATCCCTTAGTTATTTTCACCTATCACCTCCTGGCTTATTTCATCCTCGCCACTCTCCTTCCTCATCTGCCTATCACTCCCTCACCTGGATCCACCTATTGCCTGTCAGTTCTTGTTGCATCCTTCCCCCCACTTTTTATACTGGCCTGACCCAAAAGTTGACTGTTCATTTCCCTCCATAGATGCTGCCGGATCCACTGAGTTCATCCAGTTTCTTTATGCATTGCTCAGGGCTCAGAGACAAATGGAAGGCCATAAATTGCTGCTGCCCAATAGATCATGTGCTTTGTGCCAGGTTCAAGTATCTTCATACTCCTTTTCCCTCGTTCAACAAAGCCTACACTGATGCACTGCAGCAGTGGTAAGTTTTATCAGTAATCTAGGGCTTCACTGAGACATAATTCTTGAGATATGAGAAGCATCTATGTTTTCTCAGAGTCTAGATGTGAGCCTTCACTTTCAGAGGGCAGTGTTGTATAATGGGGGAAATTTGGTGCTGGAACTTTTTCTTACAGATAATGAGTTCCATCCTTTCTTAATCTTCAGTAAATAAATTGACAATGACTAGGAGTTTTCACTTTGAAATTATGTACGAATGAGAGGCAACTATGTAGTTTGGTACAACTATTGAGGTTTGGTAACCTTGGTTTTATAGCAGAGAGGATTTTGCTGGAATGGTTTCCCATTAGCTCCACTCAAGCAGGAAGAAACAAAAAGGAAAAGGACTGGAAGGACGGGAACAACCAGAAACTGTAAACCCAGTATATTCTTTGACTGAAAGCTCAACAATGCCTCAATGGAAACAATTTGGAAAACACCTGAAGGCCAAGTCTGCCAGAAAACCCATGACCTAAAGAACAATGGGAAAGGTTGGGGGAACATTAAAGTCATGATGTGCGTGGGATGTTCAGGGCTGTCAAGTTCATCCATGGCCAAATACTCAAGGCATTAAGGTAGGGCATGAATCTATCAGGGACAGAAACAACAGTCAAAGTTTGTTGAAAAGAACACTTTGAAGACTTTTAAAAAAAATTCTGACTCTGCTAGCACTCTTGACTGACAAGAAGCCATAGAGGTTACATGCCAACCAAAATAACAACAAAAAAATAATTTCTTACTTGAAGATCTAAACCAACCACAAATTCACAACCACATCAGATGAGGATGATATACCTGGGAACTCAGAGACGAGACAATCACAATTATCTTCAAGAAAGAGAATGTCTGGATGTGGTAACAATAGGAGTCTCCTTGTTGATCCATGAATTAATTACTGCTAGGGGTTTTCTCTGCTGCCTTCTACCAGTAGCCAAAACATTATTTCTTAAATTCAGAAGCACATTGTGTGGTAATAGTTCAAAAATAAATGCATGGAGCAGTGTTAACCACAATATATGGTCCTCTTTAATCTCATTAATGCCTTTTACTCTATCAGTTGGAAGGGACCCTGGAACAACCTTCTCAAGTTTACTGGCTGCAGAAATTTGCCTCCATTCTACATCTGCTTCATGCCATAGACAAGTTGTGATCCTAACTAGTAGATCCACAACAAAACCAATTCAGTACAGACCGGTGTCAAACAAAGTAGTGTCATTGTCCGTTATACTTTTTTCAGTCATTCATGCATTGCACCTCACACCCGCAAGCTTCTTATAGGAGTGGAGTGAATTTACACAAGCAGTGGAAAAGTGGTTGACAAAAATCTGGACATTCCAATATTTCAGCAGGTTATGATGATTCCGGAATTTTCTTTTTTTCCAGATTTCTAACATCTGTGTTTTTTTGATTTCCATGATTATGTTACACTCAGATCCAGTTCAGGCATAAGTGCCACCATTTGTTTAGTGTGATGACCAAGAACTAGGAAAGTTCTGCTGTGCAAAAAACATCCCACTTCAAATTGCAACACTTAATTCTGATATCAATTCTCAACTTTCCAGTTTTGGCCATTCATGATTTTGGATATCACCAAGCAGTATTTATAAAAGAAGAGTGAATGAATGGCTTGCACTCTCAATATAAAACTTAGCCACATAGTGTTGTGTGCAGTCAAACTTGTTTTTCCATCTCCAAAAGAAAGTGTGCAGCAAAGGGCTGATTTAGTCCATACATATTCCTCTTGAGCTATCTCATCTTTTCATATTTCCTTAAAATATTGAAGTAGGCTAATAGGCCCATTAACCCCATGCTATCTATCCCCTTAGCTATTCAATAGACCTCACATGATGTTTTGGGTGCATTCAATGAGATCCATTTTGTGATCCTAGTTCATCCTACCACAGGAATGCTTAGTGACTTTCACATTTACAGTAATTATAATACTTGATTATGTTTATGCATGGTGATTAATATACATAATGATTATTATACATAATTTATTATGAAGAGTAAATATGATCCACAGTAATACTATTGATCATTTCACTATATAATATGCATAAGATCATAAACATAATTAGAACTTTTTAATTAACTTTAGCAGGCTCATATTCTTTAATTTAATAGAACCCAGGCTCAACAGATTCTCATTATTGTGCTGGGGAAAATCAATTGTTTGTTTAATTTTGTATAATGAAACAGTTTAATATCACCTGTTGTGGGAGTTTCAGCGATGACTGATCATTTGCAATTTTTCACCCTTATTCAAATGAACTTCATACTTGCTGAAGGTTATTTTGCAGATTTGAGCAGTCAGGGTAATAGTATTGCTTACATTTAATTCAACCCAACAGTTAAAATGGAATCACTCCTCAGTGGCAGGAGTGTCATTTTGACTTGGATAAAATATCAGATTAGTCCCACTTTGATATTATTTGGCTAAATTTAAAACTTGCTGTGACCTCCTTAAAACATTGGTACTTTTAAATTATGGATAATAAGGTCCGGATTTTTTTGGGTATCCTAAGATCACATTCGTCATTTTGGAATTTAAAATACCATTACAGAAAACATTGGGAGATAGAGATATTCTTTAACCTGCTTCCTAATTACATCATGGAGTCTAACTCAGTGTTTCCCAACCTTTTTTAGCCCAACACTCCCCTAAAGCATTTTCATACTTGCCAAAGCCCCCCTAAAGCATCCTCATACTTTCTAACACTCCTCTTAGGCACAATATACTTTCAGGCACCCCCATAGTGTAAAAAAATGTCTACCATGAGAAAAATGATTCTGCTTTAAATTTTTATTTGTCTTTAAACCTAACTTACACAGTACCTGTACGCTGTACAGCAGCTTCGATATTAATGTGATCCTTGAGCTTGGTGGTTTTTAGCAAGAGTTGAAATATGTGGTTCAAGTTGTAACAGAAAAAGCCTTAAGTCTATACTCGTAACAATGTCCAAGCAGTTTTTGATTTTTGTGAGTATGTGGTTCACTGCACTGAAGCCTCTTTCAACAAGGTACGAGGATAGAAATGCGATGAAGAGCAGTTAGGCTCTTCTCCAAAATCCAGGAAACTTCATATGACAGTGTACCACATACCACAAAAGCTGATATTTTTGAAAAGCATTTTTGCTTTTTTCATCATTCTTAATTTCGATAATTTCTTCTTGTAAGCTCTCTTCCTGTTCTTCCACCTTGCAAAGAAATGGGTTGATTGCACAGTCCGGATTTTCCAGATCATTCAAATCCTTGATTCTGAAAATCCTGCTTCAGTGACTGCAGGTGTAAGCAGTACCCTTGCAAATCACCGTCTGTGAAAGAGTGCCCTGCTTTCCATGCAGGGAAACTGTGAGAAAATTCTTCTCTCAATGTTTTGCTTATACATTTCCAATTTTCTGATAAAAGTGGACACTGCATCTTTTGCTTGGATTAGGTTGAAATTCTCACCCAGCAATTTCGTATTTAGAATGTTCATTTTGTCATACAGATCGACCAGGTACATTGCATCTCCATGTAGAAGTTATATCTTGAATTCCAAGCTCTTGTCAACTTTTGAGAAAAAAATTCAACCAGTGTCAAAAAGATCAATGAAACTTTTTAAGCAGCAGCCTTTTGACAGCCAATGCATTTCAGTGTGAAGAAGCAAGTGTTAATTATTTTAGCATTAACTGGTGAAATATTCTGTTAATTAATGGATGAGCTTTAATTTTGTTGATAGCAGATAATACAAGAACCATGCTTGAAAAAAGTCACTGTCCGAGTTTTTTGGCAGTGAGATATTGATGATGAGTTATACAATGGATTGCAAACAGACTTGGAATTTCTTTTTCATACAATGCCACAAAACCAGCATGGCAACCTGTCATATATGGTGCTCCATCTGTTGCACAAGAAATCACGTTTCTAATCAGAATACTTTTATCCTCAATATACATTTTGAGCTCATCATAGATTGATTCTTCATTGACATTGTTTTTAACTTTTTACAAAAGAGAATCTCTTCATAAACTTTTCAATTTTTGATAAAATGTACATATGCCATTAGCAATGTCCCATTGTTTCACACAGTAGACTCATGCAGTTGTATCACAAATTCTGTTTTTGTAACTCTGATGATCCTCGATGTCTTCACTCATTTTGTGAATACAATGAGCTACAGAGTTATTACTCAGAGGAATTGATTTTAAAATACTGGGATCCATTTTGAGAACAGTGGTGACTACTTCTGATGCAGCAGGCATTTTTAATCTTTCGCTAATTGTATGAGGGTTTCCACACTTTGCTATCATTTTGGAAATGTTATAAGAACACCATCAAGGTCGTTTTTAGCTTTCTTGGCAAATGACTCAAGTGTTCAATGCTTTTCAAATGCTTCTTTCATCTTCTGGAACTGAGTAATACTGTAGGTAGCCTTTTCAGAGTGTCTTTTATGGAAGTGTTCCTGCAATCTTGATGGTTTCATGGGTTCATTGGACAGTACAGTATTTCAAATAAGACACATGGGTCATCACTGATCTGACGGAAATAGAATAAAACCATACTCCAGATATGTAACATTGTTATTGACGCATTTTCTGTAGTTACTGTTTCTTAGCAGGATTAGAATTCAAGGCTTCACTGCCTTCAGACTCATAGAGATCGTGCTGTACGTATAAAATAAAAAAAACAACACAAACTGGGAATGCCTATCAGATATTGATGACAGAAGTGAGTTGACATGGTCGATCAGGTCTCATGCCTCCAGTTAGGGTGCCAGTTACCACACGCACCCCCAAGAATCTTGGACGCCTCCTTAGGACACATAATCGCATCCGTTGGGAATCTCTGGTCTCACTAAAATATCCTGTGAAGCGTAATTTAAAATCAATAAGTAGTAAGATTGAAGTATAATGAAGGATTTTAAAATTCTCTACATTTTGGGCAGGCTGAGGCCTCACCCTGATGATGTCTAAAATGCAATTTTATCCACCAAACTAATAATTGAATTTCAATATGCTATCAGGTGACTTCACTGGTCACCTAGTCTGATAGAATAAAGACCGTAACTCTTCCCTTGTTCCTTGTGATAGAGCAGCCAACAGCATTCACACTGAGGGGTTAGTTATTAAACCAATGTAAGCAGTTAATGGATAGCATCACCACATTGCTACTCAAGTCATGTTCTGGAAGCTGTTTTAATTTTTTTATTGATTTCCAGTTATCTGTCAAGCTTTGTATCAGTGTTTATGGAACAGTGGGTGGACTTTATTTTCACCGGGCCATTATTCCAACATGGACAGATCTAAAAGCAGAACTAGGCATATCTCTTTGTAATTTTATAAATTCCAGAAATCTGCATCCCCTTGCCAGTGAAAATGGAATGGAAAGCCACAAACCACGAGAAAAGCACTGATACATTCATACTGAGTGACTAAAGCTGGACATATCACTCTGAAAAGACTTACTGGGTTATGCATTAAAAATACATGGAATATGTTAAGAGCACAGCCAATTTATTAACCCTCTCAACCCTATTCTTCTGCCTTCTCCCTATTACCTGTGACAGCTTTACTAATCAAGAACCCATCAACCTCCACTTGAAGTACATCCAATGACCTGGCCTCCGCAGCTGTCTGAGGTAATGAATTCCATAGAATCACCACCCTCTGGCTAAAGAAATACCTTCTAATTTCTGTTCTAAATGGTTGTTCCTTTATCCTGAGGCTGTAGCCTCTGGTCCTGGATTCCCCCAGTACAGGAAACATCTTATCCACATCCACTTTATCTAGCCTTTCAATATTTGATAGGTTTTAATGAGAAACCCCCCAATTTTCTAATCTCCAGAAAGTACTGTCCCAGAGCCTTCAAACGCTCCTCATTCTTTAACCCTTTCTTTCCAAGAATCATTCTCATAAACCTCCTCAGGCCCCCACCCCCAATGCCAGCACATCCTTTCCTAGAAAAGGGGCCCAAAACTGCTCACAATATTCCAAGCATGGTTTGACCCATGCATTATAAGGTCTTAGCATTACACCCTTGCTTTTATGTTCTATTGATGCTTTATCACTTTAGCAGAGCATTACTTAAACTACAAGTATTATAAGACACCAGTTTGCAATTATATATAGTACTTGTGACGAAATAGAATAACAAGGCACTTGACAGGCAAATTATCCCAAAATAAAAGAAATACTACATCAGAACAGGGATCTAAATTAGGATAGATCACCCAAAGATTAAACCAATATAGAGGAAATCCAAAATCGATACATAAGCAAATTGGTTTCAGAACATAAGATGATAAGAAATAGGAGCAGGAGTAGGCCATCCGGCCCATTGAGCCTGCCCTGCCATTCAATAAGATCATGGCTGATATGTCCGTAAGCTCAGCTCCATCTACCTACCTTTTCCCCAGAATTCCCTTACTATGTAAAAACCTATATATTTAGTGAAGACTCAACTGCTTCCCTGGGCAGAGAATTCCACAGATTCACCACTCTCTGGGAAAAACAGTTACTCCTCATCTCTGTCCTAAATCTTCTCCCCTGTATTTTGAGGCAATGCCCCCTAGTTCTAGTCTCACTTACCAAAGGAAACAACTTTCCTACTTCTATCTTATCTATCCCTTTCAAAATTTTGTATGTTTCTATAAGATCCCCTCTCATTCTTCTGAACTCTAGAGAGTATAGTCCCAGATGACTCAATCTCTCCTCATAGGTTAACTCCTTCATCCCTGGAATCAACCTGGTGAACCTCCTCTGCACTGCCTCCAAAGCCAGTATATCCTTCCTCAAGTATAGAGACCAGAACTGCACACAGTACTCCAGGTGCAGCCTCACCAGTACCCTGTATAGTTGCGTATGACCTCCCTGCTCTTGAATTCAATCCCTCTAGCAATAAAGGCCAACATTCCATTTGCCTTCTTAATAACCTGTTGTACCTGCAAGCCAACTTTTTGCAATTCATGAATGAGCACTTCCAAGTCCCTCTGCACAACAGCATGATGCAATCTTTCACCATTTAAATAATAATTTGCTCTTCTATTATTCCTTCCAAAGTGGATGATCTCACATTTACCAACATTGTATTCCATCTGGCAGACCTTGGCCCACTCACTTAACCTATCCATATCCCTCTGCAGACTTCCCACATCCTCTGTACAATTTGCTTTTCCACTCAGTTTAGTGTCATCAGCAAATTTTGCTATGCCACACTCAGTCCCCTCTTCCAAATTATCAATATAAATGGTAAACAGCTGCGAGCCCAGCACTGACCCCTGCTGCACCCCACTCACCACTGACTGCCAACCAGAGAAACACCCATTTATACCAACTCTCTGCCTTCTATCAATTGACCAATCCACGATCCATGCCAATATACTTCCTCCAACTCCATCCATCCGTATCTTATTCATAAGTCTCTTGTGTGGCACCTTATCGAACGTCTTCTGGAAATCCAAGTATACGACATCCACCTGTTCCCCTCTATCCACTGCACTCATTATGTCCTCAAAGAACTCCAGTAAGTTTGTCAAACAGGACCTGCCCTTTCTGAATCCATGCTGCGTCTGTCTAATAGAGCCACTCCTTTCTAAATGTTTTGCTATTTCTTCCTTAATGACAGCTTCATGCATTTGCCTGACTACAGATGTTAAGCCAGCTGGCCTATAGTTGCCTGTCTTTTGCCTACATCCTTTTTTAAAAAGTAGCATGACATTTGCTGTCTTCCAGTCTGCCTGGACCTGCCCGGAGTCTAGAGAGTTTTGATAAATGATTACCAACATGTCTACTATAACCTCCGCCAATTCCTTCAGCACCCTGGGATGCATCCCATCAGGACCAGGGGACTTTTCTACCTTCAGGCCCTCTAGTTTGTTCATCACTATCTGTTTAGTGACAGTGATTTTATCAAGGTCCTCACCTCCCATTTCATCCATAACATCCTTCTTTGCAGTAGTGATAGGGGATTCGATAGTTAGGGGGACAGATAGGAGGTTCTGTGGAAGAGATTGAGAAACCCGGATGGTCTGTTGCCTCCCTGGTGCCAGGGTCCACAATATCTCAGATCAAGTTCTCAGTATTCTCAAGAGGGAGGGTGAGCAGCCGGATGTCGTGGTCCATGTAGGGACCAATAACGTGGGTAGGAAGAGTGAGGAGGTCCTGAAAGGTGAGTTTAGGGAGCTAGGTGCCAAGTTAAAGGACAGGACCTCCAGGATAGCAATCTCAGGATTGCTACCCGTGCCACGTGCAGGTGGGTTTAGAAATAGTAAGATAGTGCAGATCAAAGTGTGGCTGAAGACATGGTGCAGGAGGGTGGGCTTCAGATTTATAGATAATTGGGCAGTTTTCCAGGGAAGGTGGGACCTGTTCCAGTGGAACGGTTTACATCTGAACTGGAGGGAGACAAACATTCTTGCAGGTAGGTTTGCTAGAGAGGCTCCAGTGGATTTAAACTAGATATGGGGGGGGGGGAGGGGAACCAGAGTGTAGGAACAGATGTATGGGAGAAGGAAGAAAAAGAAGACAGTAAAGTTCTTTGTACTGTTAGAGATAAACAGAGAGGAAGAGGTGCAGAATTTCTTAAACACATTTATTTTAATGTTAGGAGCATTGTAAGAAAGGTGGATGCGCTTAGAGCATGGATTGATACCTGGAGATATGATGTTGTAGCTATTAGTGAAACATGGTTGTAGGAGGGGTGTGATTGGCAACTAAATATTCCTGGAATTCATTGCTTCAGGTGTGATAGAATCGGAGGGACAAGAGGGGGAGGTGTTGCATTGCTTGTCAGAGAAAATATTACAGCGGTGCTCTGGCAGGATAGAATAGAGGGCTCATCTAGGGAGACTATTTGGGTGGAATTGAGGAATAGGAAAGGTGTAGTAACACTTATAGGGGTGTATTATAGACCACCTAATGGGGAGCGAGAATTGGAGGAGCAAATTTGCAAGGAGATAGCAGATATTTGTAGTAAGCACAGGGTAGTGATTGTGGGAGATTTTAATTTTCCACACATAGACAGGAAAGCCCATACTGTAAAAGGGATGGATGGCTTGGAGTTTGTAAAATGTGTGCGGGATAGTTTTTTGCAGCAATACATAGAGGTACCAACTAGAGAAAAGGCAGTGTTGGATCTTCTGTTAGGGAATGCAATAGGTCAGGTGACAGAGGTATGTGTTGGGGAGCACTTCGGGTCCAGTGATGACAATGCCATTAGTTTCAATATAATTATGGAGGATAGGACTGGACCCAGGGTTGAGATTTTTGATTGGAGAAAGGCTAACTTTGAGTAGATGCGAAAGGATTTAGAAGGAGTGGATTGGGACAATGTGTTTTATGGGAAAGATATAATAGAGAAATGGAGGTCATTTAAAGGTGAAATTTTGAGGGTACAGAATCTTTAAGTTCCTGTTATGTTGAAAGGAAAGGTTAAAAGTTTGAGAGAGCCATGGTTTTCAAGGGATATTGGAAACTTGGCTAGGAAAAAGAGAGATATCTACAATAAATATAGGCAGCATGGGGTAAATGAGGTGCTCAAAGAATATAAAGAATGTAAGAAGAATCTTAAGAAAGAAATTAGAAAAGCTAAAAGAAGATATGAGGTTGCTTTGGCAAGTAAGGTGAAAATAAATCCAATGGGTTTCTACAGTTATATTAATAGCAAAAGGATACTGAGGAATAAAATTTGTCCCTTAGAGAATCAGAGTGGACAGCTATGTGTGAATCCGAAAGAGATGGGGGAGATTTTGAACAATTTCTTTTCTTTGGTATTCACTAAGGAGAAGGATATTGAATTGTGTAAGGTAAGGGAAACAAGTAGGGAAGTTATGGAAACTATGACGATTAAAGAGGAGGAAGTACTGGTGCTTTTAAGGAATAAAAAAGTGGATAAATCTCCGGGTCCTGACAGGATATTCCCTAGGACCTTGAGGGAAGTTAGTGTAGAAATAGCAGGGGCTCTGACAGAAATATTTCAAATGTCATTAGAAACAGGGATGGTGCTAGAGGATTGGCGTATTGTTCATGTGGTTCCATTATTTAAAAAGGGTTCTAAGAGTAGACCTAGCAATTATAGGCCTGTCAGTTTGACGTCAGTGGTGGGTAAATTAATGGAAAGTATTCTTAGAGATGGTATATATAATTATCTGGATAGACAGGGTCTGATTAGGAACAGTCAACATGGATTTGTGCGTGGAAGATCATGTTTGACAAATCTTACTGAATTTTTTGAAGAGGTTACGAGGAAAGTTGACGAGGGTAAAGCAGTGGATGTTGTCTATATGGACTTCAGTAAGGCCTTTGACAAAGTTCCACACGGAAGGTTAGTTAGGAAGGTTCAATCGTTAGGTATTAATATTCAAGTAGTAAAATGGATTCAACAGTGGCTGGATGGGAGATGCCAGAGAATAGTGGTGGATAACTGTTTTACAGGTTGGAGGCCGGTGACTAATGGTGTGCCTCAGGGATCTGTACTGGGTCCAATGTTGTTTGTCATATACATTAATGATCTGGATGATGGGGTGGTAAATTGGATTACTAAGTATGCAGATGATACTAAGGTAGGTGGCGTTGTGGATAATGAGGTAGTTTTTCCAAGTTTGCAGAGAGATTTAGGCCAGTTAGAAGAGTGGGCTGAAAGATGGCAGATGGAGTTTAATGCTGATAAGTATGAGGTGCTACATTTTGGTAGGAATAATCCAAATAGGACATACATGGTAAATGGTAGGGCATTGAAGAATGCAGTAGAATAGAGTGATCTAGGAATAATGGTGCATAGTTCCCTGAAGGTGGAATCTCATGTGGATAGGGTGGTGAAGAAAGCTTTTGGTATGTTGGCCTTTATAAATCAGAGCATTGAGTATAGGAGTTGGGATATAATGTTAAAATTGTACAAGACATTGGTAAGGCCGAATTTGGAGTATTGTGAACAGTTCTGAATTATAGGAAAGATGTCAGCAAAATAGAGAGAGTACAGAGAAGATTTACTAGACAGTTACCTGGGTTTCAGCACCTAAGTTACAGGGAAAGGCTGAACAAGTTAGGTCTTTATTCTTTGGAGCGTAGAAGGTTGAGGGGGGACTTGATAGAGGTATTTAAAATAATGAGGGGATAGATAGAGTTGACATGGATAGGCTTTTTCCATTGAGAGTAGGGGAGATTCAAACTAGAGGACATGAGTTGAGAGTTAGGGTGCAAAAGTTTAAGGGTAGCATGAGGGGGAATTTCTTTACTCAGAGAGTGGTAGCTGTGTGGAATGAGCTTCCAGTAGAAGTGGTAGAGGCAGGTTCATTATTGTCATTTAAAGCAAAATTGGATAGGTATATGGACAGGAAAAGAACGGAGGGTTATGGGCTGAGTGCGGGTCAGTGGGATTAGGTGACAGTAAGCATTTGGCATGGACTAGAAAGGCCAAGATGGCCTGTTCCCGTGCTGTAATTGTTATATGGTTATATGGCATATTAGACGTGTCCTCCACCATGAAGACTGACACAAAATAGTTGTTCAATGCCTCAGCCATTTCCTTATTACCCAATATCAATTTCCCCTTCTTGTCTTCCAAGGGACCAATGTTGACTTTAGCACCCTCTTTCGCTTTATTTGTTTATAAAAACTTTTGCTATCTGTTTTTATATTTTGTGCTAAATTGCTTTCATACTCTATCTTCCCTTTCCTTATTTCTTGTTTAGTAGTTCTCTGTTGCTTTTAAAAGTTTTCCTAATCCTCCAGTCTCCCACTACTCTTCGCGACTTTGTACACACGAGCTTTTAATTTGATACTATCTTTTATTTCCTTAGTTATCCAAAGTTGGCTCTCCCCACACTTACTGTCCTCACTTTTGACTGGAATTTACATTTGTTCAGCACTGTGAAAAATCTCTTTGAAAGTATTCTACTGTTCCTCAACTGTCCTACTAAATAGCCTGTGCTCCCAATCCACATCAGCCATCTCCTCCCTCATCCCGTTGTAGTCTCCCTTGTTCAAGCATAATACACTTTGAAGGAACATCTTACAGAGAGTCACAGGGTGAGAATTCCAGAGTTCAGAGCAATGACTGTTGAGTGGTGGGATCCAATAAGGAAGCCCAGAAAAGGGGTGAAGAGATAGTTAGCGTTAGGCATAATTCTTAAGCCTAGTTTAGTGTGACACGTATGAGAGACTGGAAATTAGTTGTTCTAAGTAGTCGTGTCATTTTGTGTAAGTTTGGCTTGAATCAATAGTTCAAGTGTAAAAAAACTACTAATTGTACAGAACACAGCTATGAACTAATGAAACCACTGTCAATGTAACTAAAAAACAAGAGTTTTGAGAGTCCAGTAGGTGGATTAGTTGATCATTTCTAGCTGTTTAAAATTATAGTACGAGCACAAGAATATTTATATTAGAACATCTGGAATAGGAATGATACTTGTTTTATTGTCTGTAAGATATGGAAAAAAACCTTATGGAGGCTAGTTTGATAGGCTATGAACTGTAAGTCACAAGTCATATGAAATGTAGGAACCTGGGTTCATGTGGATGAAAGTAACCTACAGTCTTGGCTAATATTGTTAACACGTAGGATAATGGGGCAGAGGGTCAGCAACTTTAAAATTTTTGGTGTTATCATTTCGGAGGACCTGTCCTGGGCCCAGCACTTAAGTGCAATTACAAAGAAAGCATGGCAGCATCTCTACTTCCTTAGGAGTTTGTGAAGATTCAGCATGACATCTAAAATTTTTAACAAACTTCTATAGATGTGTGGCTGGCTGCGTCACAGACTGGTATAGAAACATCAATACCCTTGAATGGAAAATCCTGCAAAAAGTAGTGGTTTCAGCCGAGTCCATCACAGGTAAAGCCCTTCCCGCGATTGAACACATCTACATGAAGCATTGTTGTAGGAAAGCAGCATCCATCATCAGGGACCCCCACCACCCAAGACATGCTCTCTTCTTGCTGCTACCAGTAGGAAGAGGTACAACAGCCTCAGGACTTGCACCACCAGGATCTGGAACATTTACTACCCTTCAAACATCACACTCTTGAACCAAAGGGGTTAACTTCACTTGCCCCATCTTTGAAATGTTCCGACAACCTATAGAATCAATATCAAGGACTCTTCATGTCATGTTCTCAATATTTATGACTTATTTATTTATTATTGCTGTTTCTATTTTTGTATTTGCACAGTTTGTTGTCTTCTGCACTCTGGTTAAACACCCTAGTTGGGCAGTCATTCATTGATTCTGTTATAGTTATTATTCTATAGATTTCTTGAGTATGCCCCCAAGAAAATGAATCTCAGGGTTGTATATGGTGACATAGAGTGCATATAAAAAGTCTTCATCTCTCCCACCCCCCACGGAAGTTTTCATTTTTTTATTGTTTTACAACATTGAATCACAGTGGACTTAATTTGGCTTCTTTTTTGACACTGATAATCAGAAAGACTTCCGTGACAAAGTGAAAACAGATTTCTACAATGTATTCTAAATTAATCACAAATATAAAACACAAAATAATTGATTGCTTAAATATTCACCTCCCTTTAATATGATATAACAAATCATCACTGGTGCAGCCAATTGGTTTTATAAGTCACATAATTAGTTAAATGGAGAACACCGTGTGCAGTCAAGGTGTTTCAATTGATTGTAGTAAAAATACACCTGTGTCTGAAAGGTCGATCTGCTGGTGAGTCAATATCCTCAACCATGAGGACAAAAGAATATTCCAAACAAAAGGTTATTGAAAAGTAAAAATCAGGGGATGGATATAAAAACATTTCCAAGTCATTGAATATCCCTTGGAGTACAGTTAAGTCAATCATCAAGAAATTGAAAGAATATGGGGCAGCTGTAAATCTGCCTAGAACAAGCCATCCTCAAAAACTGAGTGACTGTACAAGGAGGGGACTAGTGAGGGAGGCCAACAAGAGGCCCATGACAACTCTGGAGGAGTGACAAGCTTCAGTGTCTGAGACGGGAGAGACTGCACATACAACAATTGTTGCTCGGTTGCTTCACCAGTCACAGCTTTATGGGAGAGTGGCAAACAGAAAGCCACTGTTGAAAAAAATCTCACATGATATGTCAGCTAAAGTTTGCTAGAAGGCATGTGGGAGACTCAGAAGTCAGCGGGAAGAAGGTCCTAAGGTCTGATGAAGCCAAAAGTGAGCTTTTAAATGCTCTGTTTGGCGGAAGCCAAATGCCACATATTATTTACATCATACTGTGGGGATGCTTTACTACTACAGGCCCTGGAAGGCTTGTGAAGGTAGAGGGTAAAATGAATGCAGCAAAATACAGGGAAATCCTGGAGGAAAACCTGATGCAGTCTAAAAGAGAACTATGACTTGGGAGAAGATTTGTTTTCCAGCAAGACAATGATCCCAAGGTTAAAGCCAAAGCTAAACGGGAATGGCTTAAAAACAACAAAGTTAATGTCCTGGAGGGGCCAAGTCAGAGTCCAGACCTCAATCCAATTGAGAGTTCGTGGCTGGACTTGAAAAGCGTTTACTCACGATCCCCATGCAATCCTGCAGTTTCAGCAGTTTTGTAAAGAAGAATGGAGAAAATTGTACTGTCCAGATGTGCAAAGCTGACAGAGACTTATCCACACAGACTTGAGGCAGTAATTGCTGCCAAAGTTACATCTATTAAATAATGACCTGAAGGGGGTGAATACTTATGCAATCAATTATTTTGTGTTTTATATAGTAATTAATTTAGATCACTGTGGAGATCTGTTTTCACTTGAGTCTTTTTCTGTTGATCAATGTAAAAAAAGCCTAATTAAATCCACTGTGATTCAATGTTGTAAAACAATAAAACATGAAAATTTGCATGGGGGGGGGTCAATACTTTTTATAGGCATTATAAACAAACTTACTTTGAATTTTGAACCATTAGACTCTTGAACCAAAGAGGATAACTTAATTCAACTTCACTTGCCCCACTGTTGAAATGTTTCCACGACCTATGGACACTTTCAAGAACTCTGCATCTCATGTTTTTGATAATCATTGCTTATTTATTTATTATTATTTCTTTCTTTTTATATTTACATAGGTTGTTGTCTTTTGGACACTGGTTGTACACCCAAGTTGGTGTGGTCTTTCAATGATTCTATTATGGTTATTATTCTATTATGGAATTATTGAGTTAGTCCACAAGAAAATGAATCTCAGGGTAGTATATAGTGACACATATATACTTTCATGTCAAATTTACTTTGAACTTTGAAGTGGGGTGGACTACATGTTCACTTATGTATATGCTGCTGACATACAGCATTATCTGCCACTTGCTAATTATTGTCAGTCTCTAATTGTGCATAAAAGTATGTATTCTAATAATTGGGAATTTGAAATAGACCCCTGAAATTTCATTAAAGCAATATCTGTAGATACCAAATTAATTTTCAATTAATTAATAGATGTATTTTTAAATATCAACCCATTTCAAACCTTGAAGTTCTTGACTTGAATTTCTAACCTTGACCATGGTAATGGATTAGAACTATGGTTATGCAACATCACATCAGCTTGTGTATCAGTGGTCTCAATGCATTGAGTGTGCTATAATTTCATGGATGTTTTTGGTAGGCTTGGGTTGACATGTGTCACTAATACTTAAACGATACAAGTACCAGAAATGAAGTTCCACAAAAGTCTAATCAACTGCCCTTCAAAGGCATTACTGGTGTTGAATCTCCTTCAATAGACTGAAGAAGGAGAAATTAGACAGGGGAATAAAGAAATGGCAGCGATTTTTTTGTGTCATCAGGAACTTAGAAACCTAGAAATAGTTCAGAGGATGTCTGAAGGGAATGAAGAGTTCAAAGAAATTACGATTACCAAATAACAATTTTAGAGAAATTAATGGGACTGAAAGCTACTAAAGTTGTAGACCCTGATGACCTACACCCCAAGTTTTTTAAGAGAGAGGCTCAAGGGATAATAACAGATGCTCTATATAGCACTTTTGTAAAGACTTTTAAAGCAATAATTAAAATAGAAAAGGAACCTGTGGATGTGATGTATTTGGATTCTGATAATGTGCCATAGAAGAAGTTACTAAATAAAACTATAACATGTGGAACTGGGGATAAGGCAGTGTAGTGGTGTGTGTTCAGGATTAGTTAACGGACACAACACAGGGAGAAAGAATCAATTATTTTCAGAATGGGAGGAAGTGACTTGTAGGTTGTGACTGCACAGGTTGGTCACAAGAGATTCTGCAGATGATGTAATGCTTGACCAATACACACAGAATGCTGAAGGAACTCAATAAATAAGGCAACCTCTATGGAGGGGAATGATAGAGGGCTAAATTCCTCCAGTATTTTGTATGTGTTACACAGATTGGTGCCGGGGCTCCCAGTGTTTATAAACTAGATTAGTGATTTTTGAAGAGGGGAACAAACTTGACCTTTCCAACCTTGCAGCTAATATTAAACTGGGTGGCAATGTGGATTGTTAAGAGGATATGAGGAGGTTTCGGGGAGAGAGTGACGGAGTGAATGCTGGGCTTGACAGGATAGATGCAAAGATAATATTATTCCTGGTTTAGCAGTCTAGAACCAAAGTTCACAGTCTCAGAATAAGGGATCAGCCAATCAGGACAGAAATCTGAAGATTCCCCCCCACCCCTACTCAAAGTGCTGGTAAATCCATACACCAGTCATAGAATCTTTTGTACTATTCATTTATGTTTGGTAAATTATAGCAATTTTACGTCTTACACTGTACTGTTGCTGCAAAACAACATTCACGACGTATGTCACTGATAATAAACCTTCTATGGCACATTATCAATCGTACAGCACAGAAATGGGTACTTTTGCCAACTGACCACGCAGCATCTTTCACTGACAAAACCCAACAGAAATCTCATTTTATTCAACCCATATTTTTATTAACTCCCTTTAGATTCTGTCACTTGGAATCAGAACAGCACACACAAAGTGCTGGAGGAACTCAGCAAATTAGGCAGCATCGATAGAGGGGAATAAACAGTCAACATTTTGGGCTGAGACGCTTCATCAGGATGGGAGGTGATCAGAATCAGGTTTATTATCACTGTCTTATATGAAGTGAGATGTGTTGTTTTTTAGCAACAGTATATAAAATTACTAAAATATTCAAAATAAATAGTGTAAAAAAGTAACACTGGAGCAGTGTTCTGGTTTTCATTGATGTTCATGCATTTGATGACAGCGGGGAAGAAGCTGTTCCTGAATTGTTGAGTGGCACCTAGATGTGCAATTTGAGTGACCAATTAACCTACCAATCCACACATATCTGGGATTTTGGAGGAAATCAAAACATCTGGAGGAAATCAGTGAGGTCACAGGGAGAATGAACAGATTTCTCACAGAGAGCACAGGATCAAAAGCATTTCCCTGGAGCTACAAGGCAGTGGCTCTGTCAACCAAGCCATTATGCTGTCCCACTGGGTTCCTCAAGATTGTCACAGACAAGGGTTGGAATGGGGATTGCTCCCACTAGCCATTAAATGCCCCCAATGGTGTGCGTCTCAAATAGGCTCTGACATCCAAGTTCTGCTCCAAGCCTTCATGTATGGCTTAGCTACTAAACCCAGCTGTACTGTTTCTACTGACACAAAGGAAAATCCGAAGCTGGATTCCATAAGGCGGTCCTATGTTGAGTTCAACAATGAGTGGCAATCCTGTGAAGCCTCTGGTGCCAAATTCTATTGGTCTCTGCCGTTTCTTATTTCAGATTCATCAGATGAGTGGAGAGGGGCAGCTTGCTACATAGTTAACAGCTTGCTCTGCATATTGTATTGCCCTGTCTTGCGTATAATGTAGACTGTTGGAACGCAACATCCATGGTTGCCCCTGACTAATGGAGGACCTCAATGCTGTCCCAAAATGATTGTGAAGTCACACTTGCTGAGCTTGACAAAATTTTTTTATATCGAGTGATGCGGGGATATTGCAGGAAGGTGATGCAACAGAAGATTATCTATATTCTCAATGAGTGTTGAGAAGATGCAAGCGTTAACTGCATAACTACAGTCAGTATGGGGGTGGGAGGGAGTTGGCTACTGCACAGGATCGAAGTATGCTGCAGAGAGTCGTAAACCATAAACTTAGTCAACTCCATCATGGGTACTAGCCTCTGTAGTATCCAGGACAACCTCAAGGAGCAAAGCCTCAAAAAGGAAGCATGCATCATCAAGGACGCCCACTACCCAGGACATGCCCTCTTCACATTGCTACCATCAGGAGAAAAATACAGAAGCCTGAAGGCACACACTCAATGATTCAGGAACAGCTGCTTCCCCTCCGCCATCAGATTTCTGAATAGATGTCAAATCAATCAATTGCTACCTCACTACTTTTTTTATTTCTATTTTTGCACTACTTATTTAACTATTTAATATACATATTGCAATTCACAGTTTTTCTCTATTATGTATTGAATTGAACTGCTGCTGCAAAGACTACAAACTTCACGATGTATGCCAGTGATAATAAACCTGGTTCTGATTCTGATTAGACTATTCCTACCTCAACATCTCACGATCGGCATTATAGTTGAAATCCATTCCACATAAGTCCCCATCCACTTGGCTGCCTTTATCCTACCAGAATCAATTGTTCATTCGCCCTAAGCACACTGCCCAGCAATAACTTGATACTAAAAATCTCAGTCTTGTTTGCAGTTCCCTCCATGGTACTCACCCCCTCAAGTTTAGAATTTCTAAAGCCTTACAATACTCCTCTATTCTCATGATTTGGCCCGAGCAACAATTAAGGAACGGGCATACACTTCTAGGTAGTTTGCAGCCTTTGGTCATGCTTAGTTTTAATTCTGACACAATTGGTCACACATTAATTAGCCATGTCCTGAGCTCAAACACTTTCTCTAACCTTGCCAATTCTTCTCTCCTCTTGGCACATCTTAAAAACAAAACTCTGTCATAGGTTACAGTCATCTAGTATTTCCATATATTGGATAATATTAAGTTTTGGTTGCATTACTTAAGAGTCTTGAAGATTTTATTTTGCTACAATATGGTGGAATACACTCCTATTGCTTGGATGAGCATAGCTCTAACACTGAAGAATATTGACACTGTCCAGGGCACAGCAATCCTTTTGAATGGTACTGAATTCAGCATCTCAAACATACCATCCTTCCACCCATGGGATTTCATTGCAACAATTTGCCAAGGAGTCCTCAAAAACACCTGCTTTATCCCATGCACTGAATCCCATGTAGGAATACAATCACCTTGGATGCTCCCCTCCTAGACCTGCCCAGGACACAGCACATAGACTCAATCACAAGGAAAGCACAAAACACTCTTTAACTTCTTGGTAGGTTAACGAGGTTCAGCTTGTCACCCATCAACCTAACAAACTTCTCCAGATGTGCTGTCTGGTTGTTTCATGGTCAGGTCTGGCAATATGAATGAGCAGTATTCTGTTCAATATGTCATTGGCACATCCCTCCTCACCAACAGCAATACCTACAGGAGGGCAAAATCCATCAAAGATCCCAGCCATCCGACCCATGCCATCTTCTCACAGCTACCATTGGGCAGGAGGTACAGAGATCTGAACTCGCAGACCATGAGGTTCAAGAGCAGCTACTGTACTTCCCTTCTACTATTCAGATAGGAGCCCTCAACCTTAATCAATACAGTTTAGCAACATTGTGACCACTTTGTACTAACGTGAACTTTGATATTTTTCTTCTGTGTTCTTGGAATAACTGTGTCTTAATTTACAATTTTCTTGTGAATTAACTGTGAATGTGTCTAATGCTAAGTCACAAGGTAATGTTACAGCTCTATAGAACTGTAATTAGATCACATTTATAATATTGTGCTCAGTTCAGATCACCTCGTTAGGGAAGGATGTGGAAGCTTTAGAGATGGTGCAGAGGAGACTTAGCGAGATAATGCCTAGATTAGAGGGCATATCTAGTGAGGAAAGGTTGAGCCAGCTAGAGCTTTTATAATTGGAGTGAATGAGGATGAGAAGCAACTTGATAAAGGTGTATAAGATGATAAGAGCCACAGAGTGGACAGCCAGCACCTTTTTCCCAGGGTGGCAATGAGAGAACATACTTATAACATGATTGGAGGAAAAGTATGGGAGGATTTCAGAGGTAAGTATTTTTTTTACACACAGAGAGGTTTAAAAGCATGGATCTTTCTACCAGGAGGTGGTGGTAGTGGCAGATACAATTAGGGACTTTTAAGAGAGTCTTGGATGGGCAATTAGAAAGAAAAATGGAGAGCTAAACGAAGGGGAAAGGGTTAGATTAACTGTGGAGCAGGTTAAAAGGTGGTAGGCCCAAGGGCCTGTACTGTACTATTCTGTTTTTTTTTGCCTGTGGTGCTGCCATAAATGTTCTTCATTGTGCCTGTTCATTCATGTACTTGTGACAATTCATGACAATAAACTTGACTTTTCTCTGATCACTCACCAGTCTAAACTGCAAATATAACCTTCATCCTGTGCTGTCTAACTGTTGGAATTCTCTTGCTCACAACTTTGTAGGAAGGCCATCATAGAGGGATTTCTCCAGTAACAAGCAGGGATGGATGCACGGTTACAATGTGTCCCAGGTGAAGCGGGAGCAGGAGACGGGCCCATTGTACCGGTTGGCACCTCGCTTTCCGAAGTCAGGAGGCGGGGCAGCGGAGCCTGGCGCCTGTCACCATGGCAGCCGCCACACTAACGCGGATACAACCTAACAATGCGCTGAAGGCGATACAGTCACGGCAGACGGATACACTAAAGTACAGTTCGGAGATACATGGACTGCAACACAAGCAATTTCCTTGACCCATTGAGACTCGAGCAACAGCCCGCTCAAAGATAATTTTCTTCATTCGATGAACCGACTAGCACCATACTTCTTCCCCTTGAAGCGAACTTTAGCCCGTTACTTTCGCTGACCGGAGCTGTGCGTTCTGTTTGCAACCGCTCTTTGCTAATTCCGGGCAACTTATCAACCCCCTCCACAAGACGTTCGACCCGTCGAGCAGATGTACGACCGAGCCCCGCGAGACACTATCTTCGCCTCGGCGCTGGGTAGCACCGGGCCAGCCGTGGGCCCCGCTTCTTACAACACCCACCGCCGCAAGTTGCAAAGCGCCAAGGACGGAGGTGAGCAGCAGGCTGCGGTGCATAACGTGCTCACTTCGCCTCACGGTACAGCGTTAACATCTGCTGAGCAAAAACAGATTTGCTCAACAATGTTTTTGTGGGAGGTGCTTTCAGCGTAAGGGGGTTTGTAGCTAGGAATTGTGAAAGGAAAACTGGATAGGCAAGAGCCACGCGCACGATTTTAAAGGAACTCTGAGTCGGACAGCATCTGTGGAGGGAAAAGGACAGTCAACCTGGCAGGTCTCATAAACAGAAGATTTTGCAGATGTTGGAAATCTAGAGTCACACACAAAATTCTGCCAGCAAGTCAAGCAGAATTTATGGAGGGTATAAACACACATGAAAGGTCTGGGCCTGAACCGTGGACTGTTTATCTCCATCCATAAATACTGCCTGACTTCCGAGTTCCTCCAGTATTTTGTTTGTGTTCTTCAAGACCCTTCATTTAGTCTGAAAAATAATGAGCCAACCAGTATAAAGAGGAGAGAGGAAAACGTAAGAGCTATTGGCCTTAAGTTCTTCAAGTTCAAATTTATTGTCATCCAACCAAATGCATATGCTAAAAGAGACGGCGTTCCTCTGGACCAAGATGCACAATACAGTACATACAACTCACACACAACATATAAAGTAATATTACCACAAATAAATTAGAAATGATAAAATATATATTCCAGAAGATTGACATTTAGCATAAGGTACATTTACAACACAAGTTTAAAATGTAGACAGTATTTCACTACTGGCACTTCATACCTGATGAGACCAGGGTGATGGAAGGGAGTTCAGTTGTTTCATGGCCTGAGGGAAGAAGACATTTCCCTTCCTAATAGCCCTTGTCCTAATGCTCGGGATCTCATGCCTGACGGTAGGAAGTCAAAAGAGATTGTTGAATGGATGTGAGGGATATTCAACAATGCTAAGGCTTGCATACGCGGGGCTTCTGATAAATGTCATGTATGGATGGAAGAGAGACCCTGAACATTCTCTCAAGCAGACCTCACAATCCTTTTTAGAGTCTTGTGCTCAGGTGCCTTGTAATTCCTGTAGCTGGTCTGGGCACTCTCAACGCTGCTCCTGTCAAAATTGGTTAGAATGAGGGGAGGGGAGCCTCACTTGCCTCAATCCCCTCGGCAACTGGAGATGTTGTTGCTCTTTCTTGACTAAAGAGGTGGTGTGAAATGACCAGGTGAGACTGTCTGCTATGTTCTTGGTGCTCCGAACTCTCTCCATGGAGGAGTGGTCAGTCTACACCTTCCTGAAGTCCACAAGACTCTCTTTAGTCTGGTCCATGTTGAGACTCAATGCAGGTGAAGGGTTTCCTCCAGAATGTTGACTGCTGAGTTCCTCCCACAATGCCATTTGCCACAGATTCTGTCTGATTTATTCACTCAGCATCTTCTGTGTTGTTCCAGAGTCCAGCATCTGCAATCTCTTGTGCCTCCTGTTTCTCTTAATTCTATGTACTGAAGGAGTCCACTTAGCTCATTGGAGCCAACGCCTGTGCCCAGAAGAACAATCCAATCAGTACTATTCTCCTTTCTATTTTATAGTAGCCCTGAACTTTATCTTTACCCCTCCCCCCCTCCACTGGTTTTAGCGGACTATGGGTCTAATGCAGGTAGATGGCACTAGCTTGATAGACAACACAGTTGACATGGACGAGTTTGGTAGATGGGCCTGTTTCTGTGCTCTGTGACTCTGTCCATAGATTAAAACAATACGCAGAAAATGTTGTACATACATTCCACATGATGGTCATGAAACAAAGAGGATGGGATATTACGGACCTGAGCTCTGGCTCTACCACTTGACAGCTTCTTGGGCAGCAACCACATTGGTCACTAGGCTTAGGCGTCCCCCACCCCCAATCCAGTGAGTGTGTCTATTAATCTGCATCTGTCACAAGTCCAACTTGGCAAGTAAAGGGTAAGGATCTGCAATTATGTGGCACCTTCCACTTCCCATTTGTGCGAGTGGAGTACGTGACTATTATAATGAAGGAAATATGGTAGTCCATTTGTGCACAGCAAGATCCCATAAATTGCGGCTTGTTAATGTCCGAGAGATTTCCTTGCATGATGCTGGTTGAGAAAAAAATGTGCGAAAATAAATAGCATCTGGAGCAAGAGAAAACTGCAGGAGGAGCTAAGCAGGTCAAATTCAAAGTCAAGTTTATTGACATATGCACTGTGCTGAGGAGTAATGAAAATCGCACTTGCAGCAGCATCACAGGCACATAGTATCATCAACAGCATTCACAAGAAAAAAAACGTAAATGAAACATAAACTGTAAATGATTTCTACAAGAGAGAATGCAAATTAGAATAATAAAGAAAAATAATCTATTTTAGTGCCAAGAGATCAAAGTGGCCATAGTGTTTCTAAACCGTAGTGTGTAAGATTTTGCCAATTGATTAAAAAAACCAAATGGCTGAAGGGAAATAGCTGTTCTTGGACCTGCTGGTGTGAGACTTCAGGCCTTTTGCTTGATGGTAGCTGCAAAAAGATAGCATGTCCCTGATGATGGGGACTGATGAAGGATGTTGCCTTTATGAGACAGCACCTCCTGTAGTAACCACCGATGGTCGGGAGTCAGGAAACGTGTTCATGAAAAAGGTCAATCTCTCAGCTCGGACCTTGCACTGGGAGCCTGCCCCATCATCTGCAGTCTCTTGTGTCTCCAAGTAGGATTACGAACTCCATTTGAAAAGTCATGATGAAGGGGACATGGTGTAACATCTCATCTGAAAGAAGACATTTCTGATAATGTAGCAGTCCTAGAGAATATAACCATATAACAATTACAGCATAGAAACAGGCCATCTTGGTCCTTCTAGTCCGTGCCGAACGCTTACTCTCACCTAGTCCCACTGACCCGCACTCAGCCCATAACCCTCCATTCTTTTCCTGTCCATATACCTATCCAATTTTACTTTAAATGACAATACCAAACCTACCTCTACCACTTCTACTGGAAGCTCGTTCCACACAGCTGCCACTCTCTGAGTAAAGAAATTCTCCCTCGTGTTACCCTTAAACTTTTGCCCCCTATCTCTCAACTCATGTCCTCTTGTTTGAATCTCCCCTACTCTCAATGGAAAAAGCCTATCCACGTCAACTCTATCTATCCCCCTCATTATTTTAAATATCTCTATCAAGTCCCCCCTCACCCTTCTACGCTCCAAAGAATAAAGACCTAACTTGTTCCACCTTTCCCTGTAACTTTGGTGCTGAAACCCAGGTAACATTCTAGTAAATCTTCTCTGTACTCTCTCTATTTTGTTGATAACTTTCCTATAATTAGGTGACCAGAACTGTACACAATACTCCAAATTCGGCCTTACCAAAGCCTTGTACAATTTTAACATTACATTCCAACTCCTGTACTCAATGCTCTGATTTATAAAGGCCAGCATACCAAAAGCTTTCTTCACCACCCTATCCACATGAGATTCCACCTTCAGGGAACTATGCACCATTATTCCTAGATCACTCTGTTCTACTGCATTCTTCAATGCCCTACCATTTACCATGTATGTCCTATTTGGATTAATCCTACCAAAATGTAGCATCTCATACTTATCAGCATTAGACTCCATCTGCCATCATTCAGCCCATTCTTCTAACTGGCCTAAATCTCTCTGCAAGCTTTGAAAACCTACTTCATTATCCACGACACCACCTACCTTAGTATCATCTGCATACTTACTAATCCAATTTACCACCCCAGAATGGTTTCCATTGCAGGTCTAGAATGACATGTTAAAGGAATGGGACTTAGAAACGACAACTTTCCAACTCAGAAGGAAAGTATGTTGTCTACTAGATTACTACTGTCATCGAAGAGAATGGGGCATACACTCAATGATCACATTTTTAGATACAACTGTAAACCTACTTGTTAATACAAATATCTAATCAGCTAATCATGTGGCAGCAACTCAATGTATAAAAACATGCAGACATAGTCAAAAAGTTCAGTTGTGTAGACCAAATATCAGAATGGGGAAGACTTGTTATCTGAGTGGTTTTTACTGTGGAATGTCGGTCAGTCAGGATGCCAGTCAGAGCATTTTTGAGTATCTCAGAAACTGCTGATCTCCTGGGACATCCATGCACAACAATCTCTAGAGCTTACAGAGAATGGTGCAAATTTTAAAAAAAAACATCCGATGAGTGGGAGTTCTGTGGGCAAAGATGCCTTGTTAATGAGAAGTCAGAGGAGAGTGGCCAGAGTGATTCAAGCTGACAGGAAAGCTACAGTAACTCAAGTAACCATGGGTGCAGAAGAGCATCTCTGAACACACATGTCAAACCATGAAGTGGATGGCACGAACATACACTCAGTGGCTACTTTATCAGACACAAGATGTAGCTAATAAAATAGCCACTGAGTGTTTATACTTATGACCGCAAACACTGCATATGGGAATGCTTATGAAGATATTAAAAATGCAAAAATGTAAAAATGGCAAATACTAGAAATTGTAGGAAATGCTCAGCAGAAATTATACTGGATATCAAATTTATAGTAAGTTGATAGAAATATAACTGTTGAAAGATTTGACTTAGCTTTTCTTTATAGATATTCATCGATTACTGTGATTTTTATTCCATTTTAGAAAATATACTTTACTGTGTTAAATATTGTTGCATTGTTGAAAAGAATGACTTTAGGTAAGAAGTTTAGTACTATGACCACAGGAAATCAGTTGAAATTGCTTCATTATTGTTCTCTCAGCATGACGGAAATTGTTTTCCATAGGTATAGACAACCTGCCTGTACCTACACGCTTGTGCTGCTGCAAGCAAGTTTTTCCATTGTATTTCTACTTGTGCACGTCAGTAAACTCGACTTGACTTGAATTTAGTATTCATACTGTAAGATAATAACTACATAAGAATTTGGAGTAAGAATAAGTGATTTAGTCCTTGGAGCCTACTCCATCATTCAGCATGGACATGCCTAATCTTTTTCATTCGGTACAGTTTCCTGCTGTTTCCCGAATTTCCCGGAATATTTATATGCGGATTGTTGGAACTGTAGGGCAGCTCAAGCACCAACGTGCCATCCTGGGGGTAACTCACTGAGGGCCTTCTGAAAATCTATATGCACCATATTTGGTGGATTTTTTTTCCCTAGAGTCAAAATGTCTATTACTAGAGGAGATTCATTTAAGGTGAGAAGGAGAGAGTTCAATGAGGTGTGCAGTGCAAAGTTTTGTTTTATGCCCAGAGGGGTGGGTGCCTGGCGTGCACTGCCAGGCTGGTAGTGGAGGCAGATAAGCATTTAAGATGCTCATAGACGCAGGAATATGCAGAGAATGGAGGGATAGGGACATCACGCAGGAATATGCAGAGAATGGAGGGATAGGGACATCACGCAGGAATATGCAGAGAATGGAGGGATAGGCATATCACGCAGGAATATGCAGAGAATGGAGGGATAGGGACATCAAGCAGGAATATGCAGAGAATGGAGGGATAGGGACATCAAGCAGGAATATGCAGAGAATGGAGGGATAGGGACATCAGGCAGGAATATGCAGAGAATGGAGGGATAGGGACATCACACAGGAATATGCAGAGAATGGAGGGATAGGGACATCAGTCAGGAATATGCAGAGAATGGAGGGATAGGGACATCAGTCAGGAATATGCAGAGAATGGAGGGATAGGGACATCAGTCAGGAATATGCAGAGAATGGAGGGATTGGGACATCAGGCAGGAATATGCAGAGAATGGAGGGATAGGGACATCAGTCAGGAATATGCAGAGAATGGAGGGATAGGGACATCAGTCAGGAATATGCAGAGAATGGAGGGATAGGGACATCAGGCAGGAATATGCAGAGAATGGAGGGATAGGGACATCACGCAGGAATATGCAGAGAATGGAGGGATAGGGACATCATGCAGGCAGAAGGAATTGGCTTAGTTTGGCATTTAATTACTAGTTCAGCACAACATTGGGGGTCAAAGGTTTTGTTCCTGATCTGTACTATGCTGTGTTCTATATTTTGTGATCTATGATTCTAGACATCATGAAATTAAGATTTGACCTCCATAAAGTTATCAGAGATGCTAAGATAAGCACCAGCCCAGCTGTCAGCTGTGGCAGGGCTTACAAGGGTTACAAAAGGAAGTTGAGCAGCATCGCTTTCCTTCCTAGTGAGCTTCTATGCACGTTCTGAACAGAAGCGAACGAGTATGTCACCACCCACCCTGACAGTCTCCAGTTCACCAGAATATACGGTCACTGTCTCAGACGTAAGATCAGTCTTCCAGGGAGTGAACCTGCTGATAGCATCGGGCCTTGGGGGTGTCCCCAGCCACGTCTTAAATCCTGTATGGATCAGCTGGCAGGGGTACTTGCAAACTTTTTTAAACTGTCCGTGTTTCAGGCTTTGGTTCCCTCTTGCATCAAGAAGACTGCCATCATCCTAGTCCCCAAGAAAAACAGGGTAATGCACTTTAATGATTACTGCTCAGTGACTCTCTTCTCCACCATCATGAAGTGCTTCAAGAGGCTGGTCATGACTTGCATCAACTCTTTCTGGACAACCTCAACCCCTTCAATTTGCTTACCCCTGAACCAAGTCTGTGGTGCATGCTATCTTGCTGGTCCTACACTCGTCTCTGGAGCATCTGCATGATGAAGATACCCATGTCAGACTAAAGTTTATTGACGATGGTTCTGCCTTCAATACCATTATTCCAAGCAGACTCACCACCAAACTCCTGATCCTGGGGTCAGTGCGTCCCTCTGCAACTGGATGCCTGACTTTCTGACCAACAGACTGCAATCAGTAAGGATTGGCAGCAGCAGCACCTCTGCCACGATTGTCCTGAACACTGGTGCTCCTTAATGTTGCATCCTCAGCCCCCTATTCTACTCCTGTACACTCAAGACAGTGTGGCCAAATTTCCCTCTAGCTCATCTACAAGTTTGCAGATGATACTACTGCAGCGTGCTACATTTCAAATAACAAGAAGTCGGAATACAGGAAGGAGATAGAAAACCATGGCATCATGACAATGACCTTTCCCTCAGTGTCAGTGAAACAAAAGGGCTGGTCATTAAATTCAGAAAAGGAGTTGATCACACATTCCTGTCTACATCTTCAATGCTGAGGTTCAGGGGGTTGAGAGCTTCAAGTTCCTGCTTGTGAACCTCACCAATAGCGTGTCCTTGTCCAAACACAGTGATGTTCACCAAGAATGTTCACCAACGCCTCTATTTCCTCAGAAATTTGAAGAAATTTGGTATGATCTGTCAACCCCTACCAATTTTTGTCGATGCATCATAGAAAGCATTCTGTCTGGATTCTAAATGCTTGGCATGGCAAATACTGTGCATGTGACTGCAAGAAGCTGCAGAGAGTCATGGACGCAGCTCAGCACATCACAGGGACCAGCCTCCTCCCTTTGGATTCCACCTGTATTTCATGCTGCCTTGATAAAGCAGGCAGTGTCATCAAAGACACAACCCACCCCAGGCATTTGCTCTTCTCCCAATAGGCAGAAGATTCAAATGCCTGGTAGCACATACCACAGGCTCAGGGACAGCTGCCATCCCACTGTTATCAGGCTCTTGGCTGGAGCTTGTGCAACTGGATGGATTCTTGGCCTCACAATCTACTTTGATATGATCTTCCACTTCATTGTTTACGCGCACTGCACTTTTTTGGTTGCTTTTCACTTTATTTTGCATTGTTTTGCCCTATTCTAACTCAATGCTCTGTGTAATGATTTAATCTGCATAAACAGTATGCAAGACAAGCTTTTCACCGTGTCTTGGTCCAAGTGAGAGGTGAGGCAGCTTTAAATGGCAATCAGGCCAGAACGGGCCAGCGTCAGGTTTTACAGCACAGAATGTGGAAAAAAGTTGATTATTCGGGGGAACTGGCGAATTCTGGATCAATTTTATGATTGCAGTCTGTTGGTCATAAACTGGGATGAGATGATTCCAATTTAACTGTTGATCAGGAGGCAGGGAAGGGTGGTGGTGCTACAGAAGTTAACTCATTGGAGTGGTCATTCAGAGGTCTGGATGAACAATTTCAAGTTCAAATCTCACCATGACAGTTGTGGAATTTAGTTTCGCAAACACGAGGAGATCTGCAGATGCTGGAAATTCAAACAACACACACAAAATGCTGGTGGAACACAGCAGGCCAGGCAGCATCTACAGGGAGAAACACTGTTGACATTTCGGGCTGAGACCCTTCATCAGGACTAACTGAAGGAAAAGATAGTAATAGATTTCAAAGTAGGAGAGGGAGGGGGAAGTCCAAAATGATAGGAGAAGACAGGAGGGCATGGGGTGAAGCTGGAAAGGTATTTAGCAAAAGGGATACGGAGCTGTAGAAGGGAGAGGATCATGGGATGGGAGGCTTAGGGAGAAAGAGAGGGAGAGGGGAGCAGCAGAGGGAGATGGAGAACAGGCAGAGTGATGGGCAGAGAGACAAAAAAAGGAGGGGGAAAATAAATAAATCAGGGATGGGGTAAGAAGGGGGAGAGGGGTATTAACGGAAGTTAGAGAAGTCAATGTTCGTGCCATCAGGTTGGAGGCTACCCAGCCGGTCTATAAGGTGTTGTTCCCCCAATCTGGGTGTGGCTTCATCTTAACAGTAGAGGAAGCCATGGATTGACATATGGGAATGGGACGTGGAAGTAAAATGTGTGGCCACTGTGAGATCCTGCTTTCTCTGGCAGACCGAGCGTAGGTGTCCAGTGAAACGTTGGGTTGGGTCTGCGTTGGGTCTCACCAATATATAAAGGGCACACTGGGAGTACCGGATACAGTATACCACACCAGCCGACTCACAGGTGAAGTGTCGCCTCACCTGGAAGGACTGTCTGGGGCCCTGAATGGTGGTGAGGGAGGAAGTGTAAGGGCAGGTGTAGCACTTGTTCCACTTACAAGGATAAGTGCCAGGTGGGAGATCGGTGGGAAGGGATGGGGGGGACGAGTGGACAAGGGAGTTGCATAGGGAGCGATCCCTGTGGAAAGCAGAAGGGGGGGGAGGGAAAGATGTGCTTGGTAGTGGGATCCTGTTGGAGGTGGCGGAAGTTATGGGGAATTATACGTTGGACCTGGAGGCTGGTGGGGTGGTAGGTGAGACCCGACGCAGACTGGGAGACTATTTAGCTGAACACCTATGCTTTGTCCACCAGAGAAAGCAGGATCTCCCAGTGGGCCACACATTTTAATTCCACGTCCCATTCCCATTCTGATATGTCTATCCATGGCCTCCTCTACTGTCAAGATGAAGCCACACTCAGGTTGGAGGAACAACCCCTTATATTCTGTCTGGGTAGCCTCCAACCTGATGGCATGAACATTGATTTCTCTAACTTCCATTAATGCCCCTCCTCCCCTTCTTACCCCATTCCTGATTTATTTATTTCCCCCCTCCTTTTTTTCTCTCTCTCTCTCTGCTCATCACTCTTCACCTGTTCTCCATCTCCCTCTGGTGCTCCCCTCCCCCTTTCTTTCTCCCTAAGCCTCCCGTCCCATGATCCTTTCCCTTCTCCAGCTCTGTATCCCTTTTGCCAATCATATTTCCAGCTCTTAGCTTCGCCCCACCCCCTCCTGTCTTCTCCTATCATTTCGGATTTCCCCCTTCCCCTCCTACTTTGAAATCTCTTACTATCTTTAGTCCTGACGAAGGGTCTCAGCCCGAAACATCAACAGTGCTTCTCCCTATAGATGCTGCCTGGCCCGCTGTGTTCCACCAGCATTTTGTGTGTGTTGTGGAATTTAGTTTGATCCTTTTGAGGAGGTGACAAAGATGATTGATGAAGGAGGGGAATAGCTGTTGTTTAAGTGGACCTTAATAAAACATTTGACAATGTTCCTCATGGCTGCTTGGTCCAAGAGATGAAGTCACATCAGATCCTTGGTGAGTTGGTAACTGAATCCAAAATTGGATTGGTCGTAGAAGACAGAGGATATAGTACAGGTGTATTTTTCTGACTGGAGGTCTGTGGACAGTGGTCTGTAAACTTCAATGCAGGGACTTCTGTTGTTTATAATACATATCAATGGTTTGCATGAAAAATTAGGTGATCTGATTAAAAATGGCATGAAAATTGATGGACTTGTAATGTGAGAACATTTGTCAAAGTATGCAGCAGGAAATAGTTCATCTGAAAATGCCAGATAGAGTTTATCCACATGTGTGAGGTGGTACATTGAGGTGATATGTAGTCAAGTGCGAGTGGAAAGTATGCAATAAGTAGAAGGACTTCAGGAGGAAATTCTTGGAGATGCAAGACTATGGTTCCTTGAGTCAGTAGATAGGCTGGTGGAGAAGGTGGACAGCACGATTGCCTTTATTGTTGAAGGTGTTCAGTATAAAAGTTGAGAAGTCATGTCGTAGTTATATGAAACTTTGGAATGAATAGGTGCATCAGAAGTTTGCACAGATTTAACATGCTATTTAAACATTGGGCAAATTTCTATAAAGTTATGGTGGAGAGCATACTGACTGGTTGCATCATGACCGGATATGGAAACACCAATGGCCTAGAATGAAAATACCAAAAGTAGTGTACATAGCCCCATCCATCACAGGTAAAGACCTCCCCACACTTCCAGGGAGTGCTTCGGAAGAAAGCAGCATTCATCAGCAAGGACCCTCACCATCCAGGCCATGCTTTCTCCTTGCTGCTGTCATCAGGAAGGAGGTACAGGACCCTCATGCCCAACACTGCCAGGTTTAGGAACAGATATAATCCCTCAACCCTTAGGCTCTTGAACCAGAGTGGATAACTTCACTCAACTTCACTTGCCTCATCACTGAAATGTTCCCACAATCTATGGACTCACTTTCAATGACTCTTCATCTATTGCTTATTTATTTTTTATTATCATTATTATTATTTCTTTTTGTATTTGCATACTGGTTGAATGCCCAAGTTGGTATGGTCTTTCATTGTTTCTACAGTATTCCGGTTTTATTGTATTATTGATTTAAGTATGTGATGCACCATCAATAACTCTTGGAGACTGGAAGTGAACGATAGGCTTTTATTAACAGCAAAAAGGGAGCACGACATTGTTGAAGACTGAGGGAGGAGCAGTGCCCCAATTGCCTTTATACAGGCGTCTGTGGGAGGAGCCACAGGAGCAGACAGCAGAGGGGCGTGTCCAGACAGGTATACATAGTTTACCACATTCACCCCCCCCCCTTTGTTTTAAAAGAGAGTCCCCACGGGGCGAAGTTTCTTACAAATTTATTTACAGGTCAAGTCTATCAGGCGGTCAAGTCTGTCGCTGCGATCTACATAGCACTGGTGGTGATTGCTCCGGTGACGGTGATTGTGCTGGCTCCAGCCTGACTTGAGGTGCCAGCCCATTAGGCAGCAGTAACCCCTCATGCGTGTGCATGGCGCCTGGTATGGGAGTGTCGTGAGGCGTCTATGTAGGGCTTGGCGTGTGTGGTGTCTCGTGGGTATATACATCGGTGGGTACGGGGTTCATAGTTACCGTGGAGTGTTCGGGGTAGGGGTCTGGTGCTCTTGCGGGCGCCAGGTCGTGGATGGAGACCGTGTCCTCCCGCCCATCAGGTAAGACCACGTAGGCATACTGGGGGTTTGCATGAAGTAGGTGAATCCTCTCGACCAGTGGGGAGTATTTATTGCTCCTCGCATGTTTCCGGAGCAGCACTGGCCCTGGGGATGTCAGCCAAGCCGGTAGGGTGGTCCCAGTGGTGGACTTCCTGGGAAAAGAAAAAAGTCGCTCATGAGAACTTGCATTGGTGGATGTGCATAACGGAGCGGATGGAGTGGAGTGCCTCGGGGAGGACCTCCTGCCAGCGAGAGACTGGCAATCCCTTTGACCTAAGGGCTAAGAGTGTGGCCTTCCACACAGTGGCACTCTCCCTCTCCACCTGTCCATTCCCCCAGGGATTATAGCTCGTGGTCCTACTAGTAGCAATACCCCTAGCCAGCAGCTATGTATACCTGTCGGGACATGCCCCTCTGCTGACTGCTCCTGTGGCTCCTCCCACAGACCCCTGTATAAAGACGATTGGGGCACTGCTCCTCCCTCAGTCTCCGAGATGTCGTGCTCCCTTTTGCTGTTAATAAAAGCCTATCGTTCACTTCCAGTCTCCAAGAGTTATTGATAGTGCATCAATTTTATTAACAGCAGAGGGGCGTGTCCAGAAAGGTATACATAGTTTACCACAGTATGACTGCAAGAAAATGAATCTCAAGGTTGTATATAGTGACAAATGTACTTTGATAATAAATTTGCTTTGAATGTTGAACTTGTACAGAGATATGGTGAAAAACTTCATTTTGTAAGCCATCCATTTAGATCAATATATTTAGGTAGTATAAGGGATGGTATATTTCATCTATTACACTGCACTGCTTTGGCAAAACAATAAATTTCATGACCTGTTTCAGTGATAATAAACCTGATTCTGATTTAAGGAGCACATATTTGCCCTCGCTAGCCCCTTTCTTTTCAAGTACCTGAAATATCCCATTTCAGTCCATCTTTTCTGTCAGTTACCTTTCTCGTTCTGTCTTCGATCAATTTTTTCAGGCTTCTTTGCTTCCTTCTAGAATGCTCCCAATTTTAGGCCCTTCTGCTATTTCTGGGAATTTTATAAGACTCTTTGATTTAAAGCATTTCATTTATGCTGTCAGCCATGGATGAATCTGAAACTAAGTGACTTCAGTGAAGAAAATGCTGATTACTGACATTACATCTGATGTGAGCAGTTGGTATTTGCAGCAGAGAAACATTTCATTTGGCCTTCGTGGCTGCTCTGTAATTTAAATTTATTTCCACCATTCCAGCAGCTCCTTTGCTTTGAGGATTTATTCAGTTTTAATTATACAGTGCCTTGCTATTGTTTCCCGTGTAAGAAACCTGTCAAGGATCACTTCTCAGTTTCCTCTTCCTGACAACAACGTTGTATTGACACAGGAGCTACTTACCAACAAATTTGAACAAGACATTTGATGGAAAGCTTGGTCAGATTCCCTGCCGTGTTACGGGAGGGGAGAGGGGGAGAGGATTATAGCAGGAATTCCAGAAATGAGGGCCTTGGCAGCTGAAGGGAGGGCTACAAGTAGTGAAGCAAAGAAAATCCCTGAATGAGACAATTTGAGCCTTGAGCTTGCTAGAACATTCCATTTTTTTGCTAGAACATTCCAATTCTAATCCCGCTGTCGTGCTCTTTCTTAAGTCTCACACCTTCTCTGCCAACACATTTTGTACACGATTGTGATTCCAACCCCAGATATCATTCAGCATTACAGACTGAGCCCCAGTGTCGTTTCTCAATTCATAAGTTAATAAAATTCAATTAACTTCCCTTGTCTCATATAAGGAGACCATTCAGCCCACTGAGTACCCTTTCCCACATGTCTCCCAGTAACCTATTCTCTCCCGCATGCCCATTTCTTTCCCCTGCCACCTACCCTTCTTAACCCATCAGCATGTTTGCCATGATGGAATAGCGTGGCAGACTCGATGTGGCTAATTCTGCACCTCCGTTTTACTGTCTTATGGAAACCGGAGCGCAGGGAAAATGGGGAAGTGTCATGCAGACAGCACTGGAGATGAGGTTGGACCTGGGAAAATGGGACTATGCTGTAGCTCCATTACCTGCCGCACTACCATGCTTCCCCCGCTGTAATGGTCTCTGATCTTCCCAGTTTCTGGGGAAACTGTTATAACCACTGGAATGTCCCTCCCGTTGCGAGGAGAGCCGGCAGACTTGTACAGTATTTAAATACTGAATGAATGATGACCGATTCTAAGCTAGCCCGCCACCTGCTGGATAAACCGGGGTAGTTCAGTCTTTCCAGAGCAGGTTCTGGCTTGAAAGTCACCTCAGTCTGGACTGTGCTGCAATGTCAACAGCGTGTTAAGCACAGTTTTTGAATTCCAAGGTAATTGGCATACAGACCAGAGATCAAGTTCTAGGCAATTATGCCTGTGCTCAGTTCTCCAAGTGCAGCTTTGTGAAGTTGCAATAAAATATCAGAATCCTTATATTTTGAGCCCCAAGCTGTGAAAGCAGACATGCCACATGTTTTCTTCACTGCCCTGTACACCTGTGTTGCTATTTTCAGAGAATTTGGATCCCTAAATCTCTCTGTTCATCAAATGGAAACACAAGAGACTGCTTGAATCAGGAGCAACAATCAATCTGCTGGAGGAGCTCAGCAGTGTAAGCTTCATCCACGGAGAGAAAGTAATTTCAATGTTTTGGGTTGAAGTCCAGCATCAGGACTTGCAGAGTAGCTGCTCCTATGATTGTTGTTGTGTTGTTCATCACTTGTTCTTGAGTAAGACTGTGCCATCTTGTCTATTGCCTCAATAATAGATGATACAAGGATTTGCGAGCTGGGAAGAAGATGTATGGAGAATAGGAAGAAAAGTTCTTCATGTAGGAAACTGTGTCACTGTCTGAAACGATGGCGAAAATAGCCATTCTGCAGTTTGAAAAGGGATTTAGAAAAGTACTTGAGGGAAAGTAATCTCTTGTGTTATAGAGTGAGTATGGAATGGGACTGACCTCCAGGACAGGTTGAATGGCTTCCTCCCATGCTGTTACAATTTATTGATTCTATTCAAGAAGGAATTATTCCAGAAAATAGGAGGGTTATGAAAATGTTTGATGGAATTAGTAGAGGCCAGTTCAGTTGTGTCATTCAAGGTAAAATTGGATAGGTATATAGACAGGAAAGGAGTGGAGGGTTATGGGCTGAGTGCGGGTAGGTGGGACTAGGTGAGATTAAGAGTTCGGCACGGACTAGGAGGGCCGAGATGGCCTGTTTCCGTGCTGTGATTGTTATATGGTTATATGGTTATAATTGATTGTGGACTTCAGAAAGGGGAATTCGGGAGAACACGCACCAGTCACTGAGGAGCCAGCAAGTGATAGAAAGGATGAGCAGCTTCACGTTCCTGGCTGTCAACATCTGGGAGAATCTAACTTGGGTCCACCATTGATGCAATTACAAAGCAGGCATGATGGTGGTTCTACTTGATTAGGAGTTTGAGGAGATTTGGTACGAAAGCAAAGACTCTTGATTTCTACAGGTGTATAGTGGAGAGCATTCTGACTGGGTCACTCGTCTCCTGATATAGAGGCTCAGATTGAAAGTGACCGCTGGGGATTGTAGACAGCCAGCTGCATCATGGGCACAAACACCCCACCATTGAGAGCTGATACAGGAGCCTAAAGACTGAGACTCAGGATACAGCAACAGCTTCTTCTCCTCTGCCATCAGATTTCCGAATGTTTCATAAATATTGCCACATCATTCCTGTTTTGCACTATTTATATTTATTTGTAAATTATGATGTTTTTTGTCTTGCACTGTACTGTTCCCACACAACAATACATTTAACAACATTGTTAATAAAATTGATTCAGATTCTGAAGTTGTTTCCATGTGTTTGTGAAACTAGGCGTCATATGATAGTTGCTTATACAGTATATCCAATAGGGAAATATCCATTATTTACTTAATTAAATAATGAGTAACTGGGTATCACAAGTAGTTAGGGAAAATAAATCGAAACATTTAATTTCAAACTAGAAAAGCCTAATACATAAAATGAAAAGGGAGTCATTGTTTGCAATGAGCCGTATCTCCTCATATTCATGCATCTATTGAAAAGCCTTTTAGATGTCATTATTGTACCTGCTTCCCTGGCAGTACTTTCCAGGCACTTACTATTCTGTGTGTTTAAAAGAAAAAATCTTGCCCTGCTCATCTCCTTCAAATGTTTCCCATCTCACCTTAAACCCATGTCCTCTAGCTTTTACAAATCTACCTTGGGGGAGAAAAAAGCTCTTCTCTCTCTGTGCCTCTTGTAATTTTATAAACTTCCATCAGGTAGCCCCTCAGCCTCTAATGTGCCAGAGAAAACAATCCAAGTTTTGTTCTGCCTCCCTTTATCGCTCATACTGTCTAATCCAGACAACGTCAAAGTAAACATCTTTTGCAACACACACACAGGCAAAGTGCTGGAGGAGCCCAGCAGGTCAGGCAGCATCCGTGGATGGGAACAAACGGTCGACACCAGGCTGAGACCCTTCTTCAGGTCTCCTGATGAGCGGTTTTGGCCCGAAGTGTGGACTGTTTGTTCCATCCTTGGATGCTGCCTGGCTTCTGGGCTCCTGCAGGACATTGTGCGTTGCTCTAGATTTCCAGCATCTGCAAGTACCCCTCGTGTCTACGATTTAAACCTCTTTTCCACTTTCTTCAAAAGCTCCAAATTCTTCCTATAACGTTGGGACTAGAACTGCACACAATACTCCAAATGTAGCTGAGCAAAACTTTTCTTAACCTCTGTTATAGCTTCAAAGAAAACGGCCATAAGGTTCCCTGAAGCAACATTTAGATAATGATCAATGTAGGTTGATTAAGGGCATTTGCCATAACATGAAGGATAATTCCTCTTTCCTTGAAGCAGCTTTATGAAATCTTTTGCGAAGGTAGCTGTTCTTTGATTGGAATCTCATGTGGATGATGACACCTCCAGCGGTGCAGCTAAAAGTCTCAGTCTCGGCTGCCATGGAGTGGGATTTAGAGCCACACGAATGCAAACTGAAATATAAATTGCTGGAGAAACTGAGCAGGTCAGGCAACATTTGTGGAAGAAGAGGGATAGTCAGCATTTCTGTTCCTGATGCAGGGTCTCAATCCAAAATGTCAGCCATCTCTCTGCCTCCACAGATGCTGCCTGACCTGCTGAGTTCCACCAGCACTTTGTTTCTCACTCCAAGTTACAACATGGGCAGTCTCCACACAAATTTGATGACTTTTCATCTAGAATCTGTCAATAACAGCTTTTCACAGGAGTGTTGAATCTTCTAATTTATCCTTTAAAGCTGGCATGCAATCTGATAATTTTCCAGGACACCTCCCACCACTGTCTTTCTTTTGATGGCCCCTTAAACCTGGTGATAAAATTGGCTTATTAAAAATATTTCTTTGAAGCTTTTCCAGCATGTTAAGAAGGAATGTTCACAATATTTTATAAAACATAGATTCTAAAATAGCATGTTAGCAGGGTAAAAAAAATCTCTAAGTTAGTTTTCTTTCATTACAGATGGATATGCTCCCTTTCTGTCTTTGACAAGCCGTGAATCTGTGCTCATTACTCCGGGAGCTCTTCTGGCTCCAGGTCCACAACACTATGACATTAATCCTGTTCAGGTAGGATGAAGTCCCTGCCAGTTCTGTATAAAAGAGATAAGATGAACTTATAAATTCAGCAAATATTTCCAAGTAATTGCGGAGCAACTTCTGGTATAGCTACTGTAGGCATATGACCTCTTTGTGCATGTTGGTTAGAATTCCAGAGTATATGTCATTGTAGGAAGCTGATCATTAAACTCAATAGCTTGATACAGTGCTGAAAAATGGCCTTTTGGTCCCTGCTGCTGCATAACAATTTTTTGAAAGTTTATTGCATTTTAACAATATGATAATGCTATTCACCCAGATTATTAATGTTGAAAATCTCTCTGAAGCTAATCACCGATGGAAAAAAAGCTAGAAGTGTATGCAAAGAATTATAAATTGCATAGAGAGATTTTCATTGCTTGTTTACAGGTGAGTGTTTTATATGGAAAATTCCAAAGCTCTTGCTATCTTAATGTTAATTTATAACATTTTTATTTTATTAGAATCAAGTTACAGGTTTCTACATCATATATTAGACAAGTAATTCTTCTACAACAGTCACCAGTTCAAAGCCCAACTCATCATGTCATGATTGAATTAAGTAAGTCCCAATAAGTGGTGAACCAGCATTAGTAAGTGACCTTAAAAGCTGTTAGGTTGTCACTAAATGTCAGCTTATTTAATTTTGTGGATATGAACCAGGATGCCATTCTAAGCTGACGTGTGTGTGACTATAAGGCCCTCATTGTGTCATAAAATTGCATATAAAGCTGGTCCTTCAGTGCACAGTATCCATGCCTACAGTTAAATATCAGTCCAAACTAATCCCATTGACTAGTTCTTGGTCCAGAGCCTTAAATGGTTTGACAATTCAAGTGCTCCTCTAGATACTTCTGAATTGTTTCTTCAATGTAACTAACTTCAGTGTAATAAGCTTTTAGTAATTGCCTTTACCAACACATGAATATAAAAGTAATGGAGGGAAATGCATGGCACACAAGAAGAGGGTATTTAGTATAAAGTGTTGTCAAGCTCGACACAACATCATGCTGAATTAATCTATACTCTATGCCCTAAATAATTTCTTGACTGTGTTGTGTCTAAATCAGGAGCATAGTAAAGAAAAATTGAAGCAAAATAGAAAAGTGATCAGGCATTTTTATAGACAAAGAAGTGGAGTTTATGTTTCAGAAAACCCTATGTCAGAGCTGTAAAAGTAAGAAAACTCACTAGTCTTAAGTTGCAGAGAAAGAGGCGAGGGATAGGACAAATGGAATATCACTGATATTCCTGCTCAAGTGATCTTTGTGCTTATGGATGAGAGTCCTGGTAGGTTGATTCAGGAAATTAGGATGCCTGGTATCCAGGGTGAATTGCAAGTTTGGATTTGGAACTGGCTCGTTGGTAAAAGACAGAGTAGGGATATGAGGCTGTTTTTCTGGCCAGAGGTTCATGACTGGTGGGGTTCTGCAAGCACTGGTGCTGGGAGCTCTGTCTTTTGTGATACTATATATACTTGGGTGAAAGTATAGATGGATGGATTAATAAACTGCAGGTGTCACCAAGATTGGTGGTGTTGGGAACAATATAAAGAACTGTCCAAGAAAACAAAGGGATATAGATCATCTATAGATATGGCTAGAGAAGTGGCAAATGGAGTTTAATCTGGACAAGTGTGAGATGTTGAACTTTGGGAAGACCAGTGACATTGAAATGAAATAGACCTTGGGGTTCAAGTGCATAGTTCACTGAAAATAGCAACACAAGTAGATGAAGTGGTAAGGAACATGTGTGGCAAGCTTGCCTTCATTGGTAAGAGTGTTGAGTACAAGAGTAAGGAACTTACATTGTAGCTACATAAAACTTTAGTCAGACTTCACTTGTATTGTTTCATTTCTGATCACCCCTATGGATAGTATGGAAAGAGTGCAGAAGAGGGTTTACAGGATGTTGCTTGGATTGGAGTGTATGATCTACAAGGCAAGGTTGGACACACTTGGACTGTTCTCCTTGGAGTGTCAAGTGCTAAGCAGTGACCCGATCCAAGTTTTAAAATATTTGCGAGGCAAAGATAGGGCATTCAGTCAGAGTCTTTGCCCCAGGATAGAAATTTCAAATACCAAAGGATGTGCTTTAAAGGTCAGAGGGAGTAAATTTAAGGGCAATGTGAAGGGCAAGTATTTTGCGCAGAGTGTGGTAGTTGTCTGGAATAAGTTACCAGGGATAGTAATAGAAATAGGCAGTTTGGTGGATTTTAATGTGGCTTTTAGACAGACTCATGATTGTGACAGGATATGGATGATACACAGGAAGAGGACATTCGTTATAAATTGGCATTAAGATCAGAAAAATTCTGTTCCATGTTCCAGACAGAGAGAAAACAAACATCAAGACTCATATATGCTCTAAACTGCAGGCTTACAAAGTTGCTGAAACCTAAAACCAAAAGAAGGACGCTGGAAATGCTGAGCAGAACAGGCAGTGTCAGAGGAGGGAGAAACTGAGATCATACTGCAGATGGGTAACCTTAACTAGAATTGACTAATTCTGATACGAGTAGGCAAAGCAAGTTATCAAAATTGCTGGACTTGACATTGAATCCCAAAGGCTGCAGTGTGCCCAGATGGACAACGTTGTTCCTGAACGTTTCAATTTAAAGTAAATTTACTATCCAAGTATGTGCACGTCGCCAATACAACCCCAAGATTCACCTTCTTGCAGGCATTCACAGTAAAAGAAGGAAGCACAATAGAATCAGTGAAAAGCTGCACACCAAGACTAACAAACAAATGTACAAAGAAGACAAGCTGTTCAAATGAAAAATAAATAAGTAAATGAATAATTCTGACAACATGAGTTGTAGAGTGGAACAGCATGGAGGTTGTTTCATCTTTTGTGGCTCTTTAAAAAAAATTGGCCAATCCTTTACAATTTCCTGATTAGAGCCATTATACCATGGCTATTTTCAACTGCGCAAAATAGCTTTACAATTCCAACAAGAACTGGCTCGTCCAATTTTGTAAAGATGTACACAAAACCTCTCCAGGTTTTTCTGCAGGATTTAAACATAATGGATTTTTTCAGAGCCATATATTCCTTGTATGAGAAACATAAAACAAATAACTATTCTTACCAAAGATTACATTGTAATGGTGCCATTTAGCAATTTATATGCATTTTACTTTTGGTATATAGGCGAATTAAATCAAATATATAGTATTATGCTTTCACTTTGTAGCCTGAGATCCATTAGTGCCAATACAGGTTACATAAATTTTAGTCATCACAATTTTAAAGCATTGAAATCAATCATATATTCTTTACGATCATTAACAAATTTCTTGCACATTAAGTGGTTTATTATTAGAAAATAACATTCTTGCAAAGTCTGCAGGAGATAATCTGCTGATTAATTGTTATTTCCATACTGTTTGTCAAATTAATGATGTAAAGAAAATTGACAATCCAGGATAGCTGTGCTTCTACCACAACTCTTTTACAGATAACAGTTGAAGACTTTTTAAAGGTCAAGAGATGACATTTTTAACAGGGTCATTGCCCACTTGAAGGCACTTGTCTCATTTGGGCTACGTAATTAATTTATTAGAGGTTTGTGTGTCTGGGAGCATCTTTTGCTCCTCCCTGAATTTCAGTACCTTAGACCATAAGACCGTAAAATCATAAGAGAGAGTAGAATTAGGCCATTCAGCCCTTCGAGTCTACTCCGCCCTTCCTTCATGGCTGATCCCAGATTGCACTCAACCCCACACAGCTGCCTTCTCACCATATCCTTTGATGCCCTGTGTGATCAGGAAACAATTAACTTCTGCCTTACATATATGCATGGACTTGGCCTCCATCACAGTCTGTGGCAGAGCATTCCACAGATTTGCTACTCTCTGGCTAAAAAAAAATTCTCCTTACCTCTGTTCTAAGGGGTCTCCCCTCAATTTTATGCTCTCTAGTTCTGGATACCACCACCATAAGGAACATCCTCTCCACATCCACCCTATCTAGTCCTTTCAATGTTCGGTTGTTTCCATAGAACCATAGCACAGTAAACAGGCCATTCGGCTCTTCTATTCTGTGCTGACACTTTATTCTGCTAGTCCCATTGATCTGCACCCAGTCCATAACCCTCCAGACCTCTCCCATCCGTGTATATATCCAATTTATTCTTAAAACATAAGAGTGTGCCCACATTTACCACGTCAGATGACAGCTCATTCCACATTCCCACCACTCTCTGAGTGAAGATGTTCCCCCTAAACCTTTCCCCTTTTACCCTAAAGCCATGTCCTCTCGTATTTATCTCTCCCAATCTAAGTGGAAGGAGCCTAATCGCAGTTACTCTGTCCATACCCCTCATAATTTTGTAAACCTCTATCAAATCTCCCCTCATTCTTCTACGCTCCAAGGAATAAAGTCCTAACCTGTTCAATCTTTCCCTGCAACTCAACTCCTGAAGACCCGGTAACATCCTAGTAAATCTTCTCTGCACTCTTTCAGTCTTACTGATATCCTTCCTATAATTAGGTGACCAGAACTGAGCACTTGGCCTCACCAATGTCTTATACAACCTCACCATGACGTCCCAACTTCTATACTCAGTACTTTGATTTATGAATGCCAGGATGCCAAAAGCCTTCTTTACAACCCTGTCTACCTGGGATGTCAGTTTCAGGGAATTAGATATCTGAACTCTCTCTTCCTCTGTCCATTATATCATGAGGTTTTGCTCTGAACCAAATTCATCCACTTTTTTCTCATTTTTAATCATACATCAGATCTCAGATCTCAGGGATCTCAGATCCCTTTGGCCCTCTGCACTCTCAGTGCCCTACCATTTACCTTGATTTGTCCTTCCTAACTGCAACACCTCATTTCATCTCGTCTCATTTCAATGAGATCCCTCTGCATTCTTCTAGATTTCAGTGACGACAAGCCCAAAGTTGCCAAGTGCTCTAAGCATGTTAACTCTTTCATTCCTGGAATCATCCTTGGAACCTTCTCTGGACTCTCTCCAACGACAACACATCCTTTCTGAGATATGCAGCCTATAACTGTTGACAGTACTCCAAGTACGGCCTGACTAGTGTCTTATAAAGGCTCAGCATTATCTCCTTGTTTTTATATTCTATTCACCTTGAAATAAATGCCAACATTGCATTTGCCTTCTTTACCACAGACACAACCTATAAATTAGCTTTCTGAGTCTTGCACGAGGACTCCTAAATCACCTCTGCACCTCTGATGTTTGAACCTTCTCCCCATTTAGAATATCTGCACTATTGTTTCTTTTACCAAAATGCATTATCATACATTTCCCATCACTGTATTCCATCTGCCACTTTGCTCTCCTTACACATCTTGGTCAATAAGTGACTCCAGGCACTCAGCCATGTGATTAATTCTTAACTGACCGCCCCCCCCACTTTATAATGGCCCATCAAGGATTAGCAGAATGGTTGACAGGCAGGGGGCTGCAAGTGTGAACAAAAGGGGCCATTTCTGGTTGGCTGCTGATAACTACTGGTATTCCTCAGGGGTCAGTATTGAAGGGTCTCGGCCTGAAACGTCGACAGCGCTTCTCCCTATAGATGCTGCCTAGCCTGCTGTGTTCTACTAGCATTTTGTGTGTGTTGTTGCCACTTTTTGCCCATTCTTCCAATTTGTTTAAGTCCTGCTGCAATTGCATTGCCTCCTCGGCCCTACCTACCCTCCACCTATCTTCGTGTCCTCTGCAAACAAAACCATCAATTCCATTATCTAAATCATTGACAAACAATGTGAAAAGCAGTGGTTCCAATACTGACCCCTGAGGAATACCAGTAGTTATCAGCAGCCAACCAGAAACGCCCCTTTTGTTCACACTTGCAACCCCCTACCTGTCAACCATTCTGCTAATCCTTGATGGGCCATTATAAAGTGGGGGGGGGGGCGGTCAGTTAAGTATTAATCACATGGCTGAGTGCCTGGAGTCACTTATTGACCAAGATGTGTAAGGAGAGCAAATTTTCTTCTCTAAAGACCACTTAGCAAGGCAGCTTATTCTTTCGGACAATTCAATTGCTTTATGGGGTATCTTAAGTTCTAACTTCTCCAGAATTTAATTGCATTTAAATTTGTCATCTGTCTTGGTGGGACTTGAATTGGAAATTTTGCAATGATCTTTTGAGGCATTGGATTGGTGGACACCTGTTTCAGTGTTGCTGAAGAAAAAAACCATTGCTCAATGTCAGGAAAAACTAAAGTGCTGATTATTGACTTCAGGAAGGGGAAGGATGGTGAACATGTGGTAGTGATTTTTTTGGGTTAGCACATGTAGCAATTAATTTTAACTGACTTCAACCACCAGCATTCAGATTTGAATGTGAATTGTGGATTAAGTTTAAAATGCAGCTCTGATCAATGGGTTCCAAAGAGCCGTGAACCAAGTTAATTGGAAGAACAAACAATGCTGATTCAATATTGTTACTTGTGTGTATTTGGGTGTCTGTAATGTAGGTGCGAAGGGGGAGGTGTGATGGTGGGAAAAATCCAGGCATTTGAAACTGTTACATGTAGTTCAAAGGAAGCATTGTAAAAATGGAATTGTCCTGTGACCTTAGCCTGAATTGTCCTTTGATCTTTAGTGTATAAAATATGCAGTTTTGGGTCAGGCAGAGCACTTACTCTGAAAGGGGTCGATCTCCCCCTCCTCCCCCCCATTGAGCAGGAAGTACAGAAGTTTGAAGACCCACACCACCAGGTTCAAACACAACTACTTCCCTTCAGCCATTTGTTTTTGAACCAACTGTCAAAACCCTGATCACTGCAGTTTAATAACACGATGACCATTTTGATCACTTTGCATTAAAATGGACTTTGTTTTTTTAGTTCTAATTGTGCTCTTTCTTTCATAAGTTTTGTATAATTCAAACTTGTTTTATGTTTTTTTTTTCTTGTTAATGCTGCTTATATGATGTCATGTGCCCATGATGCTGCTGTAAGTAAGTTTTTCATTGCATTTATATATGCATGTACATAAGCATATAACAAGAAGCCCAGCTTTGACTTTGGTTTCTAAGCTGGTATTGAGCTATCAGAGTTACAGCTCCAGGTATTGATGCAACCTTTTATTCAAAGCATAAAAGCAATCAGGTCTCTCTCTTTGGAGCCATAAGAAGTACAGAGTGCACCTGGTGTCTTTCTGGCCCTGCGTGACTGTGCTGGGAATTGAAAGAATTACTGACTCATCTCACACTTCTTTTTTCTAAAAACTGTGTTCCAGATCATAATTGGCTATGTGCTATTGAACATTCCTTATCTCATCTCCTTTTTGCTGGTGAATCTTGTCTGAATTTTAATTGTGAAGAGTTTTGAAAGGCTTTTGTTACCTTGGTGGACGTACACTTGATTAAAAACCTGCTAGCAACAGCAGTGATGTGCATTAAGTTAATGAAAAGTAAGTAATAAATTTTGAGAGGCAGGATATAAGATTGGATATGTACATTGTTTGCAGCTGGCACCAAACTAGGTTCTAAACTCGTGTATTAAGTGGAAATACGGGTAGGTTTTGCATAGGTCTCTCCACCTGAGTTTCTTAGTGTAAGTAAGACGCAGTGTTGCAGTTCTCCATGTTGTGAATTTCAGGAGCATATCAAAGGAGGGCAGAGCATGAAGAACAGGGAGGCCCGTTTCAAAGAAGCTGGTGCAGACTTACCAGGACCTTGTTCCTACGATGTGTACCCAATGAACCTTGCTGAGAAAATGACGAAAGCACTCAAGCCACACTGCACGGTGGTGAGCTCTAATCTCTTCCTTTCGTAGCTCTAGAATGTGGACCTTCTCCATCAGTCATATGGCTGCATATAAAGGATATTGATAATGTTTCTATGGCATAGCAGCCTCAATTTCTACTTGGTGGTTCTATGAAAGTAACTAATTTTTGATCCCACTGTGTTACCAGTGGGTTGGAAGCAGGGAGGGCTTTCTGGCAGGATTTATAACTGAAAACATTGTTTCTATTCAACTGTGTTTATTTATCCACGAAACAGCTGGGCCCACTTTATAGCAGCATCTGTTTTACTGCGGAATCTATTTAACCGCAGGATCTTACTGCAGAACTTATTTTATTGCTGAATCTATTTTACAGCAGTCTGTTTCATCAACAGAGTCTGCTTAGATGCACAGTCTATTTAAAGCACGTCTTCAGAAATTACCAGCAAAGAAAAAGTTTGAGTGAAATTAAAGGGATGACAAATAGAACATGAATAAGCCATTTGGTCCCCTGTTTCTGGTAAATCATTCAGTAAAATCGGAATCAGAATCAAGTTTATTATCAGTGGCATGTGCTGTGAGATTTTTTAACTTAGCAGCAGCAGTTCCATGCAATGCCTAATATGAAAGAGCAAAAAATAAGTATATCAGTTAAAGTATATGTATATTGAATAGCTTAAAAATCGTGCACAAACAGAAATAATATATATTAAGAAAGTGAGGTAGTGTTCAATGTCCATTTATGAATCGGATGGCAGAGGGGAAGAAGCTGTTCCTAAATCGCTGAGTGCATGCTTTCATGTTTCTGTATCTCCTACCTGATGGTAACAGTGAGAAAAGGGCATGCCCTGGGTGCTGGGAGTTCTTAATAATGGACACTGCCTTTCTGAGACACTGTCCTTTGAAGATGTCCTGGGTATTTGGTAGGCTAGTACCCAAGACGGAGCTGACTAAATTACGACCCTCTGTCATAATCGGAGTCAGAATCAGGTCTATTTATAAAGACGAAGGGTCTCAGCCCGAAACGTCGACAGTGCTTCTCCCTATAGATGCTGCCTGGCCCGCTGTGTTCCACCAGCATTTTGTGTGTGTTGTTTGAATTTCCAGCATCTGCAGATTTCCTTGTGTTTGCTCAAAGCATTTCAAATATTTACCGGTCTCTCTCGGTAGTATTTCTTCTTATGGCTGACCTCTTATTTCTGGAGCCTATGATGCTACCCCACCCCTCCCTTGGCACATCGTCCAGTGGAAGCCTCAACTCTGAAATTCATAAGAATTTTGTATGTTTTAATCAGATCATCCCTCATTCTCTAGAGTCAGAGTTAAACAGCATGGAAACCGGTCCTTTGGCTCAACTCGTCCATACCATCACACGCACAAAACAGTGAAGGAACTGAACAAGTCAGGGAGCATCTAAGGAGGGAGGTATACAGATGAAGTTTCTGGCTGAGTCTGGATGAAGTGTCTTGGCCCGAAGCTTTGACTGTTTATTCTCTTCCATTGATGCTGCTTGATTGCTGAGTTCCTCCAGCTTTTTGTGTGCATTACTCAAGATTTCATCTGCAGAATCTCTTGTATCTGCAATCAAGGTGTCTTCCTGGTTTAGTCCCATTTGCCTGCATTTAGCGCATTAACCTCTAAAAGTTGCCTGACTATGCATCTGTCCTACTGTCTTTTAAACATTTGTACCCCCAACACTGAACCAGTCTTGTTCACCTCTCCTCACAAGATAACCCTCTCATCTCAGGAATCAGCCCCAGCACTGATACCGAGAGCAGCATGAACTCCAGATGTGGTAGATGAGGAAATTTGCCAGCATGCACAAAATCCAAGCTTGGATATGCTGTAACACTGTGCAATGCAATAAATGTGAGGGAAAGCATAACTCTCAAGTTCTTTTCTAAGGAACACACACAAAATGCTGGAGGAACTCAACAGGCCAGCCAGCATCTATGGAAAAGAGTACAGTTGACGTTTTGGACCGAGACCTTCTCCAGTCCTGTTGATATATACACTGAAGTAGCACAAAGGGAAAGCAAAACAAAATGTATAATGTAGAGTTACAGCTGCAGAGAAAGTGCAGGGAAGTTAGACCAGTAAGGCTTAAATGCCGTTATGAGGTTGAGCAAGAAATCACCTTTATCGTGCAAGGGAAGTTCATAGTTAACTTGAATCAGTACTATGACTCTATCTTCCATAATAAACTGGTAAATCTGATAGTGTCATTGCAGGTTATGTGCAAGCTCAGATTATCACATTGATAAGGATCCATTGTCTAATTTCAATTGAACAATAATCATGGCTGTGTGCTGTCAGTATAAAGATGATGGTTTTCTCTTCTCTCCACTGCAGTTAGTAACGAGCCCTGCTGCTAGTGCACCATCGATTCCTGCACCAAGCCAGTCCTACGGCTACGAAGAGGCTGAAAATGGTGCTCTGTCCAGACACCAACCTCCTTCTAGAGACACATCGCTAGGCCCCGCCTACTACAACCCACAATATGTGAGTATCAGCAACGTAGCCCAGTTAGACGAAAAAGAATGAAGTTAATTAAATGCAAATCTATTTTGCTGAACTTTTCTTTCTTTGCTGGACTACAAATGAAAAGAAAAGCATTTATAATGAATAAATTGGTTTATTGTCACATGCACCAAGCTACAGTGAAAAACTTCGGTTTGCTGCCATCCTTACAGGTCATTTCATCACGGCAATGCGTTGAGGTAGTATGTGGGAAAACAGTAACAGAATGTCGAGTAAAATATCACAGTTGAAGAGAAAAAGCAGTGCTGGCAAACAGTGAGGTGCAAGGCCTTGACAAGGTAGACTCTGAGGTCAAGAGTCCTTGTTAAAGAACTAGGGGACGATTCAATGGACTTATGACGGTGAGACAGAAGCTGCCCCTGAGCCCAGTGATATATCCTTCAGGCATTTAAATCTCCTGTCTGCTGGGAGAGAGAGCTTAATATAATCACGTAACAACTAATAGCAAACCAGAACAAAACTTTACCATGGTACCTGTCTCATTTCCACCAGCAGCTCATTCCATATACACACCACACTGTGTGAAAAGCTCATTCCATATACACACCACACACTGTGTGAAAAGCTCATTCCATATACACACCACACTCTGTAAAATGCTCATTGCATAAACGCACCACACTCTGTGAAAAGCTCATTCCATATACACACCACACTCTGTGTGAAAAGCTCATTCCATATACACACCACACACTCTGTGAAAACTCATTCCATATACACACCACACTCTGTGTGAAAAGCTCATTCCATATACACACCACACTCTGTGTGAAAAGCTCATTCCATATACACACCACACTCTGTGAAATGCTCAGTCCATATATACACCACACTCTGTGAAAAGCTCATTCCATATGCACACCACACTCTGTGAAAAGCTCATTCCATATACACACCACACTCTGTGAAAAGCTCATTCCATATACACACCACACTCTGTGAAAAGCTCATTCCATATACACACCACACTCTGTGTGAAAAGCTCATTCCATAGACACACCTCACTCTGTGAAAACTCATTCCATATACATACCGCACTCTGTGTGAAAAGCTCATTCCATATACACACCACACTCTGTGAAATGCTCAGTCCATATATACACCACACTCTGTGAAAAGCTCATTCCATATACACACCACACTCTGTGAAAAGCTCATTCCATAGACACACCTCTCTCTGTGAAAAGCTCTTTCCATATACACACCACACCCTGTGTGAAAAGCTCATTCCATATACACACCTCACTCTGTGAAAAGCTCATTACATATACACACCACATTCTTGTGAAAAGCTCATTCCATATACACACCACACACTGTGAAAAGCTCATTCCATATACACACCACACTCTGTGAAAAGCTCATTCCATATACATAACACACTCTGTGTGAAAAGCTCATTCCATATACACACCTCACTCTGTGAAAAGCACATTCCATATACACACCACACACTGTGAAAAGCTCATTCCATATACACACCACTCTCTGTGAAAAGCTCATTCCATATACACACCACATTCTGTGAAAAGCTCATTCCATATACACACCACACTCTGTGTGAAAAGCTCATTCCATAGACACACCTCACTCTGTGAAAAGCTCATTCCATATGCACGCCACACTCTGTGAAACGCTCATTCCATATACACACCGCACTCTGTGAAAAGCTCATTCCATATATACACCACACTCTGTGAAAAGCTCATTCCATATATACACCACACTCTGTGAAAAGCTCATTCCATATATACACCACACTCTGTGAAAAGCTCATTCCATATGCACACCACACTCTGTGAAAAGCTCATTCCATATACACACCACAATCTCTGAAAAACTCATTCCATATACACACCACAGTCTTTGAAAAATCATTCCATATATACACCACACTCTGCGAAAAGCTAACTCCATATACACACCACACTCTGTGTGTAAAGCTCATTCATAGACACACCTCACTCTGTGAAAAGCTCATTCCATATACACACCACACTCTGTGAAAAGCTCATTACATATACACACCACACTCTGTGAAAAGCTCATTCCATATACACACCACACTCTGTGTGAAAAGCTCATTCCATATACACTCCACACTCTGTGTGAAAAGCTCATTCCATATACACACCACATTCTTGTGAAAAGCTCATTCCATATACACACCACACACTGTGAAAAGCTCATTCCATATACACACCACTCTCTGTGAAAAGCTCATTCCATATACATAACACACTCTGTGTGAAAAGCTCATTCCATATACACACCTCACTCTGTGAAAAGCACATTCCATATACACACCACACTCTGTGAAAAGCTCATTCCATATACACACCACACTCTGTGAAAATTCATTCCATATACAAACCACACTCTGTGAAAACTCATTCCATATACACACCACATTCTTGTGAAAAGCTCATTCCATATACACACCACACTCTGTGAAAAGCTCATTCCATATACACACCACACTCTGTGAAAAGCTCATTCCATATACACACCACACTCTGTGTGAAAAGCTCATTCCATAGACACACCTCACTCTGTGAAAAGCACATTCCATTTTCACACCTCACTCTGTGAAAAGCTCATTCCATATACACACCACACTCTGTGAAAACTCATTCCATATACACACCACACTCTGTGAATAGCTCATTCCATATACACACCACACTGTGAAAACTCATTCCATATACACACCACACTCAGTGAAAAGATCATTCCATATACACACCACACTCTGTGAAATCTCATTCCATATACACACCACACTCTGTGAATTGCTCATTCCATATACACACCACACTCTGAGAAAAGCAAATTCCATATACACACCACACTCTGTGAAAAGCTCATTCCATAGACACACCACACTCTGTGAAAACTCATTCCATATACACACCACAGTCTGTGAAAACTCATTCCATATATACACCACACTCTCTGAAAAGCTCATTCAATATACACACCACACTCTGTGAAAAGCTCATTCCATATACACACCACACACTCTGAAAAACTCATTCCATATACACACCACAGTCTGTGAAAACTCATTCCATATATACACCACACTCTGTGTGAAAAGCCCATTCCATATACACACCACACTCTGTGAAAATTCATTCCATATACAAACCACACTCTGTGAAAACTCATTCCATATACACACCACATTCTTGTGAAAAGCTCATTCCATATACACACCACACTCTGTGAAAAGCTCATTCCATATACACACCACACTCTGTGAAAAGCTCATTCCATATACACACCACACTCTGTGTGAAAAGCTCATTCCATAGACACACCTCACTCTGTGAAAAGCACATTCCATTTTCACACCTCACTCTGTGAAAAGCTCATTCCATATACACACCACACTCTGTGTGAAAAGCTCATTCCATATATACACCACACTCTGTGTGAAAAGCCCATTCCATATACACACCACACTCTGTGAAAACTCATTCCATATACAAACCACACTCTGTGAAAACTCATTCCATATACACACCACATTCTTGTGAAAAGCTCATTCCATATACACACCACACTCTGTGAAAAGCTCATTCCATATACACACCACACTCTGTGTGAAAAGCTCATTCCATATACACACCACACTCTGTGAAATGCTCAGTCCATATATACACCACACTCTGTGAAAAGCTCATTCCATATGCACACCACACTCTGTGAAACGCTCATTCCATATACACACCGCACTCTGTGAAAAGCTCATTCCATATAAACACCACACTCTCTGAAAAACTCATTCCATATACACACCACAGTCTTTGAAAAATCATTCCATATATACACCACACTCTGTGAAAAGCTCATTCCATATATACACCACACTCTCTGAAAAGCTCATTCCATTTACACACCACACTCTGTGAAAAGCTCATTCCATATATACACCACACTCTCTGAAAAACTCATTCCATATACACACCACAGTCTGTGAAAACTCATTCCATATATACACCACACTCTGTGTGAAATGCTCATTCCATATACACACCACACTCTGTGAATAGCTCATTCCATATACACACCACACTGTGAAAACTCATTCCATATACACACCACACTCTGTGAAAAGATCATTCCATATACACACCACACTCTGTGAAATCTCATTCCATATACACACCACACTCTGTGAATTGCTCATTCCATATACACACCACACTCTGTGAAAAGCTCATTCCATATACACACCACACTCTGTGAAAAGCTCATTCCATATACACACCACACTCTGAGAAAAGCAAATTCCATATACACACCACACTCTGTGAAAAGCTCATTCCATATACACACCACACTCTGTGTGAAAAGCTCATTCCATATACACACCACAGTCTGTGAAAACTCATTCCATATATACACCACACTCTCTGAAAAGCTCATTCAATATACACACCACACTCTGTGAAAAGCTCATTCCATATACACACCACACACTCTGAAAAACTCATTCCATATACACACCACAGTCTGTGAAAACTCATTCCATATATACACCACACTCTGTGTGAAAAGCCCATTCCATATACACACCACACTCTGTGAAAATTCATTCCATATACAAACCACACTCTGTGAAAACTCATTCCATATACACACCACATTCTTGTGAAAAGCTCATTCCATATACACACCACACTCTGTGAAAAGCTCATTCCATATACACACCACACTCTGTGAAAAGCTCATTCCATATACACACCACACTCTGTGTGAAAAGCTCATTCCATAGACACACCTCACTCTGTGAAAAGCACATTCCATTTTCACACCTCACTCTGTGAAAAGCTCATTCCATATACACACCACACTCTGTGTGAAAAGCTCATTCCATATACACACCACACTCTGTGAAAAGCTCATTCCATATAAACACCACACTCTGTGAAAAGCTTATTCCATATACACACCACACTCTGTGTGAAAAGCTCATTCCATATACACACCACACTCTGTGTGAAAAGCTCATTCCATATACACACCACACTCTGTGAAATGCTCAGTCCATATATACACCACACTCTGTGAAAAGCTCATTCCATATACACACCACACTCTGTGTGAAAAGCTCATTCCATATACACACCACACTCTGTGTGAAAAGCTCATTCCATATACACACCACACTCTGTGAAATGCTCAGTCCATATATACACCACACTCTGTGAAAAGCTCATTCCATATGCACACCACACTCTGTGAAACGCTCATTCCATATACACACCGCACTCTGTGAAAAGCTCATTCCATATAAACACCACACTCTCTGAAAAACTCATTCCATATACACACCACAGTCTTTGAAAAATCATTCCATATATACACCACACTCTGTGAAAAGCTCATTCCATATATACACCACACTCTCTGAAAAGCTCATTCCATCTACACACCACACTCTGTGAAAAGCTCATTCCATATATACACCACACTCTCTGAAAAACTCATTCCATATACACACCACAGTCTGTGAAAACTCATTCCATATATACACCACACTCTGTGTGAAAAGCCCATTCCATATACATACCACACTCTGTGAAAACTCATTCCATATACACACTACACATTTGTGAAAAACTCATTGCATATACACACCACACTCTGTGAAAACTCATTCCATATACACACCACACTCTTGTGAAAAGCTCATTCCATATACACACCACACTCTGTGTGAAAAGCTCATTCCATATACACACCACACTCTGTGAATAGCTCATTCCATATACACACCACACTCTGTGAAAAGCTCATTCCATATACACACCACACTCTGTGTGAAAAGCTCATTCCATAGACACACCACACTCTGTGCGAAAAGCTCAGTCCATATACACACCACACTCTGTGAAAGGCTCATTCCATATACACACCACACACTGTGTGAAAAGCTCATTCCATATACACACCACACTCTGTGAAATGCTCATTGCATAAACGCACCACACTCTGTGAAAAGCTCATTCCATATACACACCACACTCTGTGTGAAAAGCTCATTCCATATACACACCACACTCTGTGAAATGCTCATTCCATATATACACCACACTCTGTGAAAAGCTCATTCCATATGCACACCACACTCTGTGAAAAGCTCATTCCATATACACACCACAATCTCTGAAAAACTCATTCCATATACACACCACAGTCTTTGAAAAATCATTCCATATATACACCACACTCTGCGAAAAGCTAACTCCATATACACACCACACTCTGTGTGTAAAGCTCATTCATAGACACACCTCACTCTGTGAAAAGCTCATTCCATATACACACCACACTCTGTGAAAAGCTCATTACATATACACACCACACTCTGTGAAAAGCTCATTCCATATACACACCACACTCTGTGTGAAAAGCTCATTCCATATACACTCCACACTCTGTGTGAAAAGCTCATTCCATATACACACCACATTCTTGTGAAAAGCTCATTCCATATACACACCACACACTGTGAAAAGCTCATTCCATATACACACCACTCTCTGTGAAAAGCTCATTCCATATACATAACACACTCTGTGTGAAAAGCTCATTCCATATACACACCTCACTCTGTGAAAAGCACATTCCATATACACACCACACTCTGTGAAAAGCTCATTCCATATACACACCACACTCTGTGAAAATTCATTCCATATACAAACCACACTCTGTGAAAACTCATTCCATATACACACCACATTCTTGTGAAAAGCTCATTCCATATACACACCACACTCTGTGAAAAGCTCATTCCATATACACACCACACTCTGTGAAAAGCTCATTCCATATACACACCACACTCTGTGTGAAAAGCTCATTCCATAGACACACCTCACTCTGTGAAAAGCACATTCCATTTTCACACCTCACTCTGTGAAAAGCTCATTCCATATACACACCACACTCTGTGAAAACTCATTCCATATACACACCACACTCTGTGAATAGCTCATTCCATATACACACCACACTGTGAAAACTCATTCCATATACACACCACACTCAGTGAAAAGATCATTCCATATACACACCACACTCTGTGAAATCTCATTCCATATACACACCACACTCTGTGAATTGCTCATTCCATATACACACCACACTCTGAGAAAAGCAAATTCCATATACACACCACACTCTGTGAAAAGCTCATTCCATAGACACACCACACTCTGTGAAAACTCATTCCATATACACACCACAGTCTGTGAAAACTCATTCCATATATACACCACACTCTCTGAAAAGCTCATTCAATATACACACCACACTCTGTGAAAAGCTCATTCCATATACACACCACACACTCTGAAAAACTCATTCCATATACACACCACAGTCTGTGAAAACTCATTCCATATATACACCACACTCTGTGTGAAAAGCCCATTCCATATACACACCACACTCTGTGAAAATTCATTCCATATACAAACCACACTCTGTGAAAACTCATTCCATATACACACCACATTCTTGTGAAAAGCTCATTCCATATACACACCACACTCTGTGAAAAGCTCATTCCATATACACACCACACTCTGTGAAAAGCTCATTCCATATACACACCACACTCTGTGTGAAAAGCTCATTCCATAGACACACCTCACTCTGTGAAAAGCACATTCCATTTTCACACCTCACTCTGTGAAAAGCTCATTCCATATACACACCACACTCTGTGTGAAAAGCTCATTCCATATATACACCACACTCTGTGTGAAAAGCCCATTCCATATACACACCACACTCTGTGAAAACTCATTCCATATACAAACCACACTCTGTGAAAACTCATTCCATATACACACCACATTCTTGTGAAAAGCTCATTCCATATACACACCACACTCTGTGAAAAGCTCATTCCATATACACACCACACTCTGTGTGAAAAGCTCATTCCATATACACACCACACTCTGTGAAATGCTCAGTCCATATATACACCACACTCTGTGAAAAGCTCATTCCATATGCACACCACACTCTGTGAAACGCTCATTCCATATACACACCGCACTCTGTGAAAAGCTCATTCCATATAAACACCACACTCTCTGAAAAACTCATTCCATATACACACCACAGTCTTTGAAAAATCATTCCATATATACACCACACTCTGTGAAAAGCTCATTCCATATATACACCACACTCTCTGAAAAGCTCATTCCATTTACACACCACACTCTGTGAAAAGCTCATTCCATATATACACCACACTCTCTGAAAAACTCATTCCATATACACACCACAGTCTGTGAAAACTCATTCCATATATACACCACACTCTGTGTGAAATGCTCATTCCATATACACACCACACTCTGTGAATAGCTCATTCCATATACACACCACACTGTGAAAACTCATTCCATATACACACCACACTCTGTGAAAAGATCATTCCATATACACACCACACTCTGTGAAATCTCATTCCATATACACACCACACTCTGTGAATTGCTCATTCCATATACACACCACACTCTGTGAAAAGCTCATTCCATATACACACCACACTCTGTGAAAAGCTCATTCCATATACACACCACACTCTGAGAAAAGCAAATTCCATATACACACCACACTCTGTGAAAAGCTCATTCCATATACACACCACACTCTGTGTGAAAAGCTCATTCCATATACACACCACAGTCTGTGAAAACTCATTCCATATATACACCACACTCTCTGAAAAGCTCATTCAATATACACACCACACTCTGTGAAAAGCTCATTCCATATACACACCACACACTCTGAAAAACTCATTCCATATACACACCACAGTCTGTGAAAACTCATTCCATATATACACCACACTCTGTGTGAAAAGCCCATTCCATATACACACCACACTCTGTGAAAATTCATTCCATATACAAACCACACTCTGTGAAAACTCATTCCATATACACACCACATTCTTGTGAAAAGCTCATTCCATATACACACCACACTCTGTGAAAAGCTCATTCCATATACACACCACACTCTGTGAAAAGCTCATTCCATATACACACCACACTCTGTGTGAAAAGCTCATTCCATAGACACACCTCACTCTGTGAAAAGCACATTCCATTTTCACACCTCACTCTGTGAAAAGCTCATTCCATATACACACCACACTCTGTGTGAAAAGCTCATTCCATATACACACCACACTCTGTGAAAAGCTCATTCCATATAAACACCACACTCTGTGAAAAGCTTATTCCATATACACACCACACTCTGTGTGAAAAGCTCATTCCATATACACACCACACTCTGTGTGAAAAGCTCATTCCATATACACACCACACTCTGTGAAATGCTCAGTCCATATATACACCACACTCTGTGAAAAGCTCATTCCATATACACACCACACTCTGTGTGAAAAGCTCATTCCATATACACACCACACTCTGTGTGAAAAGCTCATTCCATATACACACCACACTCTGTGAAATGCTCAGTCCATATATACACCACACTCTGTGAAAAGCTCATTCCATATGCACACCACACTCTGTGAAACGCTCATTCCATATACACACCGCACTCTGTGAAAAGCTCATTCCATATAAACACCACACTCTCTGAAAAACTCATTCCATATACACACCACAGTCTTTGAAAAATCATTCCATATATACACCACACTCTGTGAAAAGCTCATTCCATATATACACCACACTCTCTGAAAAGCTCATTCCATCTACACACCACACTCTGTGAAAAGCTCATTCCATATATACACCACACTCTCTGAAAAACTCATTCCATATACACACCACAGTCTGTGAAAACTCATTCCATATATACACCACACTCTGTGTGAAAAGCCCATTCCATATACATACCACACTCTGTGAAAACTCATTCCATATACACACTACACATTTGTGAAAAACTCATTGCATATACACACCACACTCTGTGAAAACTCATTCCATATACACACCACACTCTTGTGAAAAGCTCATTCCATATACACACCACACTCTGTGTGAAAAGCTCATTCCATATACACACCACACTCTGTGAATAGCTCATTCCATATACACACCACACTCTGTGAAAAGCTCATTCCATATACACACCACACTCTGTGTGAAAAGCTCATTCCATAGACACACCACACTCTGTGCGAAAAGCTCAGTCCATATACACACCACACTCTGTGAAAGGCTCATTCCATATACACACCACACACTGTGTGAAAAGCTCATTCCATATACACACCACACTCTGTGAAATGCTCATTGCATAAACGCACCACACTCTGTGAAAAGCTCATTCCATATACACACCACACTCTGTGTGAAAAGCTCATTCCATATACACACCACACACTCTGTGAAAACTCATTCCATATACACACCACACTCTGTGTGAAAAGCTCATTCCATATACACACCACACTCTGTGTGAAAAGCTCATTCCATATACACACCACACTCTGTGAAATGCTCAGTCCATATATATACCACACTCTGTGAAACGCTCATTCCATATACACACCGCACTATGTGAAAAGCTCATTCCATATATACACCACACTCTGTGAAAAGCTCATTCCATATATACACCACACTCTGTGAAAAGCTCATTCCATATATACACCACACTCTGTGAAAAGCTCATTCCATATGCACACCACACTCTGTGAAAAGCTCATTCCATATACACACCACACTCTCTGAAAAACTCATTCCATATACACACCACAGTCATTGAAAAATCATTCCATATATACACCACACTCTGTGTGAAAAGCCCATTCCATATACACACCACACTCTGTGAAAACTCATTCCATATACACACCACACATTTGTGAAAAACTCATTGCATATACACACCACACTCTGTGAAAACTCATTCCATATACACACCACACTCTGTGAAAACTCATTCCATATACACACCACACTCTTGTGAAAAGCTCATTCCATATACACACCACACTCTGTGTGAAAAGCTCATTCCATATACACACCACACTCTGTGAATAGCTCATTCCATATACACACCACACTCTGCGAAAAGCTAACTCCATATACACACCACACTCTGTGTGTAAAGCTCATTCATAGACACACCTCACTCTGTGAAAAGCTCATTCCATATACACACCACACTCTGTGAAAAGCTCATTACATATACACAGCACACTCTGTGAAAAGCTCATTCCATATACACACCACACTCTGTGTGAAAAGCTCATTCCATATACACACCACACTCTGTGTGAAAAGCTCATTCCATATACACACCACATTCTTGTGAAAAGCTCATTCCATATACACACCACACACTGTGAAAAGCTCATTCCATATACACACCACACTCTGTGAAAAGCTCATTCCATATACATAACACACTCTGTGTTAAAAGCTCATTCCATATACACACATCACTCTGTGAAAAGCACATTCCATATACACACCACACTCTGTGAAAAGCTCATTCCATATACACACCACACTCTGTGAAAACTCATTCCATATACACACCACACTCTGTGTGAAAAGCTCATTCCATAGACACACCTCACTCTGTGAAAAGCACATTCCATTTTCACACCTCACTCTGTGAAAAGCTCATTCCATATACACACCACACTCTGTGTGAAAAGCTCATTCCATATATACACCACACTCTGTGTGAAAAGCCCATTCCATATACACACCACACTCTGTGAAAACTCATTCCATATACAAACCACACTCTGTGAAAACTCATTCCATATACACACCACATTCTTGTGAAAAGCTCATTCCATATACACACCACACTCTGTGAAAAGCTCATTCCATATAAACACCACACTCTGTGAAAATCTTATTCCATATACACACCACACTCTGTGTGAAAAGCTCATTCCATATACACACCACACTCTGTGTGAAAAGCTCATTCCATATACACACCACACTCTGTGAAATGCTCAGTCCATATATACACCACACTCTGTGAAAAGCTCATTCCATATGCACACCACACTCTGTGAAACGCTCATTCCATATACACACCGAACTCTGTGAAAAGCTCATTCCATATACACACCACACTCTCTGAAAAACTCATTCCATATACACACCACAGTCTTTGAAAAATCATTCCATATATACACCACACTCTGTGAAAAGCTCATTCCATATATACACCACACTCTCTGAAAAGCTCATTCCATCTACACACCACACTCTGTGAAAAGCTCATTCCATATATACACCACACTCTCTGAAAAACTCATTCCATATACACACCACAGTCTGTGAAAACTCATTCCATATATACACCACACTCTGTGTGAAAAGCCCATTCCATATACATACCACACTCTGTGAAAACTCATTCCATATACACACTACACATTTGTGAAAAACTCATTGCATATACACACCACACTCTGTGAAAACTCATTCCATATACACACCACACTCTTGTGAAAAGCTCATTCCATATACACACCACACTCTGTGTGAAAAGCTCATTCCATATACACACCACACTCTGTGAATAGCTCATTCCATATACACACCACACTCTGTGAAAAGCTCATTCCATATACACACCACACTCTGTGTGAAAAGCTCATTCCATAGACACACCACACTCTGTGCGAAAAGCTCAGTCCATATACACACCACACTCTGTGAAAGGCTCATTCCATATACACACCACACACTGTGTGAAAAGCTCATTCCATATACACGCCACACTCTGTGAAACGCTCATTCCATATACACACCGCACTATGTGAAAAGCTCATTCCATATATACACCACAATCTGTGAAAAGCTCATTCCATATATACACCACACTCTGTGAAAAGCTCATTCCATATATACACCACACTCTGTGAAAAGCTCATTCCATATGCACACCACACTCTGTGAAAAGCTCATTCCATATACACACCACACTCTGTGAAAAGCTCATTCCATATACACACCACACTCTGTGAAAAGCTCATTCCATATACACACCACACTCTGTGTGAAAAGCTCATTCCATAGACACACCTCACTCTGTGAAAACTCATTCCATATACATACCGCACTCTGTGTGAAAAGCTCATTCCATATACACACCACACTCTGTGAAATGCTCAGTCCATATATACACCACACTCTGTGAAAAGCTCATTCCATATACACACCACACTCTGTGAAAAGCTCATTCCATAGACACACCTCTCTCTGTGAAAAGCTCTTTCCATATACACACCACACCCTGTGTGAAAAGCTCATTCCATATACACACCTCACTCTGTGAAAAGCTCATTACATATACACACCACATTCTTGTGAAAAGCTCATTCCATATACACACCACACACTGTGAAAAGCTCATTCCATATACACACCACACTCTGTGAAAAGCTCATTCCATATACATAACACACTCTGTGTGAAAAGCTCATTCCATATACACACCTCACTCTGTGAAAAGCACATTCCATATACACACCACACACTGTGAAAAGCTCATTCCATATACACACCACTCTCTGTGAAAAGCTCATTCCATATACACACCACATTCTTGTGAAAAGCTCATTCCATATACACACCACACTCTGTGAAATGCTCAGTCCATATATACACCACACTCTGTGAAAAGCTCATTCCATATGCACGCCACACTCTGTGAAACGCTCATTCCATATACACACCGCACTCTGTGAAAAGCTCATTCCATATATACACCACACTCTGTGAAAAGCTCATTCCATATATACACCACACTCTGTGAAAAGCTCATTCCATATATACACCACACTCTGTGAAAAGCTCATTCCATATGCACACCACACTCTGTGAAAAGCTCATTCCATATACACACCACAATCTCTGAAAAACTCATTCCATATACACACCACAGTCTTTGAAAAATCATTCCATATATACACCACACTCTGCGAAAAGCTAACTCCATATACACACCACACTCTGTGTGTAAAGCTCATTCATAGACACACCTCACTCTGTGAAAAGCTCATTCCATATACACACCACACTCTGTGAAAAGCTCATTACATATACACACCACACTCTGTGAAAAGCTCATTCCATATACACACCACACTCTGTGTGAAAAGCTCATTCCATATACACTCCACACTCTGTGTGAAAAGCTCATTCCATATACACACCACATTCTTGTGAAAAGCTCATTCCATATACACACCACACACTGTGAAAAGCTCATTCCATATACACACCACTCTCTGTGAAAAGCTCATTCCATATACATAACACACTCTGTGTGAAAAGCTCATTCCATATACACACCTCACTCTGTGAAAAGCACATTCCATATACACACCACACTCTGTGAAAAGCTCATTCCATATACACACCACACTCTGTGAAAATTCATTCCATATACAAACCACACTCTGTGAAAACTCATTCCATATACACACCACATTCTTGTGAAAAGCTCATTCCATATACACACCACACTCTGTGAAAAGCTCATTCCATATACACACCACACTCTGTGAAAAGCTCATTCCATATACACACCACACTCTGTGTGAAAAGCTCATTCCATAGACACACCTCACTCTGTGAAAAGCACATTCCATTTTCACACCTCACTCTGTGAAAAGCTCATTCCATATACACACCACACTCTGTGAATAGCTCATTCCATATACACACCACACTGTGAAAACTCATTCCATATACACACCACACTCAGTGAAAAGATCATTCCATATACACACCACACTCTGTGAAATCTCATTCCATATACACACCACACTCTGTGAATTGCTCATTCCATATACACACCACACTCTGAGAAAAGCAAATTCCATATACACACCACACTCTGTGAAAAGCTCATTCCATATACACACCACACTCTGTGTGAAAAGCTCATTCCATAGACACACCACACTCTGTGAAAACTCATTCCATATACACACCACAGTCTGTGAAAACTCATTCCATATATACACCACACTCTCTGAAAAGCTCATTCAATATACACACCACACTCTGTGAAAAGCTCATTCCATATACACACCACACACTCTGAAAAACTCATTCCATATACACACCACAGTCTGTGAAAACTCATTCCATATATACACCACACTCTGTGTGAAAAGCCCATTCCATATACACACCACACTCTGTGAAAATTCATTCCATATACAAACCACACTCTGTGAAAACTCATTCCATATACACACCACATTCTTGTGAAAAGCTCATTCCATATACACACCACACTCTGTGAAAAGCTCATTCCATATACACACCACACTCTGTGAAAAGCTCATTCCATATACACACCACACTTTGTGTGAAAAGCTCATTCCATAGACACACCTCACTCTGTGAAAAGCACATTCCATTTTCACACCTCACTCTGTGAAAAGCTCATTCCATATACACACCACACTCTGTGTGAAAAGCTCATTCCATATATACACCACAATCTGTGTGAAAAGCCCATTCCATATACACACCACACTCTGTGAAAACTCATTCCATATACAAACCACACTCTGTGAAAACTCATTCCATATACACACCACATTCTTGTGAAAAGCTCATTCCATATACACACCACACTCTGTGAAAAGCTCATTCCATATAAACACCACACTCTGTGAAAAGCTTATTCCATATACACACCACACTCTGTGTGAAAAGCTCATTCCATATACACACCACACTCTGTGTGAAAAGCTCATTCCATATACACACCACACTCTGTGAAATGCTCAGTCCATATATACACCACACTCTGTGAAAAGCTCATTCCATATGCACACCACACTCTGTGAAACGCTCATTCCATATACACACCGCACTCTGTGAAAAGCTCATTCCATATAAACACCACACTCTCTGAAAAACTCATTCCATATACACACCACAGTCTTTGAAAAATCATTCCATATATACACCACACTCTGTGAAAATCTCATTCCATATATACACCACACTCTCTGAAAAGCTCATTCCATTTACACACCACACTCTGTGAAAAGCTCATTCCATATATACACCACACTCTCTGAAAAACTCATTCCATATACACACCACAGTCTGTGAAAACTCATTCCATATATACACCACACTCTGTGTGAAAAGCCCATTCCATATACATACCACACTCTGTGAAAACTCATTCCATATACACACTACACATTTGTGAAAAACTCATTGCATATACACACCACACTCTGTGAAAACTCATTCCATATACACACCACACTCTTGTGAAAAGCTCATTCCATATACACACCACACTCTGTGTGAAAAGCTCATTCCATATACACACCACACTCTGTGAATAGCTCATTCCATATACACACCACACTCTGTGAAAAGCTCATTCCATATACACACCACACTCTGAGAAAAGCAAATTCCATATACACACCACACTCTGTGAAAAGCTCATTCCATATACACACCACACTCTGTGTGAAAAGCTCATTCCATAGACACACCACACTCTGTGAAAAGCTCATTCCATATACACACCACACTCTGTGAAAAGCTCATTCCATATACACACCACACTCTGTGTGAAAAGCTCATTCCATAGACACACCTCACTCTGTGAAAAGCACATTCCATTTTCACACCTCACTCTGTGAAAAGCTCATTCCATATACACACCACACTCTGTGAAAACTCATTCCATATACACACCACACTCTGTGAATAGCTCATTCCATATACACCACACTGTGAAAACTCATTCCATATACACACCACACTCAGTGAAAAGATCATTCCATATACACACCACACTCTGTGTGAAAAGCCCATTCCATATACACACCACACTCTGTGAAAACTCATTCCATATACAAACCACACTCTGTGAAAACTCATTCCATATACACACCACATTCTTGTGAAAAGCTCATTCCATATACACACCACACTCTGTGAAAAGCTCATTCCATATACACACCACACTCTGTGTGAAAAGCTCATTCCATATACACACCACACTCTGTGAAATGCTCAGTCCATATATACACCACACTCTGTGAAAAGCTCATTCCATATGCACACCACACTCTGTGAAACGCTCATTCCATATACACACCGCACTCTGTGAAAAGCTCATTCCATATAAACACCACACTCTCTGAAAAACTCATTCCATATACACACCACAGTCTTTGAAAAATCATTCCATATATACACCACACTCTGTGAAAAGCTCATTCCATATATACACCACACTCTCTGAAAAGCTCATTCCATTTACACACCACACTCTGTGAAAAGCTCATTCCATATATACACCACACTCTCTGAAAAACTCATTCCATATACACACCACAGTCTGTGAAAACTCATTCCATATATACACCACACTCTGTGTGAAATGCTCATTCCATATACACACCACACTCTGTGAATAGCTCATTCCATATACACACCACACTGTGAAAACTCATTCCATATACACACCACACTCTGTGAAAAGATCATTCCATATACACACCACACTCTGTGAAATCTCATTCCATATACACACCACACTCTGTGAATTGCTCATTCCATATACACACCACACTCTGTGAAAAGCTCATTCCATATACACACCACACTCTGTGAAAAGCTCATTCCATATACACACCACACTCTGAGAAAAGCAAATTCCATATACACACCACACTCTGTGAAAAGCTCATTCCATATACACACCACACTCTGTGTGAAAAGCTCATTCCATATACACACCACAGTCTGTGAAAACTCATTCCATATATACACCACACTCTCTGAAAAGCTCATTCAATATACACACCACACTCTGTGAAAAGCTCATTCCATATACACACCACACACTCTGAAAAACTCATTCCATATACACACCACAGTCTGTGAAAACTCATTCCATATATACACCACACTCTGTGTGAAAAGCCCATTCCATATACACACCACACTCTGTGAAAATTCATTCCATATACAAACCACACTCTGTGAAAACTCATTCCATATACACACCACATTCTTGTGAAAAGCTCATTCCATATACACACCACACTCTGTGAAAAGCTCATTCCATATACACACCACACTCTGTGAAAAGCTCATTCCATATACACACCACACTCTGTGTGAAAAGCTCATTCCATAGACACACCTCACTCTGTGAAAAGCACATTCCATTTTCACACCTCACTCTGTGAAAAGCTCATTCCATATACACACCACACTCTGTGTGAAAAGCTCATTCCATATACACACCACACTCTGTGAAAAGCTCATTCCATATAAACACCACACTCTGTGAAAAGCTTATTCCATATACACACCACACTCTGTGTGAAAAGCTCATTCCATATACACACCACACTCTGTGTGAAAAGCTCATTCCATATACACACCACACTCTGTGAAATGCTCAGTCCATATATACACCACACTCTGTGAAAAGCTCATTCCATATACACACCACACTCTGTGTGAAAAGCTCATTCCATATACACACCACACTCTGTGTGAAAAGCTCATTCCATATACACACCACACTCTGTGAAATGCTCAGTCCATATATACACCACACTCTGTGAAAAGCTCATTCCATATGCACACCACACTCTGTGAAACGCTCATTCCATATACACACCGCACTCTGTGAAAAGCTCATTCCATATAAACACCACACTCTCTGAAAAACTCATTCCATATACACACCACAGTCTTTGAAAAATCATTCCATATATACACCACACTCTGTGAAAAGCTCATTCCATATATACACCACACTCTCTGAAAAGCTCATTCCATCTACACACCACACTCTGTGAAAAGCTCATTCCATATATACACCACACTCTCTGAAAAACTCATTCCATATACACACCACAGTCTGTGAAAACTCATTCCATATATACACCACACTCTGTGTGAAAAGCCCATTCCATATACATACCACACTCTGTGAAAACTCATTCCATATACACACTACACATTTGTGAAAAACTCATTGCATATACACACCACACTCTGTGAAAACTCATTCCATATACACACCACACTCTTGTGAAAAGCTCATTCCATATACACACCACACTCTGTGTGAAAAGCTCATTCCATATACACACCACACTCTGTGAATAGCTCATTCCATATACACACCACACTCTGTGAAAAGCTCATTCCATATACACACCACACTCTGTGTGAAAAGCTCATTCCATAGACACACCACACTCTGTGCGAAAAGCTCAGTCCATATACACACCACACTCTGTGAAAGGCTCATTCCATATACACACCACACACTGTGTGAAAAGCTCATTCCATATACACACCACACTCTGTGAAATGCTCATTGCATAAACGCACCACACTCTGTGAAAAGCTCATTCCATATACACACCACACTCTGTGTGAAAAGCTCATTCCATATACACACCACACACTCTGTGAAAACTCATTCCATATACACACCACACTCTGTGTGAAAAGCTCATTCCATATACACACCACACTCTGTGTGAAAAGCTCATTCCATATACACACCACACTCTGTGAAATGCTCAGTCCATATATATACCACACTCTGTGAAACGCTCATTCCATATACACACCGCACTATGTGAAAAGCTCATTCCATATATACACCACACTCTGTGAAAAGCTCATTCCATATATACACCACACTCTGTGAAAAGCTCATTCCATATATACACCACACTCTGTGAAAAGCTCATTCCATATGCACACCACACTCTGTGAAAAGCTCATTCCATATACACACCACACTCTCTGAAAAACTCATTCCATATACACACCACAGTCATTGAAAAATCATTCCATATATACACCACACTCTGTGTGAAAAGCCCATTCCATATACACACCACACTCTGTGAAAACTCATTCCATATACACACCACACATTTGTGAAAAACTCATTGCATATACACACCACACTCTGTGAAAACTCATTCCATATACACACCACACTCTGTGAAAACTCATTCCATATACACACCACACTCTTGTGAAAAGCTCATTCCATATACACACCACACTCTGTGTGAAAAGCTCATTCCATATACACACCACACTCTGTGAATAGCTCATTCCATATACACACCACACTCTGCGAAAAGCTAACTCCATATACACACCACACTCTGTGTGTAAAGCTCATTCATAGACACACCTCACTCTGTGAAAAGCTCATTCCATATACACACCACACTCTGTGAAAAGCTCATTACATATACACAGCACACTCTGTGAAAAGCTCATTCCATATACACACCACACTCTGTGTGAAAAGCTCATTCCATATACACACCACACTCTGTGTGAAAAGCTCATTCCATATACACACCACATTCTTGTGAAAAGCTCATTCCATATACACACCACACACTGTGAAAAGCTCATTCCATATACACACCACACTCTGTGAAAAGCTCATTCCATATACATAACACACTCTGTGTTAAAAGCTCATTCCATATACACACATCACTCTGTGAAAAGCACATTCCATATACACACCACACTCTGTGAAAAGCTCATTCCATATACACACCACACTCTGTGAAAACTCATTCCATATACACACCACACTCTGTGTGAAAAGCTCATTCCATAGACACACCTCACTCTGTGAAAAGCACATTCCATTTTCACACCTCACTCTGTGAAAAGCTCATTCCATATACACACCACACTCTGTGTGAAAAGCTCATTCCATATATACACCACACTCTGTGTGAAAAGCCCATTCCATATACACACCACACTCTGTGAAAACTCATTCCATATACAAACCACACTCTGTGAAAACTCATTCCATATACACACCACATTCTTGTGAAAAGCTCATTCCATATACACACCACACTCTGTGAAAAGCTCATTCCATATAAACACCACACTCTGTGAAAATCTTATTCCATATACACACCACACTCTGTGTGAAAAGCTCATTCCATATACACACCACACTCTGTGTGAAAAGCTCATTCCATATACACACCACACTCTGTGAAATGCTCAGTCCATATATACACCACACTCTGTGAAAAGCTCATTCCATATGCACACCACACTCTGTGAAACGCTCATTCCATATACACACCGAACTCTGTGAAAAGCTCATTCCATATACACACCACACTCTCTGAAAAACTCATTCCATATACACACCACAGTCTTTGAAAAATCATTCCATATATACACCACACTCTGTGAAAAGCTCATTCCATATATACACCACACTCTCTGAAAAGCTCATTCCATCTACACACCACACTCTGTGAAAAGCTCATTCCATATATACACCACACTCTCTGAAAAACTCATTCCATATACACACCACAGTCTGTGAAAACTCATTCCATATATACACCACACTCTGTGTGAAAAGCCCATTCCATATACATACCACACTCTGTGAAAACTCATTCCATATACACACTACACATTTGTGAAAAACTCATTGCATATACACACCACACTCTGTGAAAACTCATTCCATATACACACCACACTCTTGTGAAAAGCTCATTCCATATACACACCACACTCTGTGTGAAAAGCTCATTCCATATACACACCACACTCTGTGAATAGCTCATTCCATATACACACCACACTCTGTGAAAAGCTCATTCCATATACACACCACACTCTGTGTGAAAAGCTCATTCCATAGACACACCACACTCTGTGCGAAAAGCTCAGTCCATATACACACCACACTCTGTGAAAGGCTCATTCCATATACACACCACACACTGTGTGAAAAGCTCATTCCATATACACGCCACACTCTGTGAAACGCTCATTCCATATACACACCGCACTATGTGAAAAGCTCATTCCATATATACACCACAATCTGTGAAAAGCTCATTCCATATATACACCACACTCTGTGAAAAGCTCATTCCATATATACACCACACTCTGTGAAAAGCTCATTCCATATGCACACCACACTCTGTGAAAAGCTCATTCCATATACACACCACACTCTGTGAAAAGCTCATTCCATATACACACCACACTCTGTGAAAAGCTCATTCCATATACACACCACACTCTGTGTGAAAAGCTCATTCCATAGACACACCTCACTCTGTGAAAACTCATTCCATATACATACCGCACTCTGTGTGAAAAGCTCATTCCATATACACACCACACTCTGTGAAATGCTCAGTCCATATATACACCACACTCTGTGAAAAGCTCATTCCATATACACACCACACTCTGTGAAAAGCTCATTCCATAGACACACCTCTCTCTGTGAAAAGCTCTTTCCATATACACACCACACCCTGTGTGAAAAGCTCATTCCATATACACACCTCACTCTGTGAAAAGCTCATTACATATACACACCACATTCTTGTGAAAAGCTCATTCCATATACACACCACACACTGTGAAAAGCTCATTCCATATACACACCACACTCTGTGAAAAGCTCATTCCATATACATAACACACTCTGTGTGAAAAGCTCATTCCATATACACACCTCACTCTGTGAAAAGCACATTCCATATACACACCACACACTGTGAAAAGCTCATTCCATATACACACCACTCTCTGTGAAAAGCTCATTCCATATACACACCACATTCTTGTGAAAAGCTCATTCCATATACACACCACACTCTGTGAAATGCTCAGTCCATATATACACCACACTCTGTGAAAAGCTCATTCCATATGCACGCCACACTCTGTGAAACGCTCATTCCATATACACACCGCACTCTGTGAAAAGCTCATTCCATATATACACCACACTCTGTGAAAAGCTCATTCCATATATACACCACACTCTGTGAAAAGCTCATTCCATATATACACCACACTCTGTGAAAAGCTCATTCCATATGCACACCACACTCTGTGAAAAGCTCATTCCATATACACACCACAATCTCTGAAAAACTCATTCCATATACACACCACAGTCTTTGAAAAATCATTCCATATATACACCACACTCTGCGAAAAGCTAACTCCATATACACACCACACTCTGTGTGTAAAGCTCATTCATAGACACACCTCACTCTGTGAAAAGCTCATTCCATATACACACCACACTCTGTGAAAAGCTCATTACATATACACACCACACTCTGTGAAAAGCTCATTCCATATACACACCACACTCTGTGTGAAAAGCTCATTCCATATACACTCCACACTCTGTGTGAAAAGCTCATTCCATATACACACCACATTCTTGTGAAAAGCTCATTCCATATACACACCACACACTGTGAAAAGCTCATTCCATATACACACCACTCTCTGTGAAAAGCTCATTCCATATACATAACACACTCTGTGTGAAAAGCTCATTCCATATACACACCTCACTCTGTGAAAAGCACATTCCATATACACACCACACTCTGTGAAAAGCTCATTCCATATACACACCACACTCTGTGAAAATTCATTCCATATACAAACCACACTCTGTGAAAACTCATTCCATATACACACCACATTCTTGTGAAAAGCTCATTCCATATACACACCACACTCTGTGAAAAGCTCATTCCATATACACACCACACTCTGTGAAAAGCTCATTCCATATACACACCACACTCTGTGTGAAAAGCTCATTCCATAGACACACCTCACTCTGTGAAAAGCACATTCCATTTTCACACCTCACTCTGTGAAAAGCTCATTCCATATACACACCACACTCTGTGAATAGCTCATTCCATATACACACCACACTGTGAAAACTCATTCCATATACACACCACACTCAGTGAAAAGATCATTCCATATACACACCACACTCTGTGAAATCTCATTCCATATACACACCACACTCTGTGAATTGCTCATTCCATATACACACCACACTCTGAGAAAAGCAAATTCCATATACACACCACACTCTGTGAAAAGCTCATTCCATATACACACCACACTCTGTGTGAAAAGCTCATTCCATAGACACACCACACTCTGTGAAAACTCATTCCATATACACACCACAGTCTGTGAAAACTCATTCCATATATACACCACACTCTCTGAAAAGCTCATTCAATATACACACCACACTCTGTGAAAAGCTCATTCCATATACACACCACACACTCTGAAAAACTCATTCCATATACACACCACAGTCTGTGAAAACTCATTCCATATATACACCACACTCTGTGTGAAAAGCCCATTCCATATACACACCACACTCTGTGAAAATTCATTCCATATACAAACCACACTCTGTGAAAACTCATTCCATATACACACCACATTCTTGTGAAAAGCTCATTCCATATACACACCACACTCTGTGAAAAGCTCATTCCATATACACACCACACTCTGTGAAAAGCTCATTCCATATACACACCACACTTTGTGTGAAAAGCTCATTCCATAGACACACCTCACTCTGTGAAAAGCACATTCCATTTTCACACCTCACTCTGTGAAAAGCTCATTCCATATACACACCACACTCTGTGTGAAAAGCTCATTCCATATATACACCACAATCTGTGTGAAAAGCCCATTCCATATACACACCACACTCTGTGAAAACTCATTCCATATACAAACCACACTCTGTGAAAACTCATTCCATATACACACCACATTCTTGTGAAAAGCTCATTCCATATACACACCACACTCTGTGAAAAGCTCATTCCATATAAACACCACACTCTGTGAAAAGCTTATTCCATATACACACCACACTCTGTGTGAAAAGCTCATTCCATATACACACCACACTCTGTGTGAAAAGCTCATTCCATATACACACCACACTCTGTGAAATGCTCAGTCCATATATACACCACACTCTGTGAAAAGCTCATTCCATATGCACACCACACTCTGTGAAACGCTCATTCCATATACACACCGCACTCTGTGAAAAGCTCATTCCATATAAACACCACACTCTCTGAAAAACTCATTCCATATACACACCACAGTCTTTGAAAAATCATTCCATATATACACCACACTCTGTGAAAATCTCATTCCATATATACACCACACTCTCTGAAAAGCTCATTCCATTTACACACCACACTCTGTGAAAAGCTCATTCCATATATACACCACACTCTCTGAAAAACTCATTCCATATACACACCACAGTCTGTGAAAACTCATTCCATATATACACCACACTCTGTGTGAAAAGCCCATTCCATATACATACCACACTCTGTGAAAACTCATTCCATATACACACTACACATTTGTGAAAAACTCATTGCATATACACACCACACTCTGTGAAAACTCATTCCATATACACACCACACTCTTGTGAAAAGCTCATTCCATATACACACCACACTCTGTGTGAAAAGCTCATTCCATATACACACCACACTCTGTGAATAGCTCATTCCATATACACACCACACTCTGTGAAAAGCTCATTCCATATACACACCACACTCTGAGAAAAGCAAATTCCATATACACACCACACTCTGTGAAAAGCTCATTCCATATACACACCACACTCTGTGTGAAAAGCTCATTCCATAGACACACCACACTCTGTGAAAAGCTCATTCCATATACACACCACACTCTGTGAAAAGCTCATTCAATATACACACCACTCTCTGTGAAAAGCTCATTCCATATACACACCACACACTCTGAAAAACTCATTCCATATACACACCACAGTCTGTGAAAACTCATTCCATATATACACCACACTCTGTGTGAAAAGCCCATTCCATATACACACCACACTCTGTGAAAATTCATTCCATATACAAACCACACTCTGTGAAAACTCATTCCATATACACACCACATTCTTGTGAAAAGCTCATTCCATATACACACCACACTCTGTGAAAAGCTCATTCCATATACACACCACACTCTGTGAAAAGCTCATTCCATATACACACCACACTCTGTGTGAAAAGCTCATTCCATAGACACACCTCACTCTGTGAAAAGCACATTCCATTTTCACACCTCACTCTGTGAAAAGCTCATTCCATATACACACCACACTCTGTGTGAAAAGCTCATTCCATATATACACCACACTCTGTGTGAAAAGCCCATTCCATATACACACCACACTCTGTGAAAACTCATTCCATATACAAACCACACTCTGTGAAAACTCATTCCATATACACACCACATTCTTGTGAAAAGCTCATTCCATATACACACCACACTCTGTGAAAAGCTTATTCCATATACACACCACACTCTGTGTGAAAAGCTCATTCCATATACACACCACACTCTGTGTGAAAAGCTCATTCCATATACACACCACACTCTGTGAAATGCTCAGTCCATATATACACCACACTCTGTGAAAAGCTCATTCCATATGCACACCACACTCTGTGAAACGCTCATTCCATATACACACCGCACTCTGTGAAAAGCTCATTCCATATAAACACCACACTCTCTGAAAAACTCATTCCATATACACACCACAGTCTTTGAAAAATCATTCCATATATACACCACACTCTGTGAAAAGCTCATTCCATATATACACCACACTCTCTGAAAAGCTCATTCCATCTACACACCACACTCTGTGAAAAGCTCATTCCATATATACACCACACTCTCTGAAAAACTCATTCCATATACACACCACAGTCTGTGAAAACTCATTCCATATATACACCACACTCTGTGTGAAAAGCCCATTCCATATACATACCACACTCTGTGAAAACTCATTCCATATACACACTACACATTTGTGAAAAACTCATTGCATATACACACCACACTCTGTGAAAACTCATTCCATATACACACCACACTCTTGTGAAAAGCTCATTCCATATACACACCACACTCTGTGTGAAAAGCTCATTCCATATACACACCACACTCTGTGAATAGCTCATTCCATATACACACCACACTCTGTGAAAAGCTCATTCCATATACACACTGTGTGAAAAGCTCATTCCATAGACACACCACACTCTGTGCGAAAAGCTCAGTCCATATACACACCACACTCTGTGAAAGGCTCATTCCATATACACACCACACACTGTGTGAAAAGCTCATTCCATATACACACCACACTCTGTGAAATGCTCATTGCATAAACGCACCACACTCTGTGAAAAGCTCATTCCATATACACACCACACTCTGTGTGAAAAGCTCATTCCATATACACACCACACACTCTGTGAAAACTCATTCCATATACACACCACACTCTGTGTGAAAAGCTCATTCCATATACACACCACACTCTGTGTGAAAAGCTCATTCCATATACACACCACACTCTGTGAAATGCTCAGTCCATATATACACCACACTCTGTGAAAAGCTCATTCCATATGCACGCCACACTCTGTGAAACGCTCATTCCATATACACACCGCACTATGTGAAAAGCTCATTCCATATATACACCACACTCTGTGAAAAGCTCATTCCATATATACACCACACTCTGTGAAAAGCTCATTCCATATATACACCACACTCTGTGAAAAGCTCATTCCATATGCACACCACACTCTGTGAAAAGCTCATTCCATATACACACCACACTCTCTGAAAAACTGATTCCATATACACACCACAGTCATTGAAAAATCATTCCATATATACACCACACTCTGTGTGAAAAGCCCATTCCATATACACACCACACTCTGTGAAAACTCATTCCATATACACACCACACATTTGTGAAAAACTCATTGCATATACACACCACACTCTGTGAAAACTCATTCCATATACACACCACACTCTGTGAAAACTCATTCCATATACACACCACACTCTTGTGAAAAGCTCATTCCATATACACACCACACTCTGTGTGAAAAGCTCATTCCATATACACACCACACTCTGTGAATAGCTCATTCCATATACACACCACACTCTGCGAAAAGCTAACTCCATATACACACCACACTCTGTGTGTAAAGCTCATTCATAGACACACCTCACTCTGTGAAAAGCTCATTCCATATACACACCACACTCTGTGAAAAGCTCATTACATATACACAGCACACTCTGTGAAAAGCTCATTGCATATACACACCACACTCTGTGTGAAAAGCTCATTCCATATACACACCACACTCTGTGTGAAAAGCTCATTCCATATACACACCACATTCTTGTGAAAAGCTCATTCCATATACACACCACACACTGTGAAAAGCTCATTCCATATACACACCACACTCTGTGAAAAGCTCATTCCATATACATAACACACTCTGTGTTAAAAGCTCATTCCATATACACACATCACTCTGTGAAAAGCACATTCCATATACACACCACACTCTGTGAAAAGCTCATTCCATATACACACCACACTCTGTGAAAACTCATTCCATATACACACCACACTCTGTGTGAAAAGCTCATTCCATAGACACACCTCACTCTGTGAAAAGCACATTCCATTTTCACACCTCACTCTGTGAAAAGCTCATTCCATATACACACCACACTCTGTGTGAAAAGCTCATTCCATATATACACCACACTCTGTGTGAAAAGCCCATTCCATATACACACCACACTCTGTGAAAACTCATTCCATATACAAACCACACTCTGTGAAAACTCATTCCATATACACACCACATTCTTGTGAAAAGCTCATTCCATATACACACCACACTCTGTGAAAAGCTCATTCCATATAAACACCACACTCTGTGAAAATCTTATTCCATATACACACCACACTCTGTGTGAAAAGCTCATTCCATATACACACCACACTCTGTGTGAAAAGCTCATTCCATATACACACCACACTCTGTGAAATGCTCAGTCCATATATACACCACACTCTGTGAAAAGCTCATTCCATATGCACACCACACTCTGTGAAACGCTCATTCCATATACACACCGAACTCTGTGAAAAGCTCATTCCATATACACACCACACTCTCTGAAAAACTCATTCCATATACACACCACAGTCTTTGAAAAATCATTCCATATATACACCACACTCTGTGAAAAGCTCATTCCATATATACACCACACTCTCTGAAAAGCTCATTCCATCTACACACCACACTCTGTGAAAAGCTCATTCCATATATACACCACACTCTCTGAAAAACTCATTCCATATACACACCACAGTCTGTGAAAACTCATTCCATATATACACCACACTCTGTGTGAAAAGCCCATTCCATATACATACCACACTCTGTGAAAACTCATTCCATATACACACTACACATTTGTGAAAAACTCATTGCATATACACACCACACTCTGTGAAAACTCATTCCATATACACACCACACTCTTGTGAAAAGCTCATTCCATATACACACCACACTCTGTGTGAAAAGCTCATTCCATATACACACCACACTCTGTGAATAGCTCATTCCATATACACACCACACTCTGTGAAAAGCTCATTCCATATACACACCACACTCTGTGTGAAAAGCTCATTCCATAGACACACCACACTCTGTGCGAAAAGCTCAGTCCATATACACACCACACTCTGTGAAAGGCTCATTCCATATACACACCACACACTGTGTGAAAAGCTCATTCCATATACACGCCACACTCTGTGAAACGCTCATTCCATATACACACCGCACTATGTGAAAAGCTCATTCCATATATACACCACAATCTGTGAAAAGCTCATTCCATATATACACCACACTCTGTGAAAAGCTCATTCCATATATACACCACACTCTGTGAAAAGCTCATTCCATATGCACACCACACTCTGTGAAAAGCTCATTCCATATACACACCACACTCTCTGAAAAACTCATTCCATATACACACCACAGTCGTTGAAAAATCATTCCATATATACACCACACTCTGTGTGAAAAGCCCATTCCATATACACACCACACTCTGTGAAAACTCATTCCATATACACACCACACATTTGTGAAAAACTCATTGCATATACACACCACACTCTGTGAAAACTCATTCCATATACACACCACACTCTGTGAATAGCTCATTCCATATACACACCACACTCTGCGAAAAGCTAACTCCATATACACACCACACTCTGTATGAAAAGCTCATTCCATAGACACACCACACTCTGTGCGAAAAGCTCAGTCCATATACACACCACACTCTGTGAAAGGCTCATTCCATATGCACACCACACTCTGTGAAACGCTCATTCCATATACACACCGCACTCTGTGAAAAGCTCATTCCATATAAACACCACACTCTCTGAAAAACTCATTCCATATACACACCACAGTCTTTGAAAAATCATTCCATATATACACCACACTCTGTGAAAAGCTCATTCCATATATACACCACACTCTCTGAAAAGCTCATTCCATCTACACACCACACTCTGTGAAAAGCTCATTCCATATATACACCACACTCTCTGAAAAACTCATTCCATATACACACCACAGTCTGTGAAAACTCATTCCATATATACACCACACTCTGTGTGAAAAGCCCATTCCATATACATACCACACTCTGTGAAAACTCATTCCATATACACACTACACATTTGTGAAAAACTCATTGCATATACACACCACACTCTGTGAAAACTCATTCCATATACACACCACACTCTTGTGAAAAGCTCATTCCATATACACACCACACTCTGTGTGAAAAGCTCATTCCATAGACACACCACACTCTGTGCGAAAAGCTCAGTCCATATACACACCACACTCTGTGAAATGCTCATTGCATAAACGCACCACACTCTGTGAAAAGCTCATTCCATATACACACCACACTCTGTGTGAAAAGCTCATTCCATATACACACCACACACTCTGTGAAAACTCATTCCATATACACACCACACTCTGTGTGAAAAGCTCATTCCATATACACACCACACTCTGTGAAATGCTCAGTCCATATATACACCACACTCTGTGAAAAGCTCATTCCATATGCACGCCACACTCTGTGAAACGCTCATTCCATATACACACCGCACTATGTGAAAAGCTCATTCCATATATACACCACACTCTGTGAAAAGCTCATTCCATATATACACCACACTCTGTGAAAAGCTCATTCCATATATACACCACACTCTGTGAAAAGCTCATTCCATATGCACACCACACTCTGTGAAAAGCTCATTCCATATACACACCACACTCTCTGAAAAACTCATTCCATATACACACCACAGTCGTTGAAAAATCATTCCATATATACACCACACTCTGTGTGAAAAGCCCATTCCATATACACACCACACTCTGTGAAAACTCATTCCATATACACACCACACATTTGTGAAAAACTCATTGCATATACACACCACACTCTGTGAAAACTCATTCCATATACACACCACACTCTGTGAAAACTCATTCCATATACACACCACACTCTTGTGAAAAGCTCATTCCATATACACACCACACTCTGTGTGAAAAGCTCATTCCATATACACACCACACTCTGTGAATAGCTCATTCCATATACACACCACACTCTGCGAAAAGCTAACTCCATATACACACCACACTCTGTGTGTAAAGCTCATTCATAGACACACCTCACTCTGTGAAAAGCTCATTCCATATACACACCACACTCTGTGAAAAGCTCATTACATATACACAGCACACTCTGTGAAAAGCTCATTCCATATACACACCACACTCTGTGTGAAAAGCTCATTCCATATACACACCACACTCTGTGTGAAAAGCTCATTCCATATACACACCACATTCTTGTGAAAAGCTCATTCCATATACACACCACACATTGTGAAAAGCTCATTCCATATACACACCACACTCTGTGAAAAGCTCATTCCATATACATAACACACTCTGTGTTAAAAGCTCATTCCATATACACACATCACTCTGTGAAAAGCACATTCCATATACACACCACACTCTGTGAAAAGCTCATTCCATATACACACCACACTCTGTGAAAACTCATTCCATATACACACCACACTATGTGAAAAGCTCATTCCATATATACACCACACTCTGTGAAAAGCTCATTCCATATATACACCACACTCTGTGAAAAGCTCATTCCATATATACACCACACTCTGTGAAAAGCTCATTCCATATGCACACCACACTCTGTGAAAAGCTCATTCCATATATACACCACACTCTGTGAAAAGCTCATTCCATATGCACACCACACTCTGTGAAAAGCTCATTCCATATACACACCACACTCTCTGAAAAACTCATTCCATATACACACCACAGTCGTTGAAAAATCATTCCATATATACACCACACTCTGTGTGAAAAGCCCATTCCATATACACACCACACTCTGTGAAAACTCATTCCATATACACACCACACATTTGTGAAAAACTCATTGCATATACACACCACACTCTGTGAAAACTCATTCCATATACACACCACACTCTGTGAAAACTCATTCCATATACACACCACACTCTTGTGAAAAGCTCATTCCATATACACACCACACTCTGTGTGAAAAGCTCATTCCATATACACACCACACTCTGTGAATAGCTCATTCCATATACACACCACACTCTGCGAAAAGCTAACTCCATATACACACCACACTCTGTGTGTAAAGCTCATTCATAGACACACCTCACTCTGTGAAAAGCTCATTCCATATACACACCACACTCTGTGAAAAGCTCATTACATATACACAGCACACTCTGTGAAAAGCTCATTCCATATACACACCACACTCTGTGTGAAAAGCTCATTCCATATACACACCACACTCTGTGTGAAAAGCTCATTCCATATACACACCACATTCTTGTGAAAAGCTCATTCCATATACACACCACACATTGTGAAAAGCTCATTCCATATACACACCACACTCTGTGAAAAGCTCATTCCATATACATAACACACTCTGTGTTAAAAGCTCATTCCATATACACACATCACTCTGTGAAAAGCACATTCCATATACACACCACACTCTGTGAAAAGCTCATTCCATATACACACCACACTCTGTGAAAACTCATTCCATATACACACCACACTCTGTGTGAAAAGCTCATTCCATAGACACACCTCACTCTGTGAAAAGCACATTCCATTTTCACACCTCACTCTGTGAAAAGCTCATTCCATATACACACCACACTCTGTGTGAAAAGCTCATTCCATATATACACCACACTCTGTGTGAAAAGCCCATTCCATATACACACCACACTCTGTGAAAACTCATTCCATATACAAACCACACTCTGTGAAAACTCATTCCATATACACACCACATTCTTGTGAAAAGCTCATTCCATATACACACCACACTCTGTGAAAAGCTCATTCCATATAAACACCACACTCTGTGAAAATCTTATTCCATATACACACCACACTCTGTGTGAAAAGCTCATTCCATATACACACCACACTCTGTGTGAAAAGCTCATTCCATATACACACCACACTCTGTGAAATGCTCAGTCCATATATACACCACACTCTGTGAAAAGCTCATTCCATATGCACACCACACTCTGTGAAACGCTCATTCCATATACACACCGAACTCTGTGAAAAGCTCATTCCATATACACACCACACTCTCTGAAAAACTCATTCCATATACACACCACAGTCTTTGAAAAATCATTCCATATATACACCACACTCTGTGAAAAGCTCATTCCATATATACACCACACTCTCTGAAAAGCTCATTCCATCTACACACCACACTCTGTGAAAAGCTCATTCCATATATACACCACACTCTCTGAAAAACTCATTCCATATACACACCACAGTCTGTGAAAACTCATTCCATATATACACCACACTCTGTGTGAAAAGCCCATTCCATATACATACCACACTCTGTGAAAACTCATTCCATATACACACTACACATTTGTGAAAAACTCATTGCATATACACACCACACTCTGTGAAAACTCATTCCATATACACACCACACTCTTGTGAAAAGCTCATTCCATATACACACCACACTCTGTGTGAAAAGCTCATTCCATATACACACCACACTCTGTGAATAGCTCATTCCATATACACACCACACTCTGTGAAAAGCTCATTCCATATACACACCACACTCTGTGTGAAAAGCTCATTCCATAGACACACCACACTCTGTGCGAAAAGCTCAGTCCATATACACACCACACTCTGTGAAAGGCTCATTCCATATACACACCACACACTGTGTGAAAAGCTCATTCCATATACACGCCACACTCTGTGAAACGCTCATTCCATATACACACCGCACTATGTGAAAAGCTCATTCCATATATACACCACAATCTGTGAAAAGCTCATTCCATATATACACCACACTCTGTGAAAAGCTCATTCCATATATACACCACACTCTGTGAAAAGCTCATTCCATATGCACACCACACTCTGTGAAAAGCTCATTCCATATACACACCACACTCTCTGAAAAACTCATTCCATATACACACCACAGTCGTTGAAAAATCATTCCATATATACACCACACTCTGTGTGAAAAGCCCATTCCATATACACACCACACTCTGTGAAAACTCATTCCATATACACACCACACATTTGTGAAAAACTCATTGCATATACACACCACACTCTGTGAAAACTCATTCCATATACACACCACACTCTTGTGAAAAGCTCATTCCATATACACACCACTCTCTGTGTGAAAAGCTCATTCCATATACACACCACACTCTGTGAATAGCTCATTCCATATACACACCACACTCTGCGAAAAGCTAACTCCATATACACACCACACTCTGTGTGAAAAGCTCATTCCATAGACACACCACACTCTGTGCGAAAAGCTCAGTCCATATACACACCACACTCTGTGAAAGGCTCATTCCATATGCACACCACACTCTGTGAAACGCTCATTCCATATACACACCGCACTCTGTGAAAAGCTCATTCCATATAAACACCACACTCTCTGAAAAACTCATTCCATATACACACCACAGTCTTTGAAAAATCATTCCATATATACACCACACTCTGTGAAAAGCTCATTCCATATATACACCACACTCTCTGAAAAGCTCATTCCATCTACACACCACACTCTGTGAAAAGCTCATTCCATATATACACCACACTCTCTGAAAAACTCATTCCATATACACACCACAGTCTGTGAAAACTCATTCCATATATACACCACACTCTGTGTGAGAAGCCCATTCCATATACATACCACACTCTGTGAAAACTCATTCCATATACACACTACACATTTGTGAAAAACTCATTGCATATACACACCACACTCTGTGAAAACTCATTCCATATACACACCACACTCTTGTGAAAAGCTCATTCCATATACACACCACACTCTGTGTGAAAAGCTCATTCCATAGACACACCACACTCTGTGCGAAAAGCTCAGTCCATATACACACCACACTCTGTGAAATGCTCATTGCATAAACGCACCACACTCTGTGAAAAGCTCATTCCATATACACACCACACTCTGTGTGAAAAGCTCATTCCATATACACACCACACACTCTGTGAAAACTCATTCCATATACACACCACACTCTGTGTGAAAAGCTCATTCCATATACACACCACACTCTGTGAAATGCTCAGTCCATATATACACCACACTCTGTGAAAAGCTCATTCCATATGCACGCCACACTCTGTGAAACGCTCATTCCATATACACACCGCACTATGTGAAAAGCTCATTCCATATATACACCACACTCTGTGAAAAGCTCATTCCATATATACACCACACTCTGTGAAAAGCTCATTCCATATATACACCACACTCTGTGAAAAGCTCATTCCATATGCACACCACACTCTGTGAAAAGCTCATTCCATATACACACCACACTCTCTGAAAAACTCATTCCATATACACACCACAGTCGTTGAAAAATCATTCCATATATACACCACACTCTGTGTGAAAAGCCCATTCCATATACACACCACACTCTGTGAAAACTCATTCCATATACACACCACACATTTGTGAAAAACTCATTGCATATACACACCACACTCTGTGAAAACTCATTCCATATACACACCACACTCTGTGAAAACTCATTCCATATACACACCACACTCTTGTGAAAAGCTCATTCCATATACACACCACACTCTGTGTGAAAAGCTCATTCCATATACACACCACACTCTGTGAATAGCTCATTCCATATACACACCACACTCTGCGAAAAGCTAACTCCATATACACACCACACTCTGTGTGTAAAGCTCATTCATAGACACACCTCACTCTGTGAAAAGCTCATTCCATATACACACCACACTCTGTGAAAAGCTCATTACATATACACAGCACACTCTGTGAAAAGCTCATTCCATATACACACCACACTCTGTGTGAAAAGCTCATTCCATATACACACCACACTCTGTGTGAAAAGCTCATTCCATATACACACCACATTCTTGTGAAAAGCTCATTCCATATACACACCACACACTGTGAAAAGCTCATTCCATATACACACCACACTCTGTGAAAAGCTCATTCCATATACATAACACACTCTGTGTTAAAAGCTCATTCCATATACACACATCACTCTGTGAAAAGCACATTCCATATACACACCACACTCTGTGAAAAGCTCATTCCATATACACACCACACTCTGTGAAAACTCATTCCATATACACACCACACTCTGTGTGAAAAGCTCATTCCATAGACACACCTCACTCTGTGAAAAGCACATTCCATTTTCACACCTCACTCTGTGAAAAGCTCATTCCATATACACACCACACTCTGTGTGAAAAGCTCATTCCATATATACACCACACTCTGTGTGAAAAGCCCATTCCATATACACACCACACTCTGTGAAAACTCATTCCATATACAAACCACACTCTGTGAAAACTCATTCCATATACACACCACATTCTTGTGAAAAGCTCATTCCATATACACACCACACTCTGTGAAAAGCTCATTCCATATAAACACCACACTCTGTGAAAATCTTATTCCATATACACACCACACTCTGTGTGAAAAGCTCATTCCATATACACACCACACTCTGTGTGAAAAGCTCATTCCATATACACACCACACTCTGTGAAATGCTCAGTCCATATATACACCACACTCTGTGAAAAGCTCATTCCATATGCACACCACACTCTGTGAAACGCTCATTCCATATACACACCGAACTCTGTGAAAAGCTCATTCCATATACACACCACACTCTCTGAAAAACTCATTCCATATACACACCACAGTCTTTGAAAAATCATTCCATATATACACCACACTCTGTGAAAAGCTCATTCCATATATACACCACACTCTCTGAAAAGCTCATTCCATCTACACACCACACTCTGTGAAAAGCTCATTCCATATATACACCACACTCTCTGAAAAACTCATTCCATATACACACCACAGTCTGTGAAAACTCATTCCATATATACACCACACTCTGTGTGAAAAGCCCATTCCATATACATACCACACTCTGTGAAAACTCATTCCATATACACACTACACATTTGTGAAAAACTCATTGCATATACACACCACACTCTGTGAAAACTCATTCCATATACACACCACACTCTTGTGAAAAGCTCATTCCATATACACACCACACTCTGTGTGAAAAGCTCATTCCATATACACACCACACTCTGTGAATAGCTCATTCCATATACACACCACACTCTGTGAAAAGCTCATTCCATATACACACCACACTCTGTGTGAAAAGCTCATTCCATAGACACACCACACTCTGTGCGAAAAGCTCAGTCCATATACACACCACACTCTGTGAAAGGCTCATTCCATATACACACCACACTCTGTGAATTGCTCATTCCATATACACACCACACTCTGAGAAAAGCAAATTCCATATACACACCACACTCTGTGAAAACTCATTCCATATACACACCACACTGTGTGAAAAGCTCATTCCATATACACACCACACACTGTGTGAAAAGCTCATTCCATATACACACCACACTCTGTGAAATGCTCATTGCATAAATGCACCACACTCTGTGAAAAGCTCATTCCATATACACACCACACTCTGTGTGAAAAGCTCATTCCATATACACACCACACTCTGTGAAAAGCTCATTCCATATACACACCACACTCTGTGTGAAAAGCTCATTCCATATACACACCACACTCTGTGTGAAAAGCTCATTCCATATACACACCACACTCTGTGAAAAGCTCATTCCATATACACACCACACTCTCTGAAAAACTCATTCCATATACACACCACAGTCTTTGAAAAATCATTCCATATATACACCACACTCTGTGAATTGCTCATTCCATATACACACCACACTCTGAGAAAAGCAAATTCCATATACACACCTCACTCTGTGAAAAGCACATTCCATATACACACCACACTCTGTGAATAGCTCATTCCATATACACACCACACTGTGAAAACTCATTCCATATACACACCACACTCAGTGAAAAGATCATTCCATATGCACACCACACTCTGAGAAAAGCAAATTCCATATACACACCACACTCTGTGAAAAGCTCATTCCATATACACACCACACTCTGTGTGAAAAGCTCATTCCATAGACACACCACACTCTGTGTGAAAAGCTCATTCCATATACACACCACACTCTGTGAAAACTCATTCCATATACACACTACACATTTGTGAAAAACTCATTGCATATACACACCACACTCTGTGAAAACTCATTCCATATACACACCACACTCTTGTGAAAAGCTCATTCCATATACACACCTCACTCTGTGAAAAGCTCATTACATATACACACCACACTCTGTGAAAACTCATTCCATATACACACCACACTCTGTGAAAAGCTCATTCCATATACACACCTCACTCTGTGTGAAATGCTGATTCCATATACACACCACACTCTGTGAAAATCTCATTCCATATACACACCACACTCTGTGAAAAGCTCATTCCATAGACACACCTCACTCTGTGAAAAGCTCTTTCCATATACACACCACACCCTGTGTGAAAAGCTCATTCCATATACACACCTCACTCTGTGAAAAGCTCATTACATATACACACCACACTGTGTGAAAACTCATTCCATATACACACCACACTCTGTGAATTGCTCATTCTATATACACACCACACTCTGATAAAAGCAAATTCCATATACACACCACTCTCTGTGAAAAGCTCATTCCATATACACACCACACTCTGTGTGAAATGCTCATTCCATATACACACCACACTCTGTGTGAAAAGCTCAGTCCATATACACACCACACTCTGTGAAAAGCTCATTCCATATACACACCACACTCTGTGAAAACTCATTCCATATACAGACCACACTCTGTGAAAAGCTCATTCCATATACACATCACACTCTGTGAAATGCTCATTCCATATACACACCACACTCTGTGAAAAGCTCATTCCATATACACACCTCACTCTGTGTGAAAAGCCCATTCCATATACACACCACACTCTGTGAAAAGCTCATTCCATATACACACCACACTCTGTGAAAAGCTCATTCCATAGACACACCTCACTCTGTGAAAAGCTCTTTCCATATACACACCACACCCTGTGTGAAAAGCTCATTCCATATACACACCTCACTCTGTGAAAAGCTCATTACATATACACACCACACTCTGTGAAAAGCTCATTCCATATACACAGCACACTCTGTGAAAAGCTCATTCCATATGCACACCACACTCTCTGAAAAACTCATTCCATATACACACCACAGTCTGTGAAAACACATTCCATATATACACCACACTCTGTGAAAAGCTCATTCCATATACTCACCACACTCTCTGAAAAACCCATTCCATATACACACCACAGTCTGTGAAAACTCATTCCATATATACACCACACTCTGTGTGAAAAGCCCATTCCGTATACACACCACACTCTGTGAAAACTCATTCCATATACACATCACACTCTGTGAAATGCTCATTTCATATACACACCACACTCTGTGAAAAGCTCATTCCATATGCACACCACACTCTGTGAAATCTCATTCCATATACACACCACACTCTGTATGAAAAGCTCATTCCATATACACACCACACTCTGAAAAGCTCATTCCATATACACACCACACTCTGTGAAAAGCTCATTGCATATACACATCACACTCTGTGTGAAAAGCTCATTCCATATACACACCACATTCTGTGAAAAGCTCATTCCTTATACACACCACACTCTGTGAAAAGCTCATTCCATATACACACCTCACTCTGTGTGAAATGCTGATTCCATATACACACCACACTCTGTGAAAATCTCATTCCATATACACACCACACTCTGTGAAAAGCTCATTCCATAGACACACCTCACTCTGTGAAAAGCTCTTTCCATATACACACCACACCCTGTGTGAAAAGCTCATTCCATATACACACCTCACTCTGTGAAAAGCTCATTACATATACACACCACACTCTGTGAAAACTCATTCCATATACACACCACACTCTGTGAATTGCTCATTCTATATACACACCACACTCTGATAAAAGCAAATTCCATATACACACCACTCTCTGTGAAAAGCTCATTCCATATACACACCACACTCTGTGTGAAATGCTCATTCCATATACACACCACACTCTGTGTGAAAAGCTCAGTCCATATACACACCACACTCTGTGAAAAGCTCATTCCATATGCACACCACACTCTGTGAAATCTCATTCCATATACACACCACACTCTGTATGAAAAGCTCATTCCATATACACACCACACTCTGAAAAGCTCATTCCATATACACACCACACTCTGTGAAAAGCTCATTGCATATACACATCACACTCTGTGTGAAAAGCTCATTCCATATACACACCACATTCTGTGAAAAGCTCATTCCTTATACACACCACACTCTGTATGAAAAGCTCATTCCATATACACACCACACTCTGAAAAGCTCATTCCATATACACACCACATTCTGTGTGAAAAGCTCATTCCATATACACACCACACTGTGTGAAAACTCATTCCATATACACACCACACTCTGTGAAAACTCATTCCATATACACACCACTCCGTGTGAAAACTTATTCCATATACACACCACACTCTGTATGAAAAGCTCACTCCATATACACACCACACTCTGTGAAAAGCTCATTCCATATACACTCCAGAGTCTGTAAAAAGCTCATTCCATATACACACCTCACTCTGTGTGAAATGCTGATTCCATATACACACCACACTCTGTGAAAATCTCATTCCATATACACACCACACTCTGTGTGAAAAGCTCATTCCATATACACACCGCACTCTGTGAAAACTCATTCCATATACACACCACACTCTGTGAAAAGATCATTCCATATACACACCACACTCTGTGAAATCTCATTCCATATACACACCACACTCTGTGAATTGCTCATTCCATATACACACCACACTCTGTGAAAAGCTCATTCCATATACACACCACACTCTGTGTGAAAAGCTCATTCCATAGACACACCTCACTCTGTGAAAACTCATTCCATATACATACCACACTCTGTGTGAAAAGCTCATTCCATATACACACCGCACTCTGTGAAAACTCATTCCATATACACATCACACTCTGTGAAATGCTCATTCCATATACACACCACACTCTGTGAAAAGCTGATTCCATATGCACACCACACTCTGTGAAATCTCATTCCATATACACACCACACTCTGTATGAAAAGATCATTCCATATACACACCACACTCGGAAAAGCTCATTCCATATACACACCACACTCTGTGAAAAGCTCATTGCATATACACATCACACTCTGTGTGAAAAACTCATTCCATATACACACCACACTCTGTGAAAAGCTCATTCCATATACACACCACACTCTGTGTGAAATGCTCATTCCATATACACACCACACTCTGTGTGAAAAGCTCAGTCCATATACACACCACACTCTGTGAAAAGCTCATTCCATATACACACTACACTCTCTGAAAACTCATTCCATATACAGACCACACTCTGTGAAAAGCTCATTCCATATAGACATCACACTCTGTGAAATGCTCATTCCATATACACACCACACTCTGTGAAAAGCTCATTCCATATACACACCTCACTCTGTGTGAAAAGCCCATTCCATATACACACCACACTCTGTGTGAAAAGCTCATTCCATATACACACCAGACTGTTGTGAAAAGCTCATTCCATATACACACCACACTCTGTGAAAACGCATTCCATATACACACCACACTCTGTGAAAAGCTCATTCCATATACACATCACACTCTGTGAAAAGCTCATTCCACATGCACACCACACTCTGTGAAAACTCATTCCATATACACACCACACTTTGTGAAAAGCTCATTCAATATACACACCACACTCTGTGAAAAGCTCATTCCATATACACACCACACTCTGTGAAAAGCTCATTCCATATACACACCATACTCTGTGAAAAGCTCATTGCATATACACACCACACTCTATGTGAAAAGCTCATTCCATATACACACCACACTCTGAAAAGCTCATTCCATATACACACCACATTCTGTGTGAACAGCTCATTCCATATACACACCAAAGTCTGTGAAAAACTCATTCCATATACACACCACACTCTGAAAAGCTCATTCCATATACACACCACATTCTGTGAAAAGCTCATTCCATATACACACCACACTCTGTATGAAAAGCTCATTCCATATACACACCACACTCTGAAAAGCTCATTCCATATACACACCACATTCTGTGTGAAAAGCTCATTCCATATACACACCACACTCGTAAAAGCTCATTCCATATACACACCACATTCTGTAAAAAGCTGATTCCTTATACACACCACACTCTGTATGAAAAGCTCATTCCATATACACACCACACTCTGAAAAGCTCATTCCATATACACACCACATTCTGTGTGAAAAGCTCATTCCATATACACTCCACACTGTGTGAAAACTCATTCCATATACACACCACACTCTGTGAAAACTCATTCCATATACACACCACTCTGTGTGAAAACTCATTCCATATACACACCACACTCTGTATGAAAAGCTCACTCCATATACACACCACACTCTGAATAGCTCATTCCATATACACACCACATTCTGTGTGAAAAGCTCATTCCATATACACACTACACTCTGAAAATCTCATTCCATATACACACCACACTCTGTGAAAACTCATTCCATATACACATCACACTCTGTGAAAAGCTCATTCCATATGCACACCACACTCTGTGAAAACTCATTCCATATACACACCACCCTCTGTGAAATGTTCATTCCATATACACACGACACTCTGTGAAAAGCTCATTCCATATACACACCACACTCTGTGAAAAGCTCATTCCATATACACACCACACTCTGTGAAAAGCTCATTCCATATACACTCCAGAGTCTGTAAAAAGCTCATTCCATATACACACCTCACTCTGTGTGAAATGCTCATTCCATATACACACCACACTCTGTGAAATCTCATTCCATATACACACCACACTCTGTGAATTGCTCATTCCATATACACACCACAGTCTGAGAAAAGCAAATTCCATATACACACCACACTCTGTGACAAGCTCATTCCATATACACACCACACTCTGTGAAAAGCTCATTCCATAGACACACCTCACTGTGTGAAAAGCTCTTTCCATATACACACCACACTCTGTGAAAAGCTCATTCCATATACACACCACATTCTTGTGAAAAGCTCATTCCATATACACACCACATTCTTGTGAAAAGCTCATTCCATATACACACCACATTCTTGTGAAAAGCTCATTCCATATACACACCACACTGTGTGAAAAGCTCATTCCATATACACCCCACACTCTGTGAAAAGCTCATTCCATATATACACCACACTCTCTGAAAAACCCATTCCATATACACACCACAGTCTGTGAAAACTCATTCCATATATACACCACACTCTGTGTGAAAAGCGCATTCCAGATGCACACCACACTCTGTGAAACCTCATTCCATATACACACCACACTCTGTGAAAACTCATTCCATATACACACCACACTCTGTGAAATCTCATTCCATATACACACCACACTCTGTGAATTGCTCATTCCATATACACACCACAGTCTGAGAAAAGCAAATTCCATATACACACCACACTCTGTGACAAGCTCATTACATATACACACCACACTCTGTGAAAACTCATTCCATATACACACCACACTCTGTGAAAAGCTCATTCCATATACACACCACACTCTTGTGAAAAACTCATTCCATATACACACCACACTCTGTGAAAACTCATTCCATATACACACTACACATTTGTGAAAAACTCATTGCATATACACACCACACTCTGTGAAAACTCATTCCATATACACACCACACTCTTGTGAAAAGCTCATTCCATATACACACCTCACTCTGTGAAAAGCTCATTACATATACACACCACACTCTGTGAAAACTCATTCCATATACACACCACACTCTGTGAAAAGCTCATTCCATATACACACCTCACTCTGTGTGAAATGCTGATTCCATATACACACCACACTCTGTGAAAATCTCATTCCATATACACACCACCACCTCTGTGAAAAGCTCATTCCATAGACACACCTCACTCTGTGAAAAGCTCTTTCCATATACACACCACACCCTGTGTGAAAACTCATTCCATATACACACCTCACTCTGTGAAAAGCTCATTACATATACACACCACACTCTGTGAAAACTCATTCCATATACACACCACACTCTGTGAATTGCTCATTCTATATACACACCACACTCTGATAAAAGCAAATTCCATATACACACCACTCTCTGTGAAAAGCTCATTCCATATACACACCACACTCTGTGTGAAATGCTCATTCCATATACACACCACAATCTGTGTGAAAAGCTCAGTCCCATATACACACCACACTCTGTGAAAAGCTCATTCCATATACACACCACACTCTGTGAAAACTCATTCCATATACAGACCACACTCTGTGAAAAGCTCATTCCATATACACATCACACTCTGTGAAATGCTCATTCCATATACACACCACACTCTGTGAAAAGCTCATTCCATATACACACCTCACTCTGTGTGAAAAGCCCATTCCATATACACACCACACTCTGTGAAAAGCTCATTCCATATACACACCACACTCTGTGAAAAGCTCATTCCATAGACACACCTCACTCTGTGAAAAGCTCTTTCCATATACACACCCACACCCTGTGTGAAAAGCTCATTCCATATACACACCTCACTCTGTGAAAAGCTCATTACATATACACACCACACTCTGTGAAAAGCTCATTCCATATACACAGCACACTCTGTGAAAAGCTCATTCCATATGCACACCACACTCTCTGAAAAACTCATTCCATATACACACCACAGTCTGTGAAAACACATTCCATATATACACCACACTCTGTGAAAAGCTCATTCCATATACTCACCACACTCTCTGAAAAACCCATTCCATATACACACCACAGTCTGTGAAAACTCATTCCATATATACACCAGACTCTGTGTGAAAAGCCCATTCCGTATACACACCACACTCTGTGAAAACTCATTCCATATACACATCACACTCTGTGAAATGCTCATTTCATATACACACCACACTCTGTGAAAAGCTCATTCCATATGCACACCACACTCTGTGAAATCTCATTCCATATACACACCACACTCTGTATGAAAAGCTCATTCCATATACACACCACACTCTGAAAAGCTCATTCCATATACACACCACACTCTGTGAAAAGCTCATTGCATATACACATCACACTCTGTGTGAAAAGCTCATTCCATATACACACCACATTCTGTGAAAAGCTCATTCCTTATACACACCACACTCTGTGAAAAGCTCATTCCATATACACACCTCACTCTGTGTGAAATGCTGATTCCATATACACACCACAATCTGTGAAAATCTCATTCCATATACACACCACACTCTGTGAAAAGCTCATTCCATAGACACACCTCACTCTGTGAAAAGCTCTTTCCATATACACACCACACCCTGTGTGAAAAGCTCATTCCATATACACACCTCACTCTGTGAAAAGCTCATTACATATACACACCACACTCTGTGAAAACTCATTCCATATACACACCACACTCTGTGAATTGCTCATTCTATATACACACCACACTCTGATAAAAACAAATTCCATATACACACCACTCTCTGTGAAAAGCTCATTCCATATACACACCACACTCTGTGTGAAATGCTCATTCCATATACACACCACACTCTGTGTGAAAAGCTCAGTCCATATACACACCACACTCTGTGAAAAGCTCATTCCATATACACACCACACTCTGTGAAAACTCATTCCATATACAGACCACACTCTGTGAAAAGCTCATTCCATATACACATCACACTCTGTGAAATGCTCATTCCATATACACACCACACTCTGTGAAAAGCTCATTCCATATACACACCTCACTCTGTGTGAAAAGCCCATTCCATATACACACCACACTCTGTGAAAAGCTCATTCCATATACACACCACACTCTGTGAAAAGCTCATTCCATAGACACACCTCACTCTGTGAAAAGCTCTTTCCATATACACACCACACCCTGTGTGAAAAGCTCATTCCATATACACACCTCACTCTGTGAAAAGCTCATTCCATATACACAGCACACTCTGTGAAAAGCTCATTCCATATGCACACCACACTCTCTGAAAAACTCATTCCATATACACACCACAGTCTGTGAAAACACATTCCATATATACACCACACTCTGTGAAAAGCTCATTCCATATACTCACCACACTCTCTGAAAAACCCATTCCATATACACACCACAGTCTATGAAAACTCATTCCATATATACACCACACTCTGTGTGAAAAGCCCATTCCGTATACACACCACACTCTGTGAAAACTCATTCCATATACACATCACACTCTGTGAAATGCTCATTTCATATACACACCACACTCTGTGAAAAGCTCATTCCATATGCACACCACACTCTGTGAAATCTCATTCCATATACACACCACACTCTGTATGAAAAGCTCATTCCATATACACACCACACTCTGAAAAGCTCATTCCATATACACACCACACTCTGTGAAAAGCTCATTGCATATACACATCACACTCTGTGTGAAAAGCTCATTCCATATACACACCACATTCTGTGAAAAGCTCATTCCATATACACACCACATTCTGTGAAAAGCTCATTCCTTATACACACCACACTCTGTATGAAAAGCTCATTCCATATACACACCACACTCTGAAAAGCTCATTCCATATACACACCACATTCTGTGTGAAAAGCTCATTCCATATACACACCACACTGTGTGAAAACTCATTCCATATACACACCACACTCTGTGAAAACTCATTCCATATACACACCACTCCGTGTGAAAACTTATTCCATATACACACCACACTCTGTATGAAAAGCTCACTCCATATACACACCACACTCTGTGAAAAGCTCATTCCATATACACTCCAGAGTCTGTAAAAAGCTCATTCCATATACACACCTCACTCTGTGTGAAATGCTGATTCCATATACACACCACACTCTGTGAAAATCTCATTCCATATACACACCACACTCTGTGTGAAAAGCTCATTCCATATACACACCGCACTCTGTGAAAACTCATTCCATATACACACCACACTCTGTGAAAAGATCATTCCATATACACACCACACTCTGTGAAATCTCATTCCATATACACACCACACTCTGTGAATTGCTCATTCCATATACACACCACACTCTGTGAAAAGCTCATTCCATATACACACCACACTCTGTGTGAAAAGCTCATTCCATAGACACACCTCACTCTGTGAAAACTCATTCCATATACATACCACACTCTGTGTGAAAAGCTCATTCCATATACACACCGCACTCTGTGAAAACTCATTCCATATACACATCACACTCTGTGAAATGCTCATTCCATATACACACCACACTCTGTGAAAAGCTGATTCCATATGCACACCACACTCTGTGAAATCTCATTCCATATACACACCACACTCTGTATGAAAAGCTCATTCCATATACACACCACACTCGGAAAAGCTCATTCCATATACACACCACACTCTGTGAAAAGCTCATTGCATATACACATCACACTCTGTGTGAAAAACTCATTCCATATACACACCACACTCTGTGAAAAGCTCATTCCATATACACACCACACTCTGAGTGAAATGCTCATTCCATATACACACCACACTCTGTGTGAAAAGCTCAGTCCATATACACACCACACTCTGTGAAAAGCTCATTCCATATACACACTACACTCTCTGAAAACTCATTCCATATACAGACCACACTCTGTGAAAAGCTCATTCCATATAGACATCACACTCTGTGAAATGCTCATTCCATATACACACCACACTCTGTGAAAAGCTCATTCCATATACACACCTCACTCTGTGTGAAAAGCCCATTCCATATACACACCACACTCTGTGTGAAAAGCTCATTCCATATACACACCAGACTGTTGTGAAAAGCTCATTCCATATACACACCACACTCTGTGAAAACGCATTCCATATACACACCACACTCTGTGAAAAGCTCATTCCATATACACATCACACTCTGTGAAAAGCTCATTCCACATGCACACCATACTCTGTGAAAACTCATTCCATATACACACCACACTTTGTGAAAAGCTCATTCAATATACACACCACACTCTGTGAAAAGCTCATTCCATATACACACCACACTCTGTGAAAAGCTCATTCCATATACACACCATACTCTGTGAAAAGCTCATTGCATATACACACCACACTCTATGTGAAAAGCTCATTCCATATACACACCACACTCTGAAAAGCTCATTCCATATACACACCACATTCTGTGTGAACAGCTCATTCCATATACACACCAAAGTCTGTGAAAAACTCATTCCATATACACACCACACTCTGAAAAGCTCATTCCATATACACACCACATTCTGTGAAAAGCTCATTCCATATACACACCACACTCTGTATGAAAAGCTCATTCCATATACACACCACACTCTGAAAAGCTCATTCCATATACACACCACATTCTGTGTGAAAAGCTCATTCCATATACACACCACACTCGTAAAAGCTCATTCCATATACACACCACATTCTGTAAAAAGCTGATTCCTTATACACACCACACTCTGTATGAAAAGCTCATTCCATATACACACCACACTCTGAAAAGCTCATTCCATATACACACCACATTCTGTGTGAAAAGCTCATTCCATATACACTCCACACTGTGTGAAAACTCATTCCATATACACACCACACTCTGTGAAAACTCATTCCATATACACACCACTCTGTGTGAAAACTCATTCCATATACACACCACACTCTGTATGAAAAGCTCACTCCATATACACACCACACTCTGAATAGCTCATTCCATATACACACCACATTCTGTGTGAAAAGCTCATTCCATATACACACTACACTCTGAAAATCTCATTCCATATACACACCACACTCTGTGAAAACTCATTCCATATACACATCACACTCTGTGAAAAGCTCATTCCATATGCACACCACACTCTGTGAAAACTCATTCCATATACACACCACCCTCTGTGAAATGTTCATTCCATATACACACGACACTCTGTGAAAAGCTCATTCCATATACACACCACACTCTGTGAAAAGCTCATTCCATATACACACCACACTCTGTGAAAAGCTCATTCCATATACACTCCAGAGTCTGTAAAAAGCTCATTCCATATACACACCTCACTCTGTGTGAAATGCTCATTCCATATACACACCACACTCTGTGAAATCTCATTCCATATACACACCACACTCTGTGAATTGCTCATTCCATATACACACCACAGTCTGAGAAAAGCAAATTCCATATACACACCACACTCTGTGACAAGCTCATTCCATATACACACCACACTCTGTGAAAAGCTCATTCCATAGACACACCTCACTGTGTGAAAAGCTCTTTCCATATACACACCACACTCTGTGAAAAGCTCATTCCATATACACACCACATTCTTGTGAAAAGCTCATTCCATATACACACCACATTCTTGTGAAAAGCTCATTCCATATACACACCACATTCTTGTGAAAAGCTCATTCCATATACACACCACACTGTGTGAAAAGCTCATTCCATATACACCCCACACTCTGTGAAAAGCTCATTCCATATATACACCACACTCTCTGAAAAACCCATTCCATATACACACCACAGTCTGTGAAAACTCATTCCATATATACACCACACTCTGTGTGAAAAGCGCATTCCAGATGCACACCACACTCTGTGAAACCTCATTCCATATACACACCACACTCTGTGAAAACTCATTCCATATACACACCACACTCTGTGAAATCTCATTCCATATACACACCACACTCTGTGAATTGCTCATTCCATATACACACCACAGTCTGAGAAAAGCAAATTCCATATACACACCACACTCTGTGACCATCTCATTCCATATACACACCACACTCTGTGAAAAACTCATTCCATATACACACCACACTCTGTGAAAAGCTCTTTCCATATACACACCACACTCTGTGTGAAAAGCTCATTCCATATATACACCTCACTCTGTGAAAAGCTCATTACATATACACACCACACTCCGTGAAAAGCTCATTCCATATACACACCACATTCTTGTGAAAAGCTCATTCCATATACACACCACACTGTGTGAAAAGCTCATTCCATATACACCCCACACTCTGTGAAAAGCTCATTCCATATATACACCACACTCTCTGAAAAACCCATTCCATATACACACCACAGTCTGTGAAAACTCATTCCATATATACACCACACTCTGTGTGAAAAGCGCATTCCAGATACACACCACACTCTGTGAAAACTCATTCCATATACACACCACACTCTGTGAAAACTCATTCCATATACACACCACACTCTTGTGAAAAACTCATTCCATATACACACCACACTCTGTGAAAACTCATTCCATATACACACCACACTCTATGAAAACTTATTCCATATACACTCCACACTCTTGTTAAAAGCTCATTCCATATACACACCACGTTCTTGTGAAAAGCTCATTCCATATACACACCACACTCTGTGTGAAAAGCTCATTCCATATACACACCACACTCTGTGAAAAGCTCATTCCATATACACACCACATTCTTGTGAAAAGCTCATTCCATATACACACCACACTCTGTGAAAAGCTCTTTCCATATACACACCACACTCTGTGAAAAGCTCATTCCATATACACACCACACTCTGTGTGAAAAGCTCATTCCATAGACACACCTCACTCTGTGAAAACTCATTCCATATACATACCACACTCTGTGTGAAAAGCTCATTCCATATACACACCGCACTCTGTGAAAACTCATTCCATATACACACCACACTCTGTGAATAGCTCATTCCATATACACACCACACTGTGAAAACTCATTCCATATACACACCACACTCTGTGAAAAGATCATTCCATATACACACCACACTCTGTGAAATCTCATTCCATATACAGACCACACTCTGTGAATTGCTCATTCCATATACACACCACACTCTGTGAAAAGCTCAATCCATATACACACCACACTCTGTGTGAAAAGCTCATTCCATAGACACACCTCACTCTGTGAAAACTCATTCCATATACATACCGCACTCTGTGTGAAAAGCTCATTCCATATACACACCGCACTCTGTGAAAACTCATTCCATATACACACCACACTCTGTGAATAGCTCATTCCATATACACACCACACTCTCTGAAAAACTCATTCCATATACACACCACACTCTGTGAATTGCTCATTCCATATACACACCACACTCTGATAAAAGCAAATTCCATATACACACCACTCTCTGTGAAAAGCTCATTCCATATACACACCACACTCTGTGTGAAATAATCATTCCATATACACACCACACTCTGTGTGAAAAGCTCAGTCCATATACACACCACACTCTGTGAAAAGCTCATTCCATATACACACCACACTCTGTGAAAACTCATTCCATATACAGACCACACTCTGTGAAAAGCTCATTCCATATACACATCACACTCTGTGAAATGCTCATTCCATATACACACCACACTCTGTGAAAAGCTCATTCCATATACACACCTCACTCTGTGTGAAAAGCCCATTCCATATACACACCACACTCTGTGAAAAGCTCATTCCATATACACACCACACTCTGTGAAAAGCTCATTCCATAGACACACCTCACACTGTGAAAAGCTCTTTCCATATACACACCACACCCTGTGTGAAAAGCTCATTCCATATACACACCTCACTCTGTGAAAAGCTCATTCCATATACACACCACACTCTCTGAAAAACCCATTCCATATACACACCACAGTCTGTGAAAACTCATTCCATATATACACCACACTCTGTGTGAAAAGCCCATTCCGTATACACACCACACTCTGTGAAAACTCATTCCATATACACATCACACTCTGTGAAATGCTCATTCCATATACACACCACACTCTGTGAAAAGCTCATTCCATATGCACACCACACTCTGTGAAATCTCATTCCATATACACACCACACTCTGTGTGAAAACTTATTCCATATACACACCACACTCTGTATGAAAAGCTCACTCCATATACACACCACACTCTGAATAGCTCATTCCATATACACACCACATTCTGTGTGAAAAGCTCATTCCATATACACACTACACTCTGAAAATCTCATTCCATATACACACCACACTCTGTGAAAACTCATTCCATATACACACCACACTCTGTGTGAAAAGCTCATTCCATATACACACCGCACTCTGTGAAAACTCATTCCATATACACACCACACTCTGTGAATAGCTCATTCCATATACACACCACACTGTGAAAACTCATTCCATATACACACCACACTCTGTGAAAAGATCATTCCATATACACACCACACTCTGTGAAATCTCATTCCATATACAGACCACACTCTGTGAATTGCTCATTCCATATACACACCACACTCTGTGAAAAGCTCAATCCATATACACACCACACTCTGTGTGAAAAGCTCATTCCATAGACACACCTCACCACCACTCTCTGTGAAAAGCTCATTCCATATACACACCACACTCTGTGTGAAATGCTCATTCCATATACATACCGCACTCTGTGTGAAAAGCTCATTCCATATACACACCGCACTCTGTGAAAACTCATTCCATATACACACCACACTCTGTGAATAGCTCATTCCATATACACACCACACTCTCTGAAAAACTCATTCCATATACACACCACACTCTGTGAATTGCTCATTCCATATACACACCACACTCTGATAAAAGCAAATTCCATATACACACCACTCTCTGTGAAAAGCTCATTCCATATACACACCACACTCTGTGTGAAATGCTCATTCCATATACACACCACACTCTGTGTGAAAAGCTCAGTCCATATACACACCACACTCTGTGAAAAGCTCATTCCATATACACACCACACTCTGTGAAAACTCATTCCATATACAGACCACACTCTGTGAAAAGCTCATTCCATATACACATCACACTCTGTGAAATGCTCATTCCATATACACACCACACTCTGTGAAAAGCTCATTCCATATACACACCTCACTCTGTGTGAAAAGCCCATTCCATATACACACCACACTCTGTGAAAAGCTCATTCCATATACACACCACACTCTGTGAAAAGCTCATTCCATAGACACACCTCACACTGTGAAAAGCTCTTTCCATATACACACCACACCCTGTGTGAAAAGCTCATTCCATATACACACTACACTCTGAAAATCTCATTCCATATACACACCACAGTCTGTGAAAACTCATTCCATATATACACCACACTCTGTGTGAAAAGCCCATTCCGTATACACACCACACTCTGTGAAAACTCATTCCATATACACATCACACTCTGTGAAATGCTCATTCCATATACACACCACACTCTGTGAAAAGCTCATTCCATATGCACACCACACTCTGTGAAATCTCATTCCATATACACACCACACTCTGTGTGAAAACTTATTCCATATACACACCACACTCTGTATGAAAAGCTCACTCCATATACACACCACACTCTGAATAGCTCATTCCATATACACACCACATTCTGTGTGAAAAGCTCATTCCATATACACACTACACTCTGAAAATCTCATTCCATATACACACCACACTCTGTGAAAACTCATTCCATATACACACCACACTCTGTGAAAAGCTCATTCCATATGCACACCACACTCTGTGAAAACTCATTCCATATACACACCACCCTCTGTGAAATGTTCATTCCATATACACACGATACTCTGTGAAAAGCTCATTCCATATACACACCACACTCTGTGAAAAGCTCATTCCATATACACACCACACTCTGTGAAAAGCTCATTCCATATACACTCCAGAGTCTGTAAAAAGCTCATTCCATATACACACCTCACTCTGTGTGAAATGCTCATTCCATATACACACCACACTCTGTGAAATCTCATTCCATATACACACCACACTCTGTGAATTGCTCATTCCATATACACACCACAGTCTGAGAAAAGCAAATTCCATATACACACCACACTCTGTGACAAGCTCATTCCATATACACACCACACTCTGTGAAAAGCTCATTCCATAGACACACCTCACTGTGTGAAAAGCTCTTTCCATATACACACCACACTCTGTGAAAAGCTCATTCCATATACACACCACATTCTTGTGAAAAGCTCATTCCATATACACACCACACTGTGTGAAAAGCTCATTCCATATACACCCCACACTCTGTGAAAAGCTCATTCCATATATACACCACACTCTCTGAAAAACCCATTCCATATACACACCACAGTCTGTGAAAACTCATTCCATATACACACCACACTCTGTGAAAACTCATTCCATATACACACCACACTCTTGTGAAAAACTCATTCCATATACACACCACACTCTGTGAAAACTCATTCCATATACACACCACACTCTGTGAAATCTCATTCCATATACACACCACACTCTGTGAATTGCTCATTCCATATACACACCACAGTCTGAGAAAAGCAAATTCCATATACACACCACACTCTGTGACAAGCTCATTCCATATACACACCACACTCTGTGAAAAGCTCATTCCATAGACACACCTCACTCTGTGAAAAGCTCTTTCCATATACACACCACACTCTGTGTGAAAAGCTCATTCCATATATACACCTCACTCTGTGAAAAGCTCATTACATATACACACCACACTCTGTGAAAAGCTCATTCCATATACACACCGCACTCTGTGAAAACTCATTCCATATACACACCACACTCTCTGAAAAACCCATTCCATATACACACCACAGTCTGTGAAAACTCATTCCATATATACACCACACTCTGTGAATTGCTCATTCCATATACACACCACAGTCTGAGAAAAGCAAATTCCATATACACACCACACTCTGTGACAAGCTCATTCCATATACACACCACACTCTGTGAAAAGCTCATTCCATAGACACACCTCACTGTGTGAAAAGCTCTTTCCATATACACACCACACTCTGTGAAAAGCTCATTCCATATACACACCACATTCTTGTGAAAAGCTCATTCCATATACACACCACACTGTGTGAAAAGCTCATTCCATATACACCCCACACTCTGTGAAAAGCTCATTCCATATATACACCACACTCTCTGAAAAACCCATTCCATATACACACCACAGTCTGTGAAAAGCTCATTCCATATACTCACCACACTCTGTGAAAAGCTCATTCCATATACACTCCAGAGTCTGTAAAAAGCTCATTCCATATACACACCTCACTCTGTGTGAAATGCTGATTCCATATACACACCACACTCTGTGAAAATCTCATTCCATATACACACCACACTCTGTGTGAAAAGCTCATTCCATGTACACACCGCACTCTGTGAAAACTCATTCCATATACACACCACACTCTGTGAAAAGATCATTCCATATACACACCACACTCTGTGAAATCTCATTCCATATACACACCACACTCTGTGAATTGCTCATTCCACATACACACCACACTCTGTGAAAAGCTCATTCCATATACACACCACACTCTGTGTGAAAAGCTCATTCCATAGACACACCTCACTCTGTGAAAACTCATTCCATATACATACCACACTCTGTGTGAAAAGCTCATTCCATATACACACCGCACTCTGTGAAAACTCATTCCGTATACACATCACACTCTGTGAAATGCTCATTCCATATACACACCACACTCTGTGAAAAGCTCATTCCATATGCACACCACACTCTGTGAAATCTCATTCCATATACACACCACACTCTGTATGAAAAGCTCATTCCATATACACACCACACTCGGAAAAGCTCATTCCATATACACACCACACTCTGTGAAAAGCTCATTGCATATACACATCACACTCTGTGTGAAAAACTCATTCCATATACACACCACACTCTGTGAAAAGCTCATTCCATATACACACCACACTCTGTGTGAAATGCTCATTCCATATACACACCACACTCTGTGTGAAAAGCTCAGTCCATATACACACCACACTCTGTGAAAAGCTCATTCCATATACACACTACACTCTGTAAAAACTCATTCCATATACAGACCACACTCTGTGAAAAGCTCATTCCATATAGACATCACACTCTGTGAAATGCTCATTCCATATACACACCACACTCTGTGAAAAGCTCATTCCATATACACACCTCACTCTGTGTGAAAAGCCCATTCCATATACACACCACACTCTGTGTGAAAAGCTCATTCCATATACACACCAGACTGTTGTGAAAAGCTCATTCCATATACACACCACACTCTGTGAAAACGCATTCCATATACA